>NC_133774.1:127356626-127521926 GCF_003597395.2 Chelonoidis abingdonii
CCCCCCCCCTGCCCTGAGGCACTCCCACAGCAGATCCCCACCGCCCTGGCCCAGGGAGCTGTGTGGCAGCTCCCTAACCCAGTTCACCTCTGCTCCGCGTCCTCCCCGAGCATGCCGCCCCCACTCTAATTCTCCTCCCAGGCTTGCGGCGCCAAACAGCTGATTGGTGCTGCAAACCTGGGAGGCGGGAGAAGTGGAGGAGTGACCGCGCGCTCAGGGAGGAACCATTGTAAAAAAAAAATTGGGGGCACCGCTTTTTGGCGCCTCCAAATCTTGGCTCTCTAGGCAATCACCTAGTTCAAATTAATGGTAGCACTGGCCCTGGCTGCAGCCATGTTAAAGGGAAAGTTGTATGTTTCTGGTCATGCCACAGGGAAGCATGAGAGCGGGGGCTCAGAGGGAGGGATGGTGAAGGAGGAGGAGCCTCAGGGGAAGGGACAGTGAAGGGATGGGGCCTCAGGGGAAGGGACGGTGAAGGGGCAGGGCCATGGTTCAGACACCAGTGGCCCTCCCTACTTTTAGGATGCTTCTGCCACGCCTGACCCAGGCCAGAGAACTTCCTCAAGACAATTCCTTATGCACTAGAGCATATCTATCTGCTGCACCCTGCAACCCAGCCCCACACTTTTTACTTCCAAATATCTGAAGCAGGGTTCATCAAACTGGGGTCCACGAAGGTCCTCCAGAGGGTCTGCAAGTCATGTCGAGGCTGCCGGCCCCACTTATCAATTCCCCCCCCTCCCTCCCAGCACCTCCTGCATGCCGCTGAACAGGGGGAGCAGGGATGAGGTGCACTCAGGGAGGGGGGGAAGAGACGGGAAAGTGATGGGGCAGGAGTGGAGCAGAAAGAGGTGGGGCAGGGCTGAAGCCGTGGGGGAAAGGGTGGAGTGGGGGTGGGGCCTGGAGCTGAGTGGGAGGTTTGGGGGGTCTATGAAAATTTGTAAATCAAAATGGGGGCCCTCAGGTTGCAAAAGTTTGAGAACCACTGATCTGAAGGAAAGATAGCACAGACCTACCTCCTCAATAGCATCCCTGGCTGGGGCAGAGCTGCCATTGAAAGAGCTGGGTGATGTTTTTTAGCCACTTTTGGGGGGGCAAAAGAAAAAGGTGGATTCAGGTCAAGCAAAGCATTGTGCATGTTTGAGCTGAGTCTGGCATTTTTTTTTTTAATATACAAACCTTTTGTTTCAACGCGTTGATTCCTTGGGTTGAAATTATATTTTGTTTCAAAATTTCCCTTTTAAGAAAGTTCTAAACAAAACCTTTTGTGTTGGGTCAGTGGAAATATTGTGTTCAGTCTGAGAAATTTTTCTTCTGATTCTTTGACTTGCTGAAAATTCTGAAAAACTTTGTTTTCAGGTCAACTCGAAGTAACTTTTCCCCTGGAAACGAAAAGGTCACACAGTGCTAGTCCAAGCAACTCCTTTACCCTCTCCCTGTCCCTGTTGCAGTGGGTGTGGCCAAGGGAAAAGGGGGAGTGGCTGGGGATGTCTATGTCCCAGAGATCCCTGGTAGCTGGAGCAGTAAATTACAACAGCCATCATGATGTGCTGATTTGTGCCAGGGACCAACCTGGTTCCTGAATGGCCCCAGAAGTGGAGGGTACATGAGCTGCTTTTGCCCCTTAGAGTCGGGTTAGGTGGAGCTTGGATGGAGGTTAAGATGAGGCGTTTCCAGTTTTGGAGGCTTATCTAATCATTGTTGCTGTCGGAAGAGACTAGCGCTTAGTGGTTTAATAGATCGTGTGCCTTTCCTGCTGGGTTGGGGAAATGAGCTTGCACTGAGCCAAATAAATAAATGAGATGAATGAGTTATAATTAGGTGGCTCTTCCTGCAGGGAAAAAAGTGAGTTTATAAGAGGTTACTGAATAATGGCTGGTAGTGCAGTGCTGTGCACCTCAGGCTACCAGGGAAATACGTTTTGCCCAAGGTCACCGTCTGTGGCTGACTCTCTCTCCAGGTCTCTCTGAGTCAAGTCCTGTACTGTAACCGTACATCATCGTTCCTGCTGCCTTCCAGGGCTGTTTCTTCCGATCCTAACTCCCGGTCAGTCAGAACCTACCAAGACAACCCCCACCCTGATGATGAGAATGTAACCCTAATGAGGTTGCAGCATGGAACAAGCTTTACGACCTGCGGTGCTGCCGGCTGGCTCTGACACCTTCCATCGTGGGTTGCCAGGTAACTCTGGTGGCTCCGTGTCCTGGGTGGATGGAGGGCTGTAGTTGGGTGCTAGTAGCCCTGGGCTGGAGGAGGAATCTGGCAGGAAGCAGCCAGCCTAGCTAGGTGCCTTGCTGGGCCTGCTTTGCTCCCTGGCTGGGAGAGCTCTAGTCCCAGGACACTGGGGATTTGGGCTGCTGTGCCTTATCTGGAAGAAGGCAGGTGGGGCTCTGGCTACTCATCCCTGCTTTGGGAGGAAGTGGGGGAGGGTGCTCTGCCTATTTTTCCAGTTCTGTGGTTATGGGCTGGCTGGGTGGGGTGGGGGGAACCAGACTCTAGGCTACATCCCTGTGGTGGAGCCCTCCCCAGAGCCTGGCCAGGTACTGTGCTATAGACACGTCTAAGTACCTTGTACTAAGGAAAGTGTTGAACTGAAGTGAGATCCAGTGACCGGGGTGCACTGCTCCCACACACGCAGCAGATGGATGCCCGCTGCAGGTGTCCAGCTGATAAGGGACTGGACATTCAAATGTAGCGTAGTGGGGTGTGTAAGCTGCTAGCCTGCTTTGGGAAAGGGCAAAGTTTGTGGAGCCAGGTAGCTGCAGTGGGTTTCTCCCAATGGGCACAGACAAGACTGTCTCCTGCTGTGAGCAGGTGGGAGAGATTCACCCTGCACACCTCAGTTAGCCTGGAAAAGTGTCTCGCCACCTTGTCGAGCCCCTACTGTGCAAACGCGCAAAGGGAAGGAGCCTGCCAGCTTTGTGTTGCTTCACACACATCTGTCTGAGAAAGGGGACGTGCCGTGTGTGTTTCCCTAACTGGTGCCTCTGCCCAAAGGGTACATGCTGGTTAGCCCCCAGTCATCTCTGCAAACCAAAGTCCTGAAAGCAAGACAGGGTCTCCTTGAAACAGAGAGAACAGCTAAGCTCAGCTCCTCTTGCTAATGTCTTCTGCTGCCAGACTTCTTCTGTTCAGGTCTCATTGCCTCAAGATCCTATCTTTAGTATCCCCCCTTGCAGCGGGTGACAGCTCCACAGCAGAGCAGAACAGACTGGGCCACATGCGGATATGGGTCCTACTCTCTCGGAGGGGGGATTAACCTGTTGGGCTGAGGTGGAAGGACACCAGCCTGTTGAATGTCTGTCCCTATGACCTCCCTTGCACAGAAGTACCTTACAAGTTCAGTTCTTGGAGGCTTTCCCAGGAACTCAGCTTTTTCCAGGAGAATCTCACCTCGTTAACAGGCCAGTCACAGATAGTGTCAGGGGCGTGCTCAGGGAGGGGGGCAAGCCCGGGCATAACCCCCCCAAATGGCAGAAGCACAGAACTCCTCTGGCCCTGGGGCTGTGGGGGGAGATGGGAGGAGTGAGTTTCTCTAGCTGCCAGGGCTGGGGAGGGAGGGGGTCTGGCTCCAGGCTGCAGTAGGGAGAGTCAGCTTCTGGGGCCGCAGAGGGGGAGAGCCAGGTCCTCCCGCTACAGGGTTGGGGGAGGGGGGAGAAAGCCAGCTCCACTGGCTGCAGGACTGTGCTGGGGGGAAGGGAGGCACAGAAAATGTCCCTCCAAAAGCAGCCACATTTTTATTCCCATGCATGCCCCTGGATAGAGTTTATGTTGCAATTGCCTCAACAAAGCATTTCTGCAGCACTTCTGGCTAACACATTAAAAAAGGTCCCAGATAGACGCTGACGTACTAACTCCCGGGGTCAGTGAGACACACACACTGTGCTGTCTTACACACATCCACAAAGTCAGCCTTTCTCTTTGCAAGGAATTCATGTCCTAGAGGTCAAACAGAAATTAGACCCCCAGCCAGACCCAGGACAATACTTGTACAATGTGGGGATTGGCAGGGTTGTTAGCAAAACATCATCTGTGGCTGACTAAACAAATGGGGCGAAGTGAGCCTAAGATGTTGGTATGGCAGTATGGAGAGTGGAGGAGAGGAGTTCGTAAGAACAACCAATGGTCCACTTAGCCCAGTATCCCGTCCTCTGACAGTGGCCAATGTCAGGTGCCCCAGAAGCAATGAACAGAACAGGACAGTGTACTGGAGTGATCCATCCCTTGTTGTCCACTCCCAGTTCTGGCAGTCAGAGGTTTAGGACACCCAGCAGCATAGCATGGGTTGCTCCCTGAGCATTTTGGCTCATAGCCATTGTTGACCTATCCTCCATTAACACATCTATTTCTTTTTAAACCCAGTTTTTTTAAATCCGGGCTTGAAAGTAACAGGGAAGAATTGTAGGTGGGAAGTAGAGTGGTGACAGCCTGGGGCAGCAGCTGAACTGAGATGTCGATTCAGGATCCTGACACAAGGAAGAAGGAGAGCAGCAGAATACGGACCCTGGATTCAGAAAAGCAGACTTTGACCTCCCTCGGGGACTGCTGGGGGAATCCCTGGCAGGCTAATATAGGGGGAAGGGAAGGTCCAGGAAGAGCTGGCTGTATTTTGAAGAAAGCCTTATTGGGGAACAGGACAAACATCCTGATGTGCAGAAAAAACAGCAAATATGGCAGCGACCAGCTTGGCTTAATAGTGAAATCTCTGGTGAACTTAAATACAAAGGAAGCTTATAGAATTGGAATGTCATAATATAAGGGAAGGGAACAGCCTCCTGTGTACAATACTATAAATCCCTCTGGCTCAGAGACAGCAAATCCTTTTATCTGTAAAGGGTTAAGAGCTCAGGAACATGGCTGACACCTGACCCAAAGGCCAATAAGGGGACAAGATACTTTCAAATCTTTTGGGGGGGAAGATCTTTTGTTTGTGCTGCTCTTCGTTTTTTGGGGGTTGTCGCTCTTGGGCTAAGAGGGACCAGAATCAATCCAGGCTCTTCAAATCTTTCTGAACCAGTTCTTTCTATTTTCACTTGTATAGTACAACCAGGCAAGGCGTGTTAGTTTTATTTGTGTTTCTCACTCTGTAAATGTTCTTTTTGCTGAGAGATTTACTTCTGTTGTTGTAACTTTGAACTAAGGCTAGAGGGGGTTCCTCTGGGCTATATGAATATCGATTACCCTGTAAGGATTTTCCATCCTGATTTTACAGAGATGATTTTTCTTTCTTTCTTTAACTACAGCTTTCTTTTTAAGAACCTGATTGATTTTTCCTTGTTTTAAGACCAGGGATTGGATCGGACTCCACCAGGAATTGGTGGGGAAAGGATGGGGATGGTTAAATTCTCCTTGTGTTAAGATCCAAGGGGTTGGATACGGTGTTCACCAGAACTTGACGCAAAACGCTCTCAGGCTACCCAGGGAAGGGAAAGTTTTGGGGGGAAAGAGGTGTCCGACACTGAGGAATCTGGATGGTGGCAGCGGAACTCAGATCTAAACTGGTAGTTAAGCTTAGAAGTGGTTTATGCGGTCCCTACATCTGTACCCTAAGTTCAGAGTATGGGAGGAACCTTGACAGAAACTTGGACAGATGACTAGGGAGGAGTATAAAATATTGCTCGAGCATGCAGTGGGTAATCAGGAAGGCCAAGCACAGCAGGAGTTGTAGCTAGCAAGGGATGTGAAGGGCAACAAGCAGGTTTCTACAGGTATGTTTGCAAGAAAAATGGCTGGTGGGGATGGATAGTTCAGTGGTTGAGGAAACCCAAGATGTGTGAGTTCTCCTTATGAGGGGGCCACTTAGGATCTGGAGCAAAATCAGTACTTGGTCCTGGCCTTGAAGGCAAGGGGCTGGACTCAACGATCTATTTGGGGCCCCTTCCAGTTCTAGGAGACAGGTATATTTCCATTAATATTTTTAATTAATGTAGGATGTGTGATTAGGACCTTTAATGATGGGGAGGCAACTAGACCAGATGTCCTGTTGGAAAAAGCTGAATGTACTCAATGTTTTTTTACCTCGGCTTCAAAGACAAGCGTCAGCTCCCAGACCGCTTGATTGGGCAGCACAGTATGGGTGAGGAGGTGACCAGCCTCATGGTTGTGAAAGGAAAGGTTAAGGTACCCTGTTTTAGGAAAGCTGGACATGGCACAAGGTCCATTTGGGGTCGGATGCAATGATCCGAGGGGTGTGAGGGATTGGCTGATGTGATGCACAGCGTTGGCCATATCTTTGAACTCGTTATCGGGGGGGAGGTCCATTGATGGAAAAAGGGCAATATACTGCCTGTCTTAAAAAAGGCATGAAGGAGAGAACCTGGGGAACTACAGACAGTCAAGCCTCACCTCAGTCGCTGGAAAAACATGGACAGGTTCCTCAAGGGAACAATTTTCAAGTATTTGAGGAGAGGAAAGTGATTCAGAACAGTCACATGGATTAACCAAGTGGCAAGTCATGCCTGAGCAACTGATTTGCCTTCTATGATAGAGAGCAACGGCTCTGTGGATATGGGAAAAGCTGTGACATGATAATACTTTGACTTTGCAAGCTTTTACACAGTCTCCCACAGTTTCTTGCCAGCAAGTTAAAAAGTACTGATGGCATGAATAGTGACTATAAGATTGGATAGAAAGCTTGCTAGATTGTCAGGTTCATGAGGTAGTGTTATCAATGGGCTCGTACTGTTGGCGCTGTATCAAAGCAGAGTGCCAGGGAACGTCAGTTCTGGGCTGGGTTTTTTCACATTTCTTTATTAATGATCTGGATGATGGGAGGATTGCACCCCTCGCAAGCTTGCGGATACACTAAACTGGGAGGTGCTGATATGCTGAAAGGTTAGGATAGGTACAGAGGACTAGACAAATTGGGGATTGCGGCCAATAAACTTCTGATGAGGTTCCACAGAGGACAAGTGCAGGTTCCTAGCGCATTAGGATGAGATCCCATGCACCACTACGGGCTGAGTGCCAACTGGACTCAGCAGCGTCTGCCGAAATGGAACCTGGAATTATAGTGGATTGAGAAGCTGGATATGAGTCAGCAGCAAGAGGTAACGGCATTATTGGTATTGCATTGGTAGGAGCATTGCCAGCATCCAGGGAGTGATTTTCTTCTCTATTTTGGCACTGGTGGGCCACAGGTGGAGGGTATTTCATCCGTTGGGCCCCACTATAGAAAGGATGTGGTCAAATTGGAGAGCGTCAGTGGAGGGCAACAAAAATATCAGGGAACTGCGCGGCAACATAGATTTAGAGGAGAGGCTGAAGAAACTGTTTATTTAGTCCTGCAGAAGAGAAGAGTGAGCGGGATTTGATAGCAGCCTTCCAACGTACCTGAAGGGGGCTTCCAAAGGGATTGGCTCTGCTGTTCTCAGTGGTGGCAGGTTGACAGAACAAGGAGCACATGCGTCTCACATTGCAGTGGGAGGTCTAGGTTGGATATGAGGAAATACTATGTTCACTAGGAGGGTGGTGAAGCACTGGATATGGTTACTAGAAAGTGGTGGAATCTCCCATACTTAAATTGTTAAGGCCCGGCTTGACAAACCCTGGCTAGATGTTTAGTGGTGTTGGTCCTGCTTGAGCAGAGGATTGGATTAAGATAACCTCTTTTTTCAGTTTTTCTTCTTTTTTTCCCAATGCTAAACTTCTATGTCTCTATGAAAGCGTACACCGTTACAGCTCCTACGAGTTTGTCAGCATCGTGTGTATGAAAGCACTAGTGACTGTAACGGAAGGATCTGATACACTCAGCTCTACTCCGCTTCCCCAGAGGTAAGATTTTGGTTTTAGTGGTCAAGAGCTGGACAGCAAGGGATTGATGAATGATGGCTGTTACTCCTCCTCATCTCCCAGCGCGTGTGCGTTGCAGGAAGGCCCCATGACCATAAATCAAAGTCTCATTCAAGAGACCAGACAAAATCTTCTTGTTCGTTTCATCTTCCTGCCCTTAAATGTTGCTGGCTGCATCTGGGCAATTTCCCTGCCAGCACATACGACAAACTTGCAGCATGTACCCACTGTTGGGTTGATAGTAGAATCCGCCATGAAACAGGCTAATGGCTCCAGTCCAGCGACTGTTAACTGTTACTTGGCTGTAGCAACAAGCATAATTCCTAATTCTGCCTTAGAGTCTCAAAAATTGCGTGCCTGCAGAAACCTCCAAGCTTATTATCAGCTTGGAATCTGATAAGTTGCTGGCACCAGCCAAAAAATTCCAGTTGTTTGACTCACTCTGTGTCTCCCAAACCTTCCTGGGGGACCCCAGACTCAGTGCCCTGAGTCTTACCACAAAGGGAATAACCCGCCTCCTTGTCTTCTCTTTATTCCTCCCCAGGCTTTCCCCTCGGTGGGTTACCTTCTGCGAAAGATACTGTACTTAAACTCCGTTGAATTACAAAACAGAGAGGGAATTTACCTTCCCCTTCTTCTTTTCCCCCTCCCAGTTCTCCCTGAGAGAGACCGTAATCCTGGCACAGAGATTTCTTTCCCCTAGAGCCTCACTTAGAAAAGAAACATCAACAGGTTTTAAAAAGAAAAGCTTTATGAAAGAAGAAAAGACATAAAAATGGTCTCTGTATCAAGATAACAATATACAGGGTCAATTGCTTAAAAGAAAGGATAATGAATAACAGCCCTTATTTAAAAAGAAATTAACATTTAACATGACCCAGCAACTACCACATGTAATACAAAAAAACCAATTAAAAGCCTATTGTTCTTCTACCTTTGTACTCACAACTTGGAAACTGAAGATTAGAAGCTGAAGATAGAAAGATCCTCTCCATAGCGAGAGACAGACGGAAGACAGAACAAAGGACACACGCCCAAACATTCCATCTTGAGCTATTTAATCTTGTTTCCTGATTGGTCCTCTGGTCAGGTGTTTGGTTCCCTTTGTTAACCCTTTACAGGTGAAAGAAACATTAACCCTTAGCTATCTGTTTATGACATCTCCTTACCCAGAAAGCAGTCTGTATGTCTCAGCAGGATGGACTGCTTGGATTAATCTGCTTGGTAAACGGACAGCTGGTGGCTGAGTGGGTTAATGTTGCTATGGATGGGTTTGGTCACAAGCTAAAATAAGTTGGTGGGTTCCCAGTGTCCTAGGTGGAACTGGGGGCGAGGCCTAGCCCTAAGCTTGCCAGACCCTTCCCATGATAAGAACCTGTTTTCAGCTGCTTAGAATTTTGCCAGATGTTAACTTTGGGATGAAATATTACTGCTGAGAAACTCCAGTCTGCACATGCTCCATAGGAACTTGTTAGACTTTGGCAGCTAAATTCTCCAGATAATCCATCTGCAGTGAGCATGCTCCAGCCCATCACAGCTCCTACTTGCTGACAGGATGGGGCATGCGCCATCTCCACAGAGTGACTGAGCATGCTCCGCCCTGTGGCTGCAAAATTGAGTAGGTCTTCCCCTGCATGCCAGCAGGGAGACTCTCCTGTGCTCTCAATGCTCCTTCTGCTGGCTCCTAGGCAGCATGGAGGAGACAGAGGCAATCTGGCTGAATGCAGAGTGCTGGGGGAAGGGTATGAAGGGGTCAGGCTGTCTAGAGTGACTCACCCCAACTTTGGGGCAGACTGTTCCAAACCAGGGCACAAGCCCAAAACTGGCTGTGTGTTCTGTACTTAGATTTCACCAACCACGTGTGAACGCCGCAAGCACTTCAACAGCCATACCATGGCGTCACAGACAGTCGCCTTGGGCACTCTGATCTATCTTGTCACCCAGTCAAGCTGGACTTTGTAATAGATGGTCCCTTACACCAAAAATCACAACAATATTCAGGTTATTCCCATTCCCAAAGGAACCGTCACTTACCCGGGTCAATTCTACCTTAGGTCTCACACCAACGACAATACTTGTAGCCAATCCTATGATAAACTAGCCACCAATTTATTAAATAACTCTCATTTCTTTTTTTAGTTATTATCAGGTGAAAGCAGGTAAACATACATCCATAAATGAGTTAGTCTTAGGTTCCAAAAGGTAATAGAAGCTTCTGTAATATGCAAATCTATATGTCCTTTAGGATATAGCTAAACAGCTGGGGGTTGCTTGCTCATGCTTAGAAGTCTTGCCCACTCCCTGAAGTCCAAGCAGCAGAGGGAAAGCACTTTCTTTTTGTCAGGGATTTTTATTTCCTTCCCCCAGAGGCCAAGCTGATGGGACGAGGGTTTGTGCACGTCACATCTTCATGGGTGTGTGAATGGGGAGCAGGCAGCATAGTCTTTTGTCTACTGATGTTTCACAATGACTTGTCTGGTGTCTATGAGCCTTCTTTTGTTGGGGAGGAGATGACACCTTTTGGGTCTAGAGCAGGCCTTTGAGGCTGCGCAGGCTGACAGCCAATCAAGAAAGGCCTGTGGGGAGCCGGGCAGGGCAGGGGCAGCCAGTCAGGGCTGAACGAGGCCCTTTATAAAGGCTGCCTAACAGGCAGAGAGTCAGTGTCTCCCTGGCTGGCAAGGGACAAGGACCAGCTCCTGAGGAAGGAGCTAGCACCTTGGACAGAGCAGTGCTGGGCAGGCTTGGTGAAGCTAGAGAGAGCTCCAGCCTCACTACCTGCCAGGCTGTGGCAGCTGCTACAAAGGGCTGAGGAGGTGTACAGGGCCAAAGTGGAAGTGGCCCAGGGAAGGAAAGTGGACAGGAAGGGAAAGAAGGAGAGCAGAAGGAGGCTGCCTCTAGAGGGTCCCTGGGTTGGGACCCAGAGTAGTGGGCGGGACTTATTCTGCACCAGGCCACAGAAGATGGTGGCCAATACAGACTGCAACTTGCCCCTGAGCTAAGGGGCTAGACTCTGGTTTGCAGTTGGCCACTGAGGTAGGTGCGAGTCCCAAAGACTGCTATTAACACCCCTCCCTCTGGAAGGGAGTGAGTCTGGAGTAGTGGGCACTGCAGCAGAGGGGACACTGATGAGTGGAGAGCAATGCGGGTCCCAGAGCATAGCAGAATGGACAGCGGACAAGACACCATGTGCTGAGGGCACTCTGCAGTGGACAGAGCTAATTTCCAGGACGACCCACAGGAGGCACCAGTGGTGGTGAGTCTTGACCCCGTCACAAACCTCTTGTGGTGAACTGGTATTTCACACTGGGTAACACTTCTCTCCAGCCCATGGGGATTTCCAGCTTTAAAGCAAACACTTTTATAGTTCCAGAGCAAACACTTAATTAGTTTATAACATGGGGTATAGAGTCCTATTAACGTTTCATAAAGTCTAAACACTGAAAACATTCTTGTAACTCTAGTATCTAATTGAACCATACTCCCGTAGGTGAGCTGGACTGGTTTCCAGCTCTGCATTTCTCAGTGTTCAGTGCAACCTAGGGGCCTTGGCATGAGCTGGCACCTGACCTGCCAATGTCACATCAGAGCATCTCAGGAACTGGAGGCTGGGAAGGGAAGAGACAGGGTGGAGGTGATAAGAAGCCATGGTGGATAGAGCAAAGGGGGCAGAAACAGGCTACAGACCTGGGCAGAAGGGTCAAGGGCTACCAGGGTACATGCCCTCCAGACCTGGAACCTTACCCGCAAGTCCTCAGTTGCTCCATTCCACTGCTGTCAGCAAATAACTGTGAGCCCCTGGCAAACTCTGTGTCTCACCCGCCTCTGCAATGATACAGACAAATCCATTCTACACCAGAACACAAGAGCCATAACAAACAAGTCCCCTTGGCTTTCTCTCTGCGATGGTCATAATTGCACTAATAGTGGAGCAGAAGGGAGAACTCCCCTGGTGCTCACTTTGAGAGCTTTAAATGTCAGGTTAAAAAAGCAGTGTTGTGTTGTGGAAACTATCGATTCGTGATCTTCCTCTATTATTTGGGCTAATTAAGGCAAGTCATTCGCCACCTCCTACTGACAATTTCATGCCTTGATGTCTTAGAGCAAGACTAAAAAAAATGTGCAGTGCACATCAAACTTTGTGCTTTTGTTCTCCGCATTTAATTATCTACAGTTAGCGCTGGGTCCCTGTTAAAGTCATGTTAGCTTTTGGTCTCAACATTTTCATCCTCCTACAACTATGGGCTGATTTAAGAGCCTCACTCCCATTTCAGAACTTAACTAAGGGCTATATTTTCAAAAATGCTCAGCACCCGATGTTATCCATCGTTCTCCAGGGGACCAACTGGATGCTTTTGAAAATCTGGCCCATAAAGACAATTTCTCAATGGCTCTGGGTACAGGTGCCGACTTTCTAAAATGCTCTCCCCCAGGCCCTTCCCCCAAAGCCCTGCCCCACCTCTTCCCATCCACTCCCACCTCTTCCTTCCCCTGCTCCACCCCTTCATACAAGGCTCTGTCCTCGCTCCACCCCCATCCTGCCTCTTCTCACCCAGTTCCACCCCCTCCCATGAGTGCGCCATGTCCGTGCTCCTCCCTCCCTCCCAGCCTTCTGCATGTCGTGAAACAGCTGATTGCGCTGGGAGGGAGGCCCAGGGAGGGAGGGGGAGGCGCTGATCTGTGAGGCCCACCAGCAGGCAAGTGGTGCTGGGCAGTGAGGCAGGGCTGCCCAGAGGATTCAGGAGGCCTGGGGCAAAGCAATTTCGGGGGCCCCTTCCATAAAAAGAGTTGCAATACTATAGAATACTATATTCTTGTGGGAGCCCCTGCAGGGCCTGGGGCAAATTGCCCCACTTGCCCACCCCCCCCGGGAGGCCCTGCAGTGAGCTGATAGGGGGCTGCCGGTGGGTGCTCAGCACCCATCATTTTTTCCCTGTGGGTGCTCCTGCCCCGGAGCACACAAAGAGTTGGTGCCTGTGGCTCTGGGCCTTAAAAGGCAGAACTTGCTGTCCTTGCTTGTGTTGAGTAACTACTCCACAGATCAGAGGGGTAGCTGTGTTAGTCTGGATCTGTAAAAGCAACAAAGAGTCCTTATAGACCTTATGGCACCTTATAGACTAACAGACGTATTGGAGCATGAGCTTTTGTGGATGAATACTCCAGACAGTCTCATTGATTTCAGTGGGCCCATGTGTGGATTGGGCTAGGCCAGTGGTTCTCAAACTCTGGGTTGGAACCTCAAAGTGGGTCGTGACCCCATTTTAATGGGGTCGCCAGGGCTATCATTAGACTTGTTGGGGCCCGAAGCCCGAACTCCACTGCCCAGGGTGGCAGGGCTCAGGGTCTAGCTTCAGCCCTGGACGGTGGAGCTCAGGTTACTGGCCCCCAGCCCAGGGAAGCAGGTGTCGAGAGGGCTCAGACTTCAGTTCCTCTTACTGGGCTCACATAGTGATTTTTTCTTTTTTGTCAGAAGGGGGCCAGGGTGCAATGAAGTTTGAGAACCTCTGCGCTAGGTAAAGGGGTGGTGGCAACATGTGTGCCCCCAAATGCTGCTCTTCAGTTTGTCAAGCTACAGAACAGCGATAACTTACATCCCTGTCTCACTGGGGTGCTGGGAAGGGTAATAAAATGTTTTTAAAGAAGAAAATCTGCTGTCTAGGAGAACAGTAAAGAGTTAACCCCAAAGGTTTGACTGAAGGTTCCTGGAAGGCAGAGGGTCTCCTGCATTTCTGAACAACTTCACCCGTTCCTGTTCCCCGCTGCCTATCCGGAGTGAGCATGCCAGTAAGATAGCTGCCAAACTGGCTATGCTGTCCCACTGAGAGGGGGAGATGGTATTTCCATAATCGCAGGAAGAGTTTGTATCTCACTGCTCTCCCGTTGCTGTCTCTGGGCAGGGAAAGCACAAAAGAGATGGAGAATGAGATTTCATAACCGACACTGACGGGCTCAGATGGCAGGAGACAAAGGATCATCCTTAGCTGAATGAGGCTCTGCTGCCCTAGGCAGAGAGTGGACAATCAGCACAAGGATGCAGGAAGAGATGCCCCAGATGAAAGCATTTGTCATCAAAGAGTCCCTGAAAAAATCTTTCACCAGGAAGAACCCTATCTTTGGATTTTTAGTTTTCATTCTCCGCCATACCAAGATTTAAGAGGAAATCCAATCTACCTCAGAGCGTTAGAGTTTTTTTTTACAGGGACTTACAATGGATATTGCCAAGTTACACATGGGAGCAAGATGTTACTGGTGCCAGATCCTCAGCTGGAATCAATCAGCACAGCTCCGTGGAAGTCAACAGAGCTCTGCTGAGGATCTGGCCCCGCAAGTTTGACTTCAGAATTTGCACCTAACCACTCTGTAGGTGGTCGGGTTTGTCAGCCTGATAGAAGAACCAGTCTCTTTGTCTATTCCAACCTGTGGATGTCCCCGGGCAGAGGCATCCAGATGAAGGCTTGGTGCCTCCGCACAGCTCCCTGGACTGACCGCACCCCCTATGGATGATACAGCAGATAGCATTTCAATTTTCCTCTCCTCATGCTGTTGTGAGCTTAGCAGGTCAAACACTCAGAGACCATATGTGGGCACCAAAGTGACCCCCATGGTGCTTCCATAGGGTCAAATCATGGTCCTTGGTGCCTAAACCAGCTCTGGTGTCAACAGGATTTAGTGCATTATTAATAGATTCACACCTCTGTAGGTCATTAGTTAAGTTTTTCCTGCATAACACAACCTCTAATTAATATGGGTTAGGAATAGACTCTGAGGATTTCTTGAACCTGCTTCAGCGGAAGGTGCCTGTAGGACACAGGATACTGGGGTAGAGGGGCTGCTCATCTGAATTGGTACAGAACTCCATGTTCCTAAATACTGGACTATTAATTATGAATAAAGTTGTGCACCACTGATTATGGAATCCAACTATGGCGTTGTCATTCCACACTCTCAGCGGTAAAGAATGGGAGAGATCCCTCCCCACAAGATCCCACCTTCTTCCAAAAATTCACGTTGGAGTCTTTGACACTTAAAAAAAAAATCTATTTCTTAGCTTGGGTCCTTTTACTGCTCTAAAAAAAAAGTTGATCCAGCCTTTTCCAAAACTGCAATGCTAAAGAAGGGGAAAGCAGTTGCTTATGTGACCAAGGATATGCTGAATAGAATTATGTACACACGAGTTTACAAAGTTCTAAGACTGCCAGAGGAAAGTGTAACTTTTTTTCACGGAGATCCACTCTTTTCAAATAGCTGGTGACACACCCATCAATTGGAGGGATCATGATGAGAGTTAGAGCACTGGCAATTCCCAGCAGAGGTGCTGCAGAAAGTCTAAGGTTGTAGCATCCACCTCTTGGCCTATTCTATGTCTATTCGCTGTCAGAGTGAAAGATCATCTTTTTATATATATATAAAAGGGAATTCTACTTTTTTTTTTACAGATGCAGTGTGTATCAGCAAGAATTATTTTGCATTATCTGTAAGGAAGAGGATGCTTCTTGCAAGATAAAGGGAAATATTGCGTTTGATTCTGGAGCTGAGTATCTATATAAAAGGCTGATATTATGATTGGAAATTCTAAATCTGCAACCAAGCTTTTGGTGGCTCAAAATGGTCAGTCTTATTGGTCTCCTTTTTGAGATAAATGGTGAAATACATACACTTACAGCACACTTATGGAGTATCCAAGGTTTTCCATATGGTAACGTATGTTGTAGATAAAGAATTGTATGTATTAGAGCTGGATTCTCGCTGACTTCTCTGGGCATTGGGTTAGTCCACAGTGATCAATTCTGCAAGCACTTCCATATGCAGAGCCCATGGCAGATTCAACAGGAGCTGTATGCATATAGCACTGTCAGGATCAGGTCTATGCTGTGTGGCCATATGCCAGAGTATTTTTTCAGACCATATATGGACATATATATTTTTGAGGTGAAGGGCACGGTGGTCTTACAGACAAAGTCATGCCGCACATGGAAGAAAAGCAGGGAGGGACCATGTAGTGGGGCAGTCACCCTGCCCCAGCCCTGAAAGGGTTAAAAGCCAGCTCTTGGAGAGGGCTGGGGCTGAGAGCCAATAGAAAAAGGCTGGGAGGCGGCCAATCAGGACCAGGCTGGGCCCTATAAAAGAGCTGCCAGGCCAGAAGGCAAACAGTCTCTCTCTAGCTTTGGAGGAGTCTCACTGAAGCCTTGGAGTGGGAAGGGCTTAGCTGCCTGGGAGCACAGGGTACTGGAAGCAGAGCCGTGCTGGGGAAGGGCAAGAGGACCTAGGGAGCTCCAGCCTGGCAAATCCCTAGGCTGAGGCCTTGTTAAGGCCTAGGGAGGTACTGGGGCTGCAGAGGTGCAGCCCAGGGATGGGCAGAGGAAGCTGGTCCAACCCCCTTGCCAGTGATAAGTGGCCACTACAGACTGCAGTCTGCCCCAGTGAGCGGAGGCTAGATGACGACTGGCAGTAGCCACTGAGGCAAGGTGGGGATAGGGGGTTGGGGGTTCCCCTGGGAGGGGAGACCCAAAGAGTGGGGGTACTGCTGTGGGCAGAACCTCAAGGTAAAGGGCACCGGGGTCTGGGAAGGATATGGCGGCCTGAGGCAGGTGAGACACTGGCCAGCAGGAGGTGCCCCAAGGCTGGAATTGAGTTAATTCCCAGACGGCCAGTAGGAGGCACTGCAGCCATGAGTCTGATCTGCTACAGACCAGCAGAGATTCATGGATGGGGTAATACCCTGAGTTTTTTTTTTTCCCACTTCAGTTTTGTCTGAACTGGAAAAATAAATGTTTTTAAACAAGTGTAACTTGCATGACCTTAAACCTAGTGTTGACAGGGGAAGTTGTGCTCACTGATGTCTTGGCCGGCCCTAATTTCCCTGCAGGATGGTCATCAAAATGAATGAAGCTCTGGAAAAGAGCAGAAGGGAGGACAACATGCTTTAAACAAATGGACTCCGGTAACCATCTAAAATAAGTATCTGTCAACTTCCAGAGAGAACTATGTACAGAGGGTGGAACAAGTAATGGATAAAGAAACCGGCACTACTGAAAAATTGGAATTAACTCTAAACTAAGAGGTTAAACTGGCAGTTAAAGGGAGGCCCCGTGTTTTATTTCTTACAGGTCACAAACTGCTGTTTGGAAAATGGGTTGAATTCTCATGTAGAAAACAGGCTGAGACATTTGTCAGTCGTTCACCATGCACTTCCTCCAGGTCTGTTCGGTGCTCTTTTATCCACGCTTAACTGGAGCAGCATCAAGGGCCATTGCAATGAGTATGTCTCTTGAGATTACTATCCCTCCTTCTGACTTCAGTACTCTTACAAACGGGGGATCGAATTGGCCCCTGATATGTATCTTTATCCAAAACTAAACTTGTTCTGGTCAATGTCACATTGGCAACTAGAAGCCTCCAGAAAGAACTCCAGGAGACAGATTAACTTCCTCTAGCTTGGCCAAAAGGAGGCTCCCTCTTGGCTCCTCTGTTGGAGATGTTACCTATACACTAGAGGTGTCCTTATTAGTCTCTAATATGATAATATCTGGATCTATCCACTGTGAACCACTCCTACCCAGGGCAGTTTTCCCACCCAGGGCTGACTTTCTGCTTAGAGTTTGTTTGACATCCTGAGCTAGGCCACTGAAGTCCGTGGCATTGGCTTTGATGGGTGTAGGGCTTCTGAGTCTTGACTTGTAAGTTAAAAGCAAGGGGGAAGTTCTGTTCCTGCACTGCTGCATTCTGTCATGGAGAAACAGCAAAGCTGCCTCGTTCTTGAGCTCCCCAGGTGGAGGGGAATAACGGCTCTTGGCTTTTGAAAGTTACACTCACTGTGCCTGAGCCATGTGGGGGTCAAGAGTCTCTGCAGCTGCTTTCCTGCAACTTTTCTGAGCAGCCCAGCTGGGGACACAGTTGGACTGTACAGGAGAAACAGCACAGGCTCTTCTGTCATGATCAGGGCACTGCTGTTTTTTTGAAGGCCTGCTGGAGAGGCACTGTCTTCTTGGGCATCTCCCAAGTCTGGATGTTGCTCTGCTGAAGGGGTGTGGCTATGTATGCGAGGGGCTGTGTCATTGCATACCTCAGGGGGACACTGCTGCGGCAGTAAACTGGCTATCAAACTTAGATATAAATTTGTAGTTGTTGCTACCTACCCAAGCCATATGAGAGAAGGTGAAGGAGGAGGACAGGAGATCCTCCTCGACAGCGCACCTGAGCAGCTTTTCCCTGGGAATATAGACATCCTTTTTGTTACTGCTTATGCTGTAATACTCCAAAGTGTGCCAGGAACTTCCCAAACACATAACCGGGCAGGTCTCTGCCCCAAACATCTCTAAGTGAGCAGGCAGTGGAGGAGGGGATCGGGATACAACACACTACCATCTAGTCTCACTTTTTTTGTACCTTACATGCATTTATACATCACATTAATAGATTCCAAGCCCAGAAGGGTCCAGTATGGTCATCTAGTCTGACCTCCTGCATGGTCCAGTCCAGAGACCTGCTCCAAAATGATTCCTAAAGCAGAGCTGTTAGGGAAAACCTCCAATCTTGATTTTAAAATTGTCAGCGGTGGAGAATCCACCATGGCCCTTGATAAGTTGTTCTGATGGTTAATGATTCTCACTTTTAAACACTTACATGAATCCGTCTTGCTTCAACTTCCAGCCACTGGACCATGTTAGACCTTCATCTGCTAGATTGAGCCCATTCTTAAATATTTGTTCCCTATGTAGATAATTATAGACTGTAATCAAGTCACCCTTTGACTTTCTCTTTGTTAGACTCAAGGAGCTCCAACTATTTAGCTTATCACTCTCAGGCATGCTTTCTAATCCTTGAATCATTCTTGCAACTCTTCTCTGAACCCTCTCAAGGTTATCAACCTCCTTCTTGAATTATGCACACTGGAGCTGGACACAGTATTCCAGCTGTGGTCACACCAGTGCCATATACAGACGTAAAATAACCTCTCTGCTCCTCCTTGAGATTCCCTTGTTTATGCATCCAAGGATGGCATCAGCCCTTTTCCCCACAGCATTGCATTGTGAGTTCATGGTCAGGTGTTTCTCCACCATGATCCCCAAATCTTTTTCAGTTGCCACTTCCCAGGATAGAGTTCCCCACCCTGTAAATATGGCCCATGTTCCTTGTTCCTAGATGCTTTTCAATACAGCTAAATATAAATGTATACATGTAGTTTGCACCCAGCTTACCAAGTGATCCAGATTTACTCATTCCAGTCAACATACACATACCTTACAGTCCTTACATGTGTGATTCCACTGATGTCAGAGAAGGATGTTCGGGCAGAGGAAGGATGTTCTAGGGGTTAGGGTGCTAGGCTGGGCTGCAATAAACCAGGGATAGTAGCACTTTCCTACCTCCCAAGGAGCTTGGAGGCTAACAGAATTAAAAAGCTGGAGGTGGTCAGGTACCACGGCCAAGGGGGTTATCATAGTGTTATACACTGAGTGGGACTATTCGCCGCATCTTTTTTTATTTGCTGATTCACAGAAATTATGCTCCACTCTACACAAAACACTAACAATGTTCTTGGAATGGAGATGGTAGCAGGAGGGGAACCTCAGCTATGGAATCATAGCCCACAGCTCCATAATATACTGAAACATTCCTTCTGCAGGCGACTAGCTCCGGGGTGTAGGGGCTTCCTCTAGGTTTGGCATTTAACACAATCAACTAGAAACAAAAGGGATTTGTTTCACAGGGAATGATCTGATGGATTGCGCGGTCACTGGTGTCTTCATCCTTGTGCTTCCTGCCTGTTCTGTGCATGGGGTGACAACGGGAGAGGAAAGAGGTCTTATTTGCATGAGGATTCCCTTGGATTGCTCCATACTCCGAGTGTCAGTCCTAGAGTTCAAGGCCAGAAGGGACCGCCAGATCATCTAGGCTGACCTGGATAGCACAGACCATCACCCCACCTGCCAAACCCAACAGTCAAAACAAGACCCAAGTATCTCTGTCCCAGGAGCCTAGACTCCTATGTGCCAGAGGATGGACTGAGGGGCACCCGTGCTTGAGGCCCCCATAATGGCCGGGAGATAACGCCATCCCATTGTCTGAGAGTGATGCAAATCTTAGCCAACTCTAACACCTCAACCAGGCTGGGCCACATGGTGTTAGGCATTGTGCAGATCTAACAAATTACCATCACTGACCCAAAGTGCTCAAACAGTGCACACAGGTATAACCGAAATCCATGTATGAGTGGCTGGCCTTAGAAGACTTCCATCCTACAGGGATGGCCCCACTGCTTCAGGACGAATGGCACATGTACGACTGGACAGCACTGAATGACCTTGCTGGCTCCATTCATGTCACACTGCCATGGAGAGGTATTCATATCCTGGAGAGAACTACTGTGGCGCGGGGGGTGGGGGAGGATTTGATAGCTGCTTTCAACTACCTGAAAGGGGGTTCCAAAGAGGATGGATCTAGACTGTTCTCAGTGGTACCTGATGACAGAACAAAGAGCAATGGTCTCAAGTTGCAGTGGGGGAGGTTTAGGTTGGATATTAGGAAAAACTATTTCATTAGGAGGGTGATGAAGCACTGGAATTGGTTAACCTAGGGAGGTGGTGGAATCTCCTTCCTTAGAGGTTTTTAAGGTCAGGCTTGACAAAGCCCTGGCTGGGATGATTTAGTTGGGGCTGGTCCTGCTTTGATCAGGGGGCTGGACTAGATACCTCCTGAGGTCCCTTCCAACCCTGATAGTCTATGATTCCACTGGGTTAACTGGAGCTGTGAGTTCTGCACCTTTCCTGCAGTATGAGATTGTCAGCACTCTGACTACCATCCTTTAGTTCAACACGGTGGGGTCCTGGGCTGCATTAGGTATTAACAATAATCTCACGGTAGAGGGAAGGTGCTTTCCAGGGCGTGATTCAAGGCTGACTGAAGTTGACGAGAATTTTTCCACTGACATCAACAACTTTTGGATCCAGACCCTAATAATAATGGAGTAGGAGATATAGGGCACAGGTCATTTTGGATCAACAATGTCCATATGAAAGATAAGTCTTGAGCCCGATAACTTGTTGACTAATACAGGAGTAAATGGATGAAATTCGATAGCCTGTGGTATGGGGGAGGTCAGACCTCCTGGCCTTAAATCTTTGAATACTCCCATTATAACCTGGATTTGACAGCTCTCATTCTGTCCCTAGTAATTATTAGTCACAACAAATCCACTGGTTAGAAGAACTCATTAACATTTCTTGCATGGAGAAATCTTCCTTTCAGAAAATATGGTTTAATTGAAACTGACATTTTTCCACAGGAAAGGCTATTTTGCCCAAATAGAATAAGATTCTCATTCGGAGAATTGAAACTGTCATTTTGAATGGACATTTAGAACAGAACTGGCAATTTTCCCAAGATGGATCCTTGGTAGGAGGCAGCTTGGACTATTTTTCAGTTTAGATGATTATTGTGATTGTCAGTATCATCTGTGTGGCTTAACAAAAAAAGGCAATTACTGTTCATTCTGTCATGTAGGGCACTCAGCACTGTCATATATGTGCACCAGGGTTTTTTAATGTATTTATCCTCCAAGCACATGGTGAGTTAGAAGTGCTATCCTCCCTATTTCACAAATGAGGAAACTGAGGCACAGAGACTAAGTGACTTGCCCAAGGTCACAAAGAAGTCAGTCAGAGCAGAGATTTGAATCCAGCTCTCCCAAGTCCTTTCATCTGTCCTCCTTCTCATTCTAAAACTGTTCCTTTCTCTGCTGTATACTACACTGACACAATATAGTCACTATTAAACATTAACGCACAAGCCGGTTTAATCTTCCCCACTAGAACAACTATACCAAAGCAATAGGGACCTGTACAGGTGCAGAATGGGGACAGTTGTGCTATCATTGCAAACGCCAGGTAAAGCCAATAACAGATGTTTCTGGCACCTGCTGCTTGTTTTTGTGCTTTCCAGTTTCCTGACCTGATGGTTGTTGTTAATAAACAATGATCTTCACTCTCTAGCAGTGGTTCTCAACCAGGGATATGCATACTCCTGGGGGTACGCAGAGGTCTTCCAGGGGGGACATCAGCTCATCTAGCTATTTACCTAGTTTTACAGCAGGCTACATAAATGCACTAGCAAGGTCAGTACAAACTAAAATTTCCTACAGATAATGACTTGTTTATACTGCTCTGTGTACTAGACACTGAAATATAAGTACAATATTTATAGTCTAATTGATTTCTTTTATAATTATCTGGTAAACAAGAGGAAGGAAATTTTCAGTAGTAGAGACACTTTTGTATTTTTATGCCAGGTTTTGTCAGCAAGTTGTTTTTAAGTGAGGTGAAACTTGGGAGTCTGTGGACAAATCAGACTCTTGAAAAGGGGCCAGTCATCTGGAAAGGTTGAGAGCCACTGCTCTATAGTAAACTGCTATGGTTACTGTTGTCCATGTTATAATGGCAATAAATCTTACATCCCTTATCTCATTATTTCCAAAAGCCACAATTCATTCACAGATGTGCTTTGAATCCGATCTTCCATACATCTGCTGACATTAACAATCCATTCTTCTGAAAGGACATGCCATTTTCTGGGAGAAACAAGAAAGCCCAGCTCCTTGACCATTTTTAAATGGGGAAAATGCTTTGAGGGATACAAGGAAAAAGTCTGAGGGTACGTCAATACAATGCTGCCTTGCAAATGTATATGACATTAGCATTTCAAACCCTCTGGATGGAGAGCTGATGGCAAGAGATATGCTGGTTGCTCTCCATTGTAGGGCCACAAAGGAGGAAATGGCCAATGGAGAATTGTTTCGTGTGTAGGGGGACGGCCAATGAAATGTCAGCACCAAGAACAGCTCTGGGAACATGACTTTGTTCTCTGATAACCTTCTGGAAATTAAGGCATTTAAACAATAAAGCAACTACAGCTCCACTGAGCTAGATCAGAACTGGCCTTTTTTTTTTTTACAGCAACCTAACCCATACTTGGCTTGGTTTCAATAGCTCCCTGGCTCTGGTAAAATTGCAACGAGTCTGAGAACAAAATGTTTTTCTTAAGGCCCAAATGCTGCCTCCCTTACGGTGAGTATCTCTCTGTGCGTAGTCCCATTGATTTCAATGGAGCTGCTCAGCAAAATACTACTCACAAGTAAGCAAAGGTGGCGAAATCAGGCCATAATCTTGTTACTTGAAAGAAAAACGATGGATAAGGAGAAACACTCTGCTTTTCTCTTTCAGAGGGGCGGGAATGTTAAGCTGACATGTATGCAAACGCCATCACAATTGGTAAATGTAGAAACATACATTCAAATATTGTCTGTGTATTAATGCCCTCGTATAAGGCACTGCCAAGACCTGAACAGGATTCTGTGGACTGTTGTGATCACCCCTGGTCAAGAACCATGACTTCACAGTGGAGAGGGACAGAGAAGGTCTGCTAGGGTGAGCAGGCGGCTGGGGGGCCTATCTTATGAGAGGAGACTCAGAGCAGGGTTTGTCTAGCCTAGCACACTGAGGCCTGAGGTGGGGATCTGAGTACTCTGTATACACACAACCTGGGGAGGGAGAAGAGATGCTGGATGATGTTTGTGCAAGAACAAATGAGGATAAACTGGCAAGGAACAAACTCAGGCTGGAAATAAGAAGATGGTTTCTCTGCATCAAAGGAATGAGGTTCTGGGACAGCCTCCCAATCCAAGTGTGTGTGTGTCGGGGGGGAAATACCCCAACTAGCTTTAAGATGGAGCTTGACAAGTTTATGACCAGGACTATCTGATGTTACCTCCAATAGCAGAGGCCTGGACTAGAGGACCCAGAGGTCTCTTTCAGTCCTATGTACATACAGTGTCCCTGAATGTTAGTGTCCCTAAAAATAAACAGCTGCTCTGAAGATGCTAAGGCACCGAGGGATATATTCCAGCATCTCAGATCACAAACACTCACTGGAATTATTGTCTGGGCTCTGAAACCAAAATGACCCCAGAAAATTCAGAGCAATGGCTGAAAAGTAGCTCCCAATCCACCCTTCACTGTACTCAGTCAGCACTAGTATGTACTGTAATCTGCCCACACTCTGCCTATAACCCTATCCTGTTGTGCCCACCATACTGCAGGTCTTTAGAGGGGTAGCCTAGGGTATTTGCACAACATCAGCTAAGATAGATTCAAACTGCCATAAGTGAAATCTTGAGCCAGACTTGGAGCTTTTGGGTTTCTCGTATTCTAAAAAAATCGTGGTGCTATTGAAACTAGTTGCAAAACTCCTCTTGACTTCCGTGGGGCCAGGATTTCCCTTCTATTTGTCACTCAGCATTCCAGAGCCCTAAAGCTGAGCAATATTTATATGGTCGATTTGAGTCAGGGCCCATCTGTGTAATTGGTATTACCATATAGACCGGGGCAGAGGCTTTCTCATTAGCTATATTAAAACTGTAACATATTTCTCTAAATGATTGCAAAGAGGGAATTTGTGGTTTTTTCCTCTCTTCCCTTTCCCCTCTCCTTTGCCTTCTCTTTGAAATCAAATTAATCAAACACAATCATTTTTGTGGCATGGGTTTGGGATTTTATTGCAAGGCGTTGCAATATCTCTTCATACCTATTAACTCAAACAGGCATTGGATAGCGATGTCCTATTCCAAATAGCTACACCACAGACTAGTTTGACCCAAAACACGCTATTGGCAGCAATTCCAAAAAGGCAAACTGGGAAAAACCCCTAGTTGCCCAGCTCTAGCCCTCGGCCCCAACTGGAGAGGAAGCACTGGAGAAGAGTGAACGCTTGATTGAACCCCTGTGTGTGTAGTACTGTTGATTAAACGGTTCTGTGCAGCACTTAAAGCGTAGCCACGTTAATGAGACAAATAAATACTCTTCATTTGGTGGAATGCATTTATCTAAAGATACAGCTAATAGAGATGCCTTTAAGCATTCAATAAACAACAGCATAGTGCCATTTTGCTCATCAGGGGAACATGAGTCTCCTGTTATTCTAAAAAGGCTGCTCTGGGGGGAGGAATTTTAAAAAGTCACATGACGCACTCCTGGCACATTGAGTCTTAAATTCAGATGAGCCATGTAAGGGGATGGGATGAAGGAAAGAAGCCCCCTCGTACTACCAATCGAGCCTGTGCGGCAGAGTGGGCACAAGGACTTCACTGCTGTCACTTGCACTCATTAGGGGAGGGCTGTGCCCACTACAATGACACTTTCAGTTGCTGGGTAGACTCCAGCTCGGCGGCTGATCTGGGCCTCCACACGTGTTCCTGCTGAATTCTAGCTCCAGCCCAGAAGTAAACTACAGCCTGCTCCAAAGTCCCCAAAAGACAATGGGATTCTTCCATTGTTTGAGCAGGTTTGGAATTAGTTTATCTGAGAGCATGTCAGTGAGTTTTGGGTTCCATCCGGCGACTGTCACTTCGACCCATTGCCTTGTAAACCACTCGTATTTTCCACACTTATGACTAAAGGCTGTGATAGGGTCACAAATCCATGTCAGAGGTGTTAATGAAGCTACGCCAATTTATATTAGCTGAAGATCTGGCCCTCAATCCACCAGTCATTTCATTTATTTTTTATTTTAACTGTACTTTCCTGGCAGAATATCCAGTGGAGAAAATCTAGATCAGTTTGGGAAAGAGGTGGGGTGGGTATTATCTTAGTTAATATTTCTGACTGCTCCGGAGTTCATTGATGAGGAATAGTGAAACAAGTCTCAAATTCCCCAGAATGCAGCCAAAGCCTCTGGTGGTTGGCAGACTGGCAGCAGATAGCGCTCCTACTTTCCATTAAAATGGTCCTTTGGAGGAGGGGAAAATGAGACTGTTTGACACTCCACATAGATTTCAGCATAATTACCTGAGCTCCATCTCTCCTTGCTTCATATATAAAGTGAGTTGACTTGTGAGGACCCTCCTGCATAATTTTATTTACTTGTATTTCGATAGCTCCTGACGCCGACAAGCTGGTCCAATGGCCCCACTGTGCTAAATCTTTGTACAAACACAAAATGAGAGATTTAGCTTGACCCTAAAGTGTTCACAATCTTAGGGCACAGCGCTGTTTGGTCCTGGGATATGAGAGAGACAAAGGGACGAGGGTAACATCTTTTATTGCTCCTGCTTCTGGTGCTGAAGGGCAAGCTCTGGACCTTATGCAGACCTGAAGAAGAGCTCGAAAGCTTCATAGAATCATAGATCATAGAATATCAAGGTTGGAAGGGACCTCAGGAGATCATCTAATCCAACCCCCTTCTCCATTTCGATTGGTCCAATAAGCTTCTCTCTTTCGGTTGGTGCAATAAAAGACGTCACCTTATCTAAAAATCTAAATAGACAAGACAGATGCAGGAAATAGTGTTTATCCCCATCATAAGGTGGGGAACTGAAGCCAGGGACTTGTCCAAGATCACATGGGAAGTCCATGGCAGTGCCAGAAATGGAACCCAAATGGAGTCCCAATCTATTACTTTAACCATCAGGCCAGCCTTCTCACTGATTCCCCTCTGCCTCCCCCAAATCCTAACGGTGATCCTGTGTGTAGCAGCTTGCTCAAAGACACAAGTAGATCCTTAGTGTGTGTCTGTGAGAAACTAAAGCGGTAGGTGGCGGGTGTTGGTGCAGTACTAATTATGAAAAAAAAGTGAATCATAAGAATTATTAGTGAGGTGAATTTCAATTGGTTGGGTGTGACCCTCTGTCATGAAAGGCAATTGGGGAGGGGAGGGGGTTGTGAGGCAATGAAAATGTTGTTACAATTCTGAAGCAAAACAACTAAAATTTCCAGGAAAAAAACACTGGGAAGGCCAAAATCTTCAAGGTGAGCGTGACTCAGTGTAGTAGTAGTTAAGTCAGGAGTAGCAGATGCTCTTCTACTATCTCCCTCCTCACACACCTTTAGCCTTCAAATTCAAGTTTTCTCAGACAAGCTCTGAAAACACACGCCCAGCTAAATTTTACAGGTTCATCATTGGTGTCCCGGCTCCATTCCGTTACTCTCAGAGTAAAAAGGGGGTCACACAATTCTTTTGGCTTTGAACGAGGGATTGTCAGCCTGATAAGGTTGGGAAACACTGACTTGGGGAATAGAGCGACAATCTGCCCTGGGAGGTCACCGACTCCCCATCACTGGAAGTGTTCAAAGAACAGACAGTGAGCAATAGGGAGCCTGTCAAGATCTGTGAACGCTGCACTGCAAAGATGCTGGAGACTAGACTGGGTAACTTGAGAAATCCTTGTTAACTCCCCTGTTTCTTTAGAAACAAAGACTTTGTTTAAAGGGGGTTAAGGCTGGTTAAGTGTGACATCCCTCCCAAATAAACCTTAAAGAGGAAGGAAATACGTTATGAGTCTCCCTCTGAACAGTATCTTCATACCTAGGCAGAGGATGTTTTTGCTGACAGTGACAAATATTGGTTTGTGGAAGGAATTTCATTCTGCCTCCCAGTGGTAAGGATCCATACTACACACAAAATGTGAATCTCTCTCCCGGCATAGCGCAAAACCTTAATTACAATCTCAACAAATGCACAGCACTGACATATTCACACAGGTGTGGGATGTAATTGGGGAGGGGCATATGTGGAAGCACAAGGTCATATTCAAACGTGTTAAGATATGGAAATACACAGCTGATNTGACCCTAAAGTGTTCACAATCTTAGGGCACAGCGCTGTTTGGTCCTGGGATATGAGAGAGACAAAGGGACGAGGGTAACATCTTTTATTGCTCCTGCTTCTGGTGCTGAAGGGCAAGCTCTGGACCTTATGCAGACCTGAAGAAGAGCTCGAAAGCTTCATAGAATCATAGATCATAGAATATCAAGGTTGGAAGGGACCTCAGGAGATCATCTAATCCAACCCCCTTCTCCATTTCGATTGGTCCAATAAGCTTCTCTCTTTCGGTTGGTGCAATAAAAGACGTCACCTTATCTAAAAATCTAAATAGACAAGACAGATGCAGGAAATAGTGTTTATCCCCATCATAAGGTGGGGAACTGAAGCCAGGGACTTGTCCAAGATCACATGGGAAGTCCATGGCAGTGCCAGAAATGGAACCCAAATGGAGTCCCAATCTATTACTTTAACCATCAGGCCAGCCTTCTCACTGATTCCCCTCTGCCTCCCCCAAATCCTAACGGTGATCCTGTGTGTAGCAGCTTGCTCAAAGACACAAGTAGATCCTTAGTGTGTGTCTGTGAGAAACTAAAGCGGTAGGTGGCGGGTGTTGGTGCAGTACTAATTATGAAAAAAAAGTGAATCATAAGAATTATTAGTGAGGTGAATTTCAATTGGTTGGGTGTGACCCTCTGTCATGAAAGGCAATTGGGGAGGGGAGGGGGTTGTGAGGCAATGAAAATGTTGTTACAATTCTGAAGCAAAACAACTAAAATTTCCAGGAAAAAAACACTGGGAAGGCCAAAATCTTCAAGGTGAGCGTGACTCAGTGTAGTAGTAGTTAAGTCAGGAGTAGCAGATGCTCTTCTACTATCTCCCTCCTCACACACCTTTAGCCTTCAAATTCAAGTTTTCTCAGACAAGCTCTGAAAACACACGCCCAGCTAAATTTTACAGGTTCATCATTGGTGTCCCGGCTCCATTCCGTTACTCTCAGAGTAAAAAGGGGGTCACACAATTCTTTTGGCTTTGAACGAGGGATTGTCAGCCTGATAAGGTTGGGAAACACTGACTTGGGGAATAGAGCGACAATCTGCCCTGGGAGGTCACCGACTCCCCATCACTGGAAGTGTTCAAAGAACAGACAGTGAGCAATAGGGAGCCTGTCAAGATCTGTGAACGCTGCACTGCAAAGATGCTGGAGACTAGACTGGGTAACTTGAGAAATCCTTGTTAACTCCCCTGTTTCTTTAGAAACAAAGACTTTGTTTAAAGGGGGTTAAGGCTGGTTAAGTGTGACATCCCTCCCAAATAAACCTTAAAGAGGAAGGAAATACGTTATGAGTCTCCCTCTGAACAGTATCTTCATACCTAGGCAGAGGATGTTTTTGCTGACAGTGACAAATATTGGTTTGTGGAAGGAATTTCATTCTGCCTCCCAGTGGTAAGGATCCATACTACACACAAAATGTGAATCTCTCTCCCGGCATAGCGCAAAACCTTAATTACAATCTCAACAAATGCACAGCACTGACATATTCACACAGGTGTGGGATGTAATTGGGGAGGGGCATATGTGGAAGCACAAGGTCATATTCAAACGTGTTAAGATATGGAAATACACAGCTGAAGTATTTGAATAACCTTAATTCTGCCTTAAAGTGACATCATGAAGATAAAAATGTGGGGCGGGGGAGGGAAAAGACTGGCTTTAAAAAGAAAACAGTAGAGCTGGTGGGAAAGGAAAGAAATCATGATTTAAAACATAATATTTTTTCCAAATTCAAGATTTCAACATTTAAATTCCAACCAGCTCCACCATGGGTTGATCTGTGACATGGGGGGGAGGGAATGTTTTGCTGAAATAGTTTAACTCTTCGTTATTTCTTACGCTTCCAAATTTTCAAATAAATATTAGCTGTAAAAATCATCTGAATCGACTCTGGTCCCCAAAACACTCAAATCCATTCATCAGACGAGTATGTTTCTTGCAGGGAAAGTTATGGTTGTTTGTGGGGGTGTTAATTTGGCATTCCCATCCCCAAAGACATTTGGATTTCCTTTAATTGTGAATTTCCTGGGCTTACAATGCTCGGGCCGGGATAATTACAAGACCCCATAATGTCTTTCATATGTTCTCTGAATCCAACAAAACTTTCACCTTGGCAATTCCACATAAGTGTTACCATTGGTCAGTAAGTTGCATTGGAATCTGCTGGGCAACCAAAAAGCTGTTGGATGGAACCCTAATTTGCCTTACACATTTTGGCATGAATCAAGGCTAACTCCGCACAGGCTCTTAAGAAATGGGTGAGTCCATTTCCCCCACAGCATGCCTATGCAGGAGACAGCCATGACTCGACTTGGCAGAGGGCTGGGAAAAGTCAGGCCAGCGCTGCTTCTAGTACTCCGGTACCCAAAGGGAGTGCGTCTAGATGAGGGGTATATGGCCAGGGTTTGCCCTGCTGGCTAGTGCTGGGAGGGGAACGCCTCTGCTGCACTTTGATAGAGGTGTAACAAAGGTTGCTGCCTGGTACAATTCCCTCCCTCCGCCCCCAGAATGCAATGTCTCATGCAAGAGTGATGCCACCTTCTGCAGGTGCTTGCTCTGCCTTGCCTTCCCCTGGATCTGGAAAGCCATAATTTTAGTCCCCTGCTCTTGTCAGGAAAAGAGTGACCAGATGTCCTAATTTTATATGGACAGTCATGATTTTTGGGTCTTTTTCTTGTATAGGCTCCTATTACCCCCAACCCCCGTCCTGATTTTTCACACTTGCTGTCTGGATACCCTAGTCAGGAATGAAGTAGGTTCAGTTCCCCATGCACTATGTAACGGGAAATGCAGGTATTAAGTCACCCTAATACTTTATTTCTGGACTGACAGGTCTATGTACACTCATCCTAGCTGTGCTCTTCCATATGTCTTACAGCCAGGATACACTTGACATTGGGAGAGATTAACGATCAGGGGGGTGATCATCATCTTCCATTGCCTGCTAGGGCATGTGGATTTTGATCATCACTAGTGCCATATGCGTTGACGGGCGTCCCCTGTAAGACAGGCATCCCCAGCAGCATGGATGTTTGACTGTAGATTGTGCTCCACTGGAGTGCCACTTTCCCTTACCGATGCTTTCTCAAGGTTACTGCGGCAGGCTGCGTTTTTCAGAGGGATTTTCTGCTTTTGCGAGGGCGGAAACTTTGACAGCTGTCATGTAGCATAAACTGTAAATGGACAGTTGTGAAATGCAGCACATAAAAGAGCTGGGCTTTCTGAGCAGCAGCAAAGAATCTATCCCAGTAATCTGTGGCCGGTGGCGTAAATATAGGCTGTATTCCCATTACGGGGGAGTGTGATCAAAAATTCACTTGCAAGCTGTAAAATAACCAAGCAAAATCCAGGGAAAGGAAGGTGTTTAGATGCCGTAGTGGAGAAATGCCCAGTTGGTCTTCAAAATAAAATCATCTTTCTTATTTTGAATTAGAGGCATGCACAATTTTTACAGTGGGGCTTACAAAAGAAGAGGATTGCTCTATTTATTAGCAGGCACTCTGTATTTAAAAAGGTCTGACTTCAGTTTAACAAATTCAGGGACTCTGCTTGTGCAATTTGTGTTTCTCTATAAATAAGTTACTCTCCAGGCTAGACAACGGTCTGGCAAGCAGCACTGAATAGGTTATTTATAGAGCTTGATGGAAATACTCCAAGGGAACATTTTTCCACCAGAAAATGCCCTTTCACCTAAAACAACGTCTCATAGAAAGGGGTTGATTTTTGACAAAATTTTGTCTCGAAATAAAGTCATCACAGAGTGTTCTGATCAGGTCCAACATTTCATTTTGACCTTTTCAGAATGTTTTCTTTTCAAAGTTTCCATTTTGAAATGACTTTTTTTTTGTTTCAAATTCTTTACTTTATATTATTCTATAATATAAAACTCTTTAAAAGTGGAAATCGAAACAAAATCTTCAGATTTTATTGGAACTAAATGATTTGGTTGACTTGAAACTAACTTATTTTTTTTACAACTTCATTTCGTGGAAAATTTCAAAAATGTTTATTTCTGTTCTGTTTTGGAATGGAAAAAATGTTGAAATAATGGCATTTCCTGCAAAACGGATCATCTGGTTCCCACCTCACTCTAGTTATGGGTAGCACAGTACAGTACCTTTCCCAAAGGGAGAGTAAATTGCTGCTGATTTCCAACCAGTATAACATTTCATGCCTCCCATGATCAAGATCAACTCTGCTGGCTGGTGTCTTGCCACTTGCTTGTGGGCAGCTGGAGTTGAGTGACAGGGAAATCACCTGGGGGTGGAATCTGGGGATTCTTTTTGGCTCGAAGATCGAAATGCTTAATTTTCTCCAATGCAACTGCTTGTGTGCAATCATGAATAAGCTGAGGAAGGCTGTTTCCTAATTTCAGAGTACTTGACTTTATAGCCATAACTTTCTTTCAGTGTAATTGATATAAATATGTATACACAATCTTCTTAAGTTTTAATGTATACATCTTGAATCCAAGCGCCAATTGAATAGGACAATTTGAGCCCCTAAAGTATTTTTTATAGAACTATAAATCTCTGAAAATAACAGAAAATTGAATGTATTGTCATGGAAAATCCTGGTGTGACCCTAATAAGAGAATCACGATGCCATAAATCAGCAGGATGACCCTTCGCAACAGATGATGCCTTTAACTTCATGCCCCTGACTTATCCATGTTATGATTTAGAAAGCAGCAACATGGTGCATTTGGACGATTTATAGAGATATCACACAACCCATCCATCAGTCATGGGTTTTAAATCACCCAGTGGCCTCATCACTTCGTTAAGTTTTGTGTGTCATAACTTAAGCTGGCTCAGGTTTTTTAAGCCTGTAAGGACGAAAAGTGTTTTCATCACGTTCATGACTCTGTATGTGAATTATAATCTCTAATATAAACCTTTGGACTCTAATGTATAAATATCTTCCCAGAATATAAGACAGGCAGACGCCCAACATCCACTGAATTTCAGTGGGAGGTGGGTGACTGCACCCCACTGGCCTTTTTGAAAATGCAACCCATAAATAGTTGCTGAATGATGCTTAAATTAAAAAGTGTATTAATATTATTTTAGCTCACCCTATAAAAGGCTCCACGTGGCGTTATACAGAAACCTCCTGGCAAAAGGCCCTTCCTTTGGGCCAAATTTTAGCATGACAGCGATAGAGTCCAAGCCTAGAAGGGACCACCAGGTCATAAATGCTGACCACCACCCAGCACCTTGGTTGAATCAAGAAGTTGAAACTGGAGTGGAAAAAAGAAATCTTTGAAGAAAAGCCTAAACTGTGACTATGAATAGCTTCATCAGTGATTTAAATAATGACACAGAGAGTACACAACGTTTGTGGACACTACCAAGCAGGGAGGAGTTGCAAGTGCATTGGAGGTTGTGAGGATGATTCTGAGAGGCTCAGATACCGTGGCAACGGGGAACATATAGGTACCTAAAGCAGGCGGCAGCATATGCCGTGAAACTCCAGTTGCATGCACATCGTAGAGTTTATGCCGTGCGCGTGTGTGCTACCAATTTTCTTGGGGAGTCACATCCTGGAATTTGTGTTTGTATTCCCTGTATTTGCACGTGGTTTGAATTCTGAGCCACTGCAATGTGCATTGGAAGTGAATCCGATTGGTTTGCACTAATAAAAGGTGCCAGACTGAGGACCGAGTGACTGTGAGAAGGGAAAGCCTGGCACAATTGCATATTTGGAGAAGGATCAAAAGCTAATCCTGCTCTATTACTTTTTCGGTGAATTTCCTACTCCAGAGGCCAGTGCGAACACAGCAGCCAGTTAGGAATCTGAGCACCACTTCTTCACGATGGCCCTGATTCGACAAAGCACAGGAGCTCAACATAAAACACTTGCCTAAGCGCTGTCCTGAATGCAGGCCTGAGACCCTTTCATGAGGAAAATATTCCTTGTGCTTGACACTTTGAAACATTACAGGTGGAATCGGTATTTCCATGTGCAATGTGTTTTTCCGTGTTATAGCCCTTGCAATTAGAGGGAATTTACCTATGCAGCTTTTAGAGCGAGGGATAAGTGGATAAATCAGCTCAAGGAAAATAAATCCATATTTCTTGGTCCCAAAGCATTGATCGGTAGCCCGATCTATAGATTATGTAATAATTATACTGATGACTTAAGAATCCCCAGTTATCACTTTGAGGGTTGGCAGGTTCTTGTCCCAAGATCAGACCCAGTATTATTCAGTATATTATAGTTGGGAAGCCCAATATGCTCATTTGCAACACTGACACGCTCTGATTCAGTTGGACGCAGTTCTGTAGGCACCACAAGAAACAGAGGATGCAGTGGACCAGGCAGCTCCTTTTTGGTGACAACAGGAGGTTGCTATGGTAACAGTATTTGTGCAGCAGTTCTAAGCCCCGAGCAGCTCCCTCGCCAGCATGCGGGGCATGTGACTATCACCTAGTGAGGGCTGACAAACTCAAAACAGGGAGAGGACACCAAGCGGTAAGCAAAGCTGCCCAGCAGCAGAACGTTGCAGACTGGCAACCACCCCGGCAGAGGTTTCAAACACTGTTCATCGTACTTGCCAAGATCCAGGGTTGTGCTACCATTAGTTTTCCAAAGATGCCCAGTAACATGCAAGAACAGTAAAATATGGCTTTCCCTCCACTTTTCCAACATACTCCCTGCGTGATCCTGGGCACGTCATGCCATCTCTCGGGGCTTCGGGTGCTCACTTGTAAGCTGATGGTCCTTCCTCTCCTACTGCTTTGGCTTGGGTATTTTGATGGCAAGCTGCTTGGGGCAGGGCTTGTTGTGTGTAAGTACAGCCCAGAGCAAAAATAACACAGATAATGGTGTCAAAACATGTTTGTGTAGCTTTCCTGTATTTCAGTCATTAGAAAAAACGTGTTTCCGGCCCTATTTAGATTCCATGGAAGACAATGGGAAGATTCTGACTGATTCTAATGGGAGCCAGGTCAGATTTTGAATGAATTCCCAGGGTTACACCGTAAATGTTTGGCAAACTGAGCTTCAGTCTGTTCTAATGACATGTGTTTGTGTAGAGGAGAAGCAAGGTCAAAACTATAGGGAAATGCAACCTACTGGAGTTACTATAAGATGGACACAAAGCTGGTTGGAAAACCATTCCCAGAGAGTAGTTATCAGTGGTTCACAGTCATGCTGGAAGGGCATAACAAGTGGGGTCCCACAAGGATCAGTTCTGGGTCCAGTTCTGTTCAATATCTTCATCAGTGATTTAGATAATGGCATACAGAGAACACTTATAAAGTTTGTGGACGATACCAAGCTGGGAGGGGTTGCAAGAAGGATAGAATTAAAATTCAAAATGATCTGGACAAACTGGAGAAATGGTCTGAAGCAAATAGGATGAAATTCAACAAGAACAAATGCAAAGTGCTCCACTTAGGAAAGAACAATTAGTTGCACACACACAAAATGGGAAATGACTGCCTAGGAAGGAGTTCTGTGGAAACGGGTCTGGGGGTCAGTGTGGACCACACACTAAATATGAGTCAATAATGTCACATTGTTGCAAAAAAAGCAACCATAATTCTGGGATGTATTAGAAGGAGTGTTATAAGCAAGACACAAGAAGTAATTCTTCTACTATACTCCACGCTGTTCAGGCCTCAACTGGAGTATTATGTCCAGTTCTGGGTGCCACATTTCAGGAAAGATGTAGAGAAACTGGAGAAAATCCAGAGAAGAGCGACAAAAATGATTAAAGGTCTAGAAAACATGATCTCTGAGGGAAGATTGAAAAACCTGGGTTTGTTTAGTCTGGAGAAGAGATGACTGAGAGGGGACATGAGAACAGTTTTCAAATACGTGAAGGGTTGTTACAAAAAGGAGAGAGAAGAAATGTTTTTCTTAACTTCTGAGAATAGGACAAGAAGCAATAGGCTTCAATTGCAGCAAGGGCGGTTTCGGTTGGACATCAGGAAAATCTTCCTAATTGTCAGGGTGGTTAAGCACTGGAATAAATTGCCTAGGGAGGTGGTGGAAACTCCATCACTGGAGATTTTTAAGAGCAGGTTAGACAAACCCCTGTCAGCGATTGTCTAGATAACAGTTAGTCCTACCATAAGTGTAGGGCACTGGACTAGATGATCTCTCAAGGTCCCTTCCAGTCCTACAATTCTATGGTTCTATAGTTTGGAATTTTCTGATTCTTTTGGTCCCTCTGAGATTTGTAGATTTCTCTCCCTCACCCACCAATTAACATTGCAGCTTTGGGAAAATGAGATACCTCTGATCACTGTTGTTGAAGAGAAGCCCTGTTCTGGGAGGAGTCTATAGTTTGTTCAGGACAAACCCACCTGTTCTCATATCTCGTATTGCCCTGAGATGCTGCACTGTGCACTGGCTCTCTACTGAACACAAAGGCCAAATCAAGCTTATTGCCTTGATTTTTTTTCAAAGCCCAACATGAAATCCACAAAGTGATAAATGTTAAGACAGGAAGGGACCATGCTCACTCTGACCTTCTGTGGGACATAAGTCAGAAAATTTCTTCATCTGGTCCTTGCATCAAGCCCATAACTTGTTGTTGACCTAGATAATCTGTTTTAGGGCAAGTCTACACTAAAAGTTAGGTTGACCCAGTCACATCGCTCAGGGGTGAGAAAAATCCACACCACTGAGTGACACAGTGAAGCCAACCTAACCCCCAGTGTTGATGGCAATAGGTTGATGGAAGAATTTTTCTGTTGACCTTGGTACCGCCTCTCAGGGACGTGGATTAATCACAGAACCCCGCCCGTCACTGTAGTGAGTGTCTACACCAGAGCACTACTGCTGCAGCATGTCGAAAGAAGATATTGCCTAAGATCCTATCTGAGAGACACTTCTGTCCTCAACAGGTCTGATTCAGCTGTTGTGGGAACCCTTGCTGAGAAGGGGTCAGATACCCAGGGCCAGTTCTGAGCTGCAGCCACTGGATTGATGTTTGTCAACTAATAAGCTTAAGACAAACGACCTCAGGTGATGGCGTTCACGGGAGCCAGACTAGGGCTACGGGAGTCACTGCTGGAAGAAATAAGAACAGCCACTCCCCTTGCTGCTTTCAGACCCACCTCTCTTCCCACATCTATGCCCTCCATTCTCATAGCTGATTCGTTCAGAATGCATCTGATAAATAAGTAAAACCCTAAGCCTATCTCCTAGAGGAAAACAAGGACAATATTGTCATGTTAGTTAAGCAATGGGAGGTGCTCAAATATCCATTGGGCAGAACCTCAGAGTTAAAAGCCAAAATCTAGTATGAATCTAGTCAATAAAAGAACATCCCCTGGATTCAACTCTGTGTGGAAATGGTTCATGCCGTTAGTTCCCTAGCTTCGTTGTGGCAGAAGGGCTTGGGAAGTTGGTGCTGATGATCTGTTTTTAATTTTCAGTTGACGTTGGTCTTCCAACTAGATCTTTCTTTTTATTTCTATGAAAACCCGCCCCATGCAAATGCCAGCACAAGACCTAGACACTACGTATGGCCTTATTTTGAGGTTGTCTTGTAGTGGCCTTCTGCTTGGGTGGGAGGGCAACTTCATCCTCTGAGGCTTCACATTTGACAAACTGAGCTCTTCATTTGGAATAAATGACCCTGTTATCTCTGCGTTTTCTCTGATGTCATTGCATTTACCAAACCAAGCCCTGTTCCAAGACCTCTCAGCTCTCCCTCCCATTTGCCCCAGGACATGACATGTGGGGTCATTTTGACCTTCCACAGTAGAGAAGCTTTCACAAAATTCTGGCCTCCACAAAAGAATTGTCAACGTTTCCCTTTTGGGAGGATCAAATATCTGCAGTTGCAGACAGTGCATTGATCAGCTGTCACAACTCAACTCTTTTCTCTCTTACTCAAGCGCTTCACAGATCATTACTGATTTGCTGTGCTTAACTAAAATAGCTGAACCCACATCAGAGTTGTTTGGAGACCTTGTCTCCTAAACTCCAGTCTGGACTAATGTGGTGTCCTTTTTGTGACCTTCACCAAAAAGCTCTTAATTTCTCCTCCAGAGTTTAGAGGCTTTCCTAAAAGTTACACTTGTTCTAAGCCGTTTAGAGTCAGCTCTCTTCTCCATCTGGGTGGAGGGCTGAACATTTCCACATTTGGTTTCGAAATGAAATGCCACATTGTTATGTTACATAGCTTAGCACAGGGGGGCCCCAGTCCTTGATGGGACCAATTTCATGCTGCTACAATACAATTATTATTTATCGTTGTACTTAACAATGTACTGTTACAACTGGTTGGTCTGCTCCCCTCTGGCTTCCCCTGCAGTCTAGGAGTTCAGGCAGCTGTCCTATAAGGCTGCATTGGGCCATTGAAAGTACGTGGGAGTTAGGTAGGCTGTGATTTTTTGTTAAAGGACCTAAATGTCCAAGTTCTTAAAATAATCCTGGGACAAATCTTGCTGTCATTAATGCCAGCAAATCTCCAAATGATTTACAGAAGAGTTTCGCTGGCGTAAGAACTCCAGATTGGAGTCTTATAACTAGAATTATGAAGCTGAAATTCTGGATCTTCCAAATTTTTCCTCACTTTTATACAAGAAAGCAATGGATTATCATGTGGAATTTTAAAAATAAAAACAAAAACAAAACAAGTGTTAAAGGGTGGACTGGGTCCCTTTAAGAGGGAGCTAACCCAGCTGATGTGCCTCATTAACAGACTCTGGATGGGGCCTGGGTCGAGGGCAGCTGGCCTCTGTAAAGAGCCAGAGGGGCATGGGAATCAGCCAGAGGACAGTGTGGCACAGTGATGCTTCAGGCTGCCAGAGTCTGGGGCTTCAGAGACCAAAAAACTCCAGCTGGCGAGTAACGCTGAGAGATTTGGGTCCGCTCCTGGGAAAAGGGAGAAGCCCCAGGCCTGAGTTTGTTTTGAAGTCACTATAGATTTGACGCAGAAGGGGAATGTTCTAAGAACTCTGGACTGATGAGGTTTATTTAAGGAGCCTGGAAGAAGGGAAACTGAGGCAAGCACAGCATTTCCAGCCCCACCCAGGAGGTGGCCCTTGTAACCCTGTTACAATGAGTTACTTTTAGTAGGATGTATTGAGAGAGGGTAAAACTCATCTAATCACACAGCCTGTGCACCATTCAAATCCCACCTAAGCCCTTGCACATAACTCATTGCAGGACCAAACTGAGAACTCCTTGGCCCCAAAGCCTGTGTCAGGTGTCTGTATTGTACACAGAGCCCCAATCCTTGTGGATAGGTGAGCTTGTGTCTGTGAAGATACCTGGACGGACCACAACACTTTAGCATAAGTAAGAAATAGTTCCACGCTACAGTTAACGAGCTAGTCAACATCCTCTTACATTAATGGCTATTGTGACCATGGGAGATATTTGCCTTAGCTAAGAACCCATGACCTTTTTAGCTACAAGTCTAATTAAGAGGGCTTTGCATCCATTCCCCCAAAGACCAGGGGATTGCAAAGAAAATGTCAGGAAACAAACACTCCCTATTCCCGTAATCGCCTTGCTCCTTGGTAGGAATGAAGACTGCTAAAAGGCCAAAGGTTAACAAAGACAGGGCTTGCGGAGGTACCAGATGCTCCCTATGCCAGGAAACAAAGTCACTTCATTGGGTCTTAGGTATAAGCTTCTTTGGAATAGTTCTGCCCTGTTTAATTGGAGTCACGTATTTTATGCTGAAAAGGTTTGTTATTTGGTCCAGGCCTGCTTCCCTTGCCCGCCCTCCGGGGATGTGATAAGAGACAAGCCAAAACCAAATCTCCATGTCTGGAGAAGCAAGATAGCCAGCACACCCATCCCGGAGCTGAACTTAGATCAGCGGGACACAGTTAACATATAAGAACATAAGAACATAACAACGGCCGTACCGGGTCAGACCAAAGGTCCATCTAGCCCAGTATCTGTCTACCGACAGTGGCCAATGCCAGGTGCCCCAGAGGGAGTGAACTTAACAGGCAATGATCAAGTGATCTCTCTCCTGCCATCCATCTCCATCCTCTGATGAACAGAAGCTAGGGACACCATTCCTTACCCATCCTGATCAGAACCTGTACAGACCAGTGTAATTCTGGGATCGACCCACAGGGGAGAATGTCCCATTAGAAAGGAGTTGATTATTGAAAGCTGCAGAGGTGCCCATTTCTGAACTTGCTTACCCCAGCTCTGAGCTCAGTGGGACTACTCCTAATGGTCGTGGTGTGTGAGCGAGCTCAGAATCAACCTTGCACGTGGTCTCATCTATGAGAGCAACAATACCAGGGAGATAGACCATTGGCAGGGTCGGGCCCAGCAAAATGCCCAATGTGTCTCCCAAGGAGGGCCCCTTCCCCTGACATTGCTACTCGTTCCCTGGCAGCTCCCCTTAGCAAGACTGTGGCAACTTCACTCTGGCCACCAAGTCACACCGTCACATCAGCCTTTGTCTCACTTGCCCATTTTTCACTGGCCTGTGCCATGCTAATTAATATCATGGTTACGACAGAGAGCACCAAGCGCTAGACCAGAGCTGGCTGAGGTCAACAGGAGACTGTCCATGGACTTCTCATGGGCTTTGGATAAGGCCTCAAGGCTGAAGCCTGTCTGTAGCTTTGGGAGTGCTCAGGGCTTCACAGGAGCGCTCAGAGCCTGGCAGCATGGAACCTTTACCCCCCCGCATTTCTCCAGAGTCTTTGATGTCTTTTGCATAGGCTTCAAAGTCCTATACTTCTGGGTTTCAAAGCCGGGATTTTTCCGTCTCTCTGACTGTATGGACCCAAGCAGTTTCATTTGCAAAAGTTCTGGTAAAGTTACCCCAGAATATAAAGACTTCTACAGGGAGAAGGATATTGATATAGCTTGGTACCATTGAAATAACCATGGGCAATGTGATCAAACGGCCTGCTGGGTCTTTGGCGTAGTTGGGGGAAGCTGGAGCAGGCTGCAGTGTTGAGCTAAGTATTAGGAACAGAGCTCCATCTGGCTCAGTATCCTGCTTCTGCTGGTGGCCAACATCAGATGCATCAGAGGAACATGCAAGAAATGCACAGTAGGCCAATGAGAATAATCTGCCTCCCACCAATGTCTCTCCCTAACTCCCAAGAGCTAGAAAGGGGCCCGTGCCTTGAAGCTCAAGGTTTAATATCCTCAGCAGTCAATATTATATGCCTGGATATTTTTGTTATCCACTAAATGGCCAATCCCGCTTTGAGTTTTGCTAAACTCTTTCCCCCCCCCAGATATATCCCCACAGCCACAGCACAAAGGAGGGAGGCACAGATACACGCACATGGAGTTCAAAGAAGCCTGCCAGTTTCTTTTGGTTTTGGGCATTTTGTACAGGAGGGAAGCACATGGGCCTTAACACTGGGAAAACGATGGCCCTAACTCACAGGTGACTTGCCTTGTCCCCTTTACCACAGTGCTTGTACTGCCCTGTGTTATGGTGATGCTGCTAAAACATAGCACTAGTCATGGAGCAGGAGCCTGTTACGCAAGGTGCTGTACAAATACACAACACAAAGACAGTCCCTGCCCCAAAGGGCTTCCAGTCTGAATAAAAGGGAAGAGACAATGGACGGAGACAGGCAGATGGGGGAGTTGAAGGAAACAATGAGACAATATTGGTTAAACATTGTCCTTTATAGACAAAGATAGACTTTAAATTTACAGGTACGGGGAACAGATATTGGTTAGAGGGATGGCAGAGACTTCAGCATGAAGCACCCGCATAGCACTTCTCATCCATTGGTCACAAAGTGATTTACAAACACCGGTAATATTATTAGCCCTATCTATACAATACAGAAACCGAATTACAAAGACCATGGGCCAAATTGTCAGTAGTGCCTAAGCGACTGTCTCTTGGATGCTTTTGAACATTTCATCCCACTGCCGCTTCTGAATGTTGGAGGGAGGCCCACACAGAAAAAATCCCTCTTCCTCCAATCTAATTCCATGACCTGCAATTGACAGCCAAGCACACCATTCTGCCGGTGTGCTGTAGCAGTGAGACAGCGTCCTTAGCACAAGCCTGGCTGAGCTTGACTGCCCCTTGTGATGTGTGAGACAATGATCTAGCTGGATGAGCAATCCTGCACGTGACATTGCACTTAAACATGTGGAGACAGAGCTGGTAGGCACCGTGATTTAAAAAACGGCCCTTTCCCTGCACTGGATTTCTTTGCAGAGGGGCTTAAGACGGGATGGATTCTTACGAAAGGGATCAGTCCATGAAACAGTTGATTAATAGCGATGATCAGTACAAGCAGTGAAGTTACAGCTGGAGAGACAAAGCCAAGGTCAAAAGGGAGGAAGAGAAGCCAATCTTAAAGCCATGTGATTGCTCTAGGCACAACTGCACTCACCCTAGCCGTTACATGTGCTGAATACTCAGGGAGTGATTTCAGCATCGAGAAACGAATGCAATCCCACAGCAGTGGGTCAGTGCTCGTATGGGCTCTGCCCTTGTGTGTTGAGTTGCTACTTCGCAGTCACCCTGGGCAATGCCACTTGCTTCACCTTCAGTGACATCAAAGCTTTTGGTTCTTCCCTGCATCTGCAGCGAAGGAAACATTCCCAACCAGGGGAGCTCTTTCTGGAGAAGGGAGAGTCAGATTGGGCGGTTCTGCCACCACGAAGGCTGTGCCCTCTGTTGGCCCTGGTTTAGGGCCTGCTGTGCTTGGGGTGGCAAAATGGTTTAGGGCCTGCTGTGCTTTAGGCCCTGGTTTAGGACCTGCTGTGCTTGGGGTGGCAAAATGGGGTGGCAAAATGCCTAGAGCTGCTCCTATCCCAGACAAGTTGGTGTTAGCTCTGCCTAGCCTGCTTGATGGCCCATTAAGGACCATCACCTACACAACTGACCCATCGAGAGAAGGCAGATACACCTTGTAACTCAGCAAAGTATGCAGGGACTTGCCCATGTGACTCCAGATTCCATTTTGCTGTAGTTTTCCACAGTGAGAACAATGAGGTGTTCTTACATCTGTAAAAGACTATAAGAGGCTGATGCCTTATTTCCATCTTGTCTTCAGTTCTGCTTCTTACCTCTGGAGGGACTTTGCTACAAGCTGAAGCTCTGCACAAGGGACTGATGACCCATCCCAGCGGGGGATGTTCTCCGGAGACTTGATTTGAACCTGCAGTTTATTCCATCACTGCTACAAGCCTGAACTAAGAACTTTGCCATTACTGTATGTAATTGATTCCATTTGACCAATTTCACGCTCTCATCTATATCTTTTGCTTTTATGAATAAACCTTTAGATTTTAGATTCTAAAGGATTGGCAACAGCATAATTGTGGATAAGATCTGATTTGTATATAGCCTGGTCTGGGTTGATTCTTTGGGATCGAGAGAACCTTTTTCTTTTATGGGGTGTGGTTTTCATAACCATTCACCCCAGGACGCTGGCACTGGGAAACTGGAGTGTCTAAGGAAATTGCTTGTGTGACTTGTGGTTAGCCAGTGGGATGAGACCAAAGTCCTCTTTGTCTGGTTGGTTTGGTTTGCCTTAGAGGTGGAAAAACCCCAGCCTTGGGCTGTGACTGCCCTGTTTGAGCAATTGGTCCTGAACTGGCACTCTCAGTTGGGTCCAGCCAGAACTGATTCGTCACACAGGGTCAAACAGGCAGTCAGTGGCAGAGTAGGGAATAAACCTAGATCTTCCAAGACCTATGCCTTCACCTTAATCACAAGACCATCCTGACTTTCATGAGAAATGTTTCCATTTTTTAGAGGTACCTTTGATTTCCCTGGTTGCTCATAAGTCAGATTACCATTCTGCATTCAGACGTGCCTCACCTCCCATTGCAGCTCCCTCGGTTTTTGGCTGAAGACCACTTGCATTCTGTAGTGATGTCCGACGTCTCTCCATGCTTGCAGATGGACAGGCCAATGGACTCTTTAGACACCTAAATATCTGTACCTAGAAGCCTGACCCTGGAATCTGGCATACTGAGCCCCTTTCACTGGATGGGTGGGGAGGCTCCGTCTTCTAATTGACTGTGACGGGCTAACACTTTCAAACGCTAATCAAAATAGAAATTGCTTGTGAAGAAACAATTAACTTTTAGATTACACTTAATATTTCCCCGTCACCAGCGAATGTCAAAGTAAGCGGTGCTCCATTTAACGGGATTTCTGCTCGGAGATGGAATTGGAGGCTGTCTTTTGAATTAATGGTTTCACTGTTATTTTTTCATCTGCGTGTCAGTCACTTAGGCACATCTGCGGTCCGGGTCTCAGCAGAGTATGGCAGAGAGGCAGCTGGAATGAATTTCTTTACCTTGGCTGAAAAGCAACCCCCCTGAGAAGCTGAAGGACCTAAACTTGGCTAAAGACATGACAGTGATTTCTGGGCACTGTAGAACCTGTGTCAATACCATGGCTTTTCTGACTAGCACCGTGGCTTACAGAGACAGGCTCAGGCCTGGGAGGCTGGACACTTCAATTCTGTTCCCAGCTCTATCTCTGACCTGCTCTGTGACTTTAGATAAGTCCCTTCCTGTCTCATTGCCTGTGGTTCCCTTCCCACCCACTACCTGTTTAGACTGTCCGGTCTTTGGGGCAGGGACTCTCGCTATGTGGTTGTGTATCACCCAGCCCCATGAGGCCCCGGCCTTGACGACCACTAATCTAATGCAAACGCTAATGCCAATAATCAGGGCTGTGGACTAATTTCCAGAGATCAGCTGAACTGTGTGCCTATGTCCAGCGGGTGTAAATCAGGCGCAGAGCCAAGGAAAGCCAGGCTGGGCTTGCAGAATACGAATAACCTTCTGGGCTGAATATGCAACAAACTGGCCCGGAAACCTTACCTTCAACAAAAAGACTAGCTCAGCTGTGTTGTTGGGCAGGGGAGTACGAGGAAGTTATGATTCCCCCAGGGCCGTAAGTAGAGTGGAGGGGAAGTGGGGCAGCTGCCCAGCATGCAGAGTCGTTGGGGCGCAAAAACGGGGTGGCGCACAGGATCAGGCCCAACAGCATCTGGCTGCACCTCAGGATGCTCAAGCCCCCTCCCTGAAGGATCACAGGCCCAGTGACCGTGGCTGAAGCAGGCTCTACCTGGCATGGCGGGATGGGGAGGAAGTGCAATGGGCTAGGGTCATGAGGGGGCAGGTGAGCAGTGCAGGTGGGGAAGGATTAGGAGAGAAGGGGGGCACAGGCAGGGAGGACAGGGGTCGGGGGAGAAGCTGGGTGCAGACGGGGAGCGCAGGGTGGGCAGGGTTTGGGGGAGAAGGGGGCACAGGCAGGGAGGACAGGGGTCGGGGGAGAAGCTGGGTGCAGATGGGGTGTTGTAATAAGCCTCTGTCCAAAATCTGGGTGCTTAGCATGAACCTCCAAGCTTAATTACCAGCTTGGATCTTATCTCGCTGCCACCAATCAGGATTCTGAGTACCTGATAAACTCTCTGGTCTCCCCAAACCTTTCCCTGGGGGACCCCCAAGTCTCAGATGCCCTGAGCCTCCAACAAAGGGAAATACCCCACTTCCCTTCCTGCTGTTTACTTCCTCCCAGATTTTCCCGCCTGGGGATACTAGGAGATTTCCCTGCCTCAATCCTTGAAAACAACAACACAGAAGACGATACCTTCCCCCCTCCTTCTCTCCCCCCTCGCCAGCTTTCCCTGAGAGAGACAGTACTCCTGGCACAGAGATTCCTATCCCTTGCCTTAACTAGGAAAAGAAAATCCAACAAGTTTAAAAAGAAGCTTTATATAAAAAAAAGAAGAAAGAAAGACATAAGAATATAACTCTGTATCAAGATGACAATACAGGGCTATTGCCTTATAAGAAAATATGAAATAAACAGTCTGATTCAAAAAAGATATCCAATTTGAAACATTCCAGCAACTCCACACAATGTATTCAAAATACAATATAAACCTATTGCTTTTCTTTTTGTACTCACAACCTGGAACAGAAGGGTAGAAAAAAGCTTGGAGATAGGAAAAAAAAGCTCTTCCTCATAGCCGAGAGAAAACAAACAGGCAGAACAAAGACAAAACACACCCAGAAGTTTACCATCCCTCATTTAAAAAATCCGGTTTCCTGATTGGTCCTCTGGTCAGGTGTTTGGTTCCCTTTGTTAACCCTTTACAGGTAAAGAAACATTAACCCTTAGCTATCTATTTATGACAGGTGCGCAGGGTGGGCACGGTTCAGGGAAGAAGGCAGGCCACTGGGCAGGGAGGACAGGGTTCGGGGGAGGAGCTGGGTGCAGACCGGGGAGCACAGGATGGGCAGGGTTAGGGGAGACGGGGGCACAGGCAGGGAGGACAGGGGTTGCGGGAGAAGAGGAGAGCAGCAGGGCAGTGCAGGTGTCAGGGCTAGTGGGGCTAGTACTTTCTCTTTAATTTCATAAACCACACACGTTTGTATCATTTTGCATTTAATTTCCTGCTTATTTTTTAAGGGGAAAAAATGCAAGTTTCCAGGCCCTGACTGTCCCCTGCCCAGTACCTCGTGTTGTCATCTCCACCTGTGCAAAGTGTGTGCAAAACACGTGGGACATGCCTCTGCCTCCGGGAGCTGCTTGAGGTAAGTGCCGCCCAGAGCCTGCACCCCTAACCCCCACAGGCTCCAAGCTGATCCATCTCCTGCCCTAGGAACTCCTTAATCCTAGCCAAGAGCACCCTCCTGCACCTCAAACCCCTCATCCTCAGCCCCACCCCAGAGCCCTCCCCCGCACCAGAGCCCTCACCACCCTCCGTGCCCCAACCCCCTGCCCCAGCCCTGATCCCTCTCCCACACTCCAAATCCCTCATCCTCAGCCCCATCCCAGATCCTGCACCCCCAGCGGAAGCTCTCACCCACCCACACCCCAGCTTCCTGCCTCAGCCCTGATCCCTCTCCCACATTCCAAACTCCTCATCCCTGGCCCCAACCCGGAGCCCTCACCTACAGGGCTCAGCAGTGGAACAAAAACTAGCACTTAGGTGCCTAAACCCCAAACTTAGGCACATATGTCCGGGGTGAGGTGCTTACATATCTTTTTGGATCTGGGCCTTGGCCCCTCTCTGCCTCAGTTCCCTGTCTTTAAACATGGGGCTAAGAACCCCAGCTTTCTAGGTGTGGTGTGAGGAGCAAGATATGAAGGATTGCAAGGCAGTTAGCTACTCCAGTGTTGTAGGCCAGCTCCAGACCATAGCTAGGCTGCAGAAAACCAGCCAAGGGCCAGGTGTTATCAGCTATGGGTCAGTCTCCATCTGTATAGTCTGGCTCACTGTTCTCACTGACCTCCTGGGGCTTGGATGAAGCTATTGGCTCTGCTGCACGTACAAAGCAGGGCGGGCTAATCTCTGCCCCAAGGCAGTACCGGGGCTACGGTGTGGCATGGAGGCACCCGAGCGGTAGCACCTCAGCCACTGTGCCTCAGAGAGCTACCTCTCCCCAAGCTCACGATTGTCAGGATTGCACAGCTGGGCCCGAGATGGAGTGCATGGGCTACTTTCAGCTTGTGCTCACAATCCTCAAGCACGTAAATCTATATAACAGGGTATTTTTTTAGCACACAGTGAGTGTATTTTTAGCTCTCTTTATATGCACACAGACTCATGAATATCTTCAGCATCGTGTATAAACGGCGAGCTATTTTTCCACATTGCATAGATTGCACAGCTGGTAGCAATCAATCCAGCGCCAGACGAGGTACGGGCTGCATGGTTATCAACGCCGCTGATGTCAGCTTTAGCAAAGAACAATTTGCTTCGGCCTATGGCCTTTCTACCAACCTGAAATTCCAGAACTTGCTGCAGCTTCCCAGTTACTACCATAGAAACGTTCAATTTGATAACGTTACTTGTGGTTTGTATCGCAGTGGCTCGTGTCCGTCTTTCAGCCGGCTAGCCTGAAAGCTTCCAAGCCAGCTTGACGTTCCTTTGCCACAGCCATGTGTTACTTCCCTTAAATTAAAGTCCAAAGTGTTAGTAGCAGACGGGAAGAGTGTGTTTGCAGATGCATAAAAATAGTATTCAGCAGTCACATTATATACGGTTCTTGCTGTGTTTGTCTCTTTTCGTGAAATCCAATTTTCAGTAGCTCCTGGAGTGCCCTTCAACATGTGCTGGCATCAGATAATAGGTCCGACTAGATGTAATTATGAGCTGGCAAATTTCAAGTCAAACCTGCCAGTGGAAAGATATTGCATTTCACTTGCTGAGAAACATTAACGAGCCTGAAGCAGAGAGCGGTCTTCTGGCTAGAGCAGAGGATCAGAGTTTGGGAGAACTCTCCCATCCTCACCCCAGTGCTACCGGGACCGAGCCTTTAGTTGTTCTGCAGCTGTTTGCGCCTCTGAAAGGCTGTGCTGGGATCCACCTCGTCAGAGTTGTTGTGCAGCTTCATTAAGGAATGTCTGGGTCAAACCGGTTTCGCGTCCTTGGTTATTAGCTCAGGGCTGGATTCTGCCTGGGTGCAAAACGCAGGGCAGTGCAAGAGTAAGGAGCATTTCCCACCTCATCACTTCAGCAGACTGTGTCAGGGTCAAGCAGAATTGTGAGGGAGGGCACAGGCTGTTCCCTAATTTGCATGGTGCCCCGGAGAAGGACAGAAAGTAGAAAAGAAAATGATGGACAGGAAGGATATTGCACCCTTTGAAAAGCTGTGATAGTTTGTGTGCTTCGCCTATGCACAGAAGAGTTCCAAGAGATGCTCAGCATGGGGTGCCAGGTGCTGGCCAAGCTGGCCAGGCTGGGATTTTTCAAAAAATTCCCCATAGGGTCTTCCCACATGAGGTTTTTTCACAAAATTTCCATCCTGCAGAAATGTTTGGATTTCCGACTTTTCATTCTAGTTCTGAACTATAGTTCGTGCAAATTGGTTGTCAAATTTAGAAGCTGATGTAGAACCAGTTGTTAAAGGCGTGGACAAACTCTGGCCCTTGGGCCACATGGATCCCACGGGACCATCCTGTCAGGCCCGCCTGAGCTCCCGGCTGGGGAGGCTCCCTCTGCCCCTCCCAGGGCCAGCTCCAGGCACCAGCTTAACAAGCAGGTGCTTGGGGCAGCCACTCCGGAGAGAGGCAGCACGTCCAGCTACTCTATTCGGCGGCAATTTGGCAGAGGGTCCCTAACGCCCGTTCGGAGCGAAGGACCTCCCGCTGAATTGCAGCAGATCACTAGTGCAATCGCTCTTTTTTTTTTTTTCTTTAAGGCTGCTTGGGGCAGCAAAAGCCCTGGAGCTGGCTCTGGCCCCTCCCCCACCTTCCCCCCTCTAGCAGAGCCAGGCGCCAGCTCTCTGGACTGCTCCTGGGCAGCTTGCAACTCCTACCGCTTTGAGCGGCATGGTAAGGAGATGGAGCTGCGAGCTCCAGTGCCCGCGCGGCATCCATACATGCTGCCCTGAGCAGCATGGTAAGGGGGCTGGGCCGGGGCTGGGAGGAGGGGTTGGATAAGGGGCAGGGAGCAGATGGAAGGGGCAGAGGTTTGAGGGGGCGGTCGGGGCCAGGGAACAGGGGGGCTGGGTAGGCGTGGGGATTCTGGGGGTCTGTTGGGGCGGTGGATGATGGGGTTGGGGCAGTCAGGGGACGGGGAGGGTAGGGGGACAGCGAGTTGGTTAGAGGGTGAAGCCCTGGGGGGCAGTTAGAGTGGGGTGGCTTGGGCTTGTACTCACCAGGTGGTGCTTAATAACCAGTTCCCTACCGGGTCGTCGGTGGGATTTCGGTGGCAGGTCCTTCACTCGCTCCAGGTCTTCGGCGGCACTGAAGGACTCGCTGCTGAAGTGACGCCAAAAACCCAGAGTGACTGAAGGACCCGCCGCTGAAGTGCCACCTAAGACCCGGTAGGGAACCAGTTATTAACATACAGCTCATCACTGTGTGTGTATATATATATATATATGAATTATAAAACTGCCCATGGGACAGAAATTCCAGTTTCCACTCAGCTCTCCTTCCTGGTCTGCTCTTGGAGCCATCATAACTCTTTCCCGAGGGCACGTGGCAAAGTCGCAAATGAGTGCCGAATGATCTGTGCTAGTCTGGAAGTTGTACCGTTTTTTTCATCGGCAGAGCTCATCTTGACTGCGTTAAGTTATTAAATAACCTGCTTTATAAAACAATGTGCTCAGAGGGTTTTGTCAAATAGCTTGACAAACGCATTTTTACATCCCAACTAGGAGGGCTCGTGTGAAGTCTCATGACTGTGCCTTACTCTGGTTTCAGCCGCTGCGGAAATGAGAAAGAAACCACTTCACCACTGAATTGTTTAAAACAATATATCAAGGAACTCATAAAAGGTTTGACAAGCGTGCGTGAACAGCTTTTGAGTTTAATATTCTATGTGCCCTGAAAGAGATTAGATCAGAAAATTGCCAGAAAAGAGCAATGAGTTAAATGTTTCATTTTCCATCCAGTCATTCCTCAATTTGATGAGGTAGCTTAGTAAAAACAAGAAATGACTGCTAGCAAAATGTCAATAGAAGTGTTTCAAGTGAGGGCAGTTTGGGGGATTGCTTTTGAAAATCCCATCTCTGAAACACCCATCAACATACAGTGGTTCTGACAAATGTTGCATGCCTGTTTTGTTAGAGCGGAAATCTCACTGCTAGCAGAAAAACGGAGACTTTTCTGAAAAATCCCATTCAAAATATGCAGAGAGAAAATATGCAAGAGAATAGCAAATAGCGGAGGGGGAAAACTGATTGTGAATTGTCATGGCTGTAGGAAACGTTCCACATTACCATTCTGTCTGAGCATCTAGACGAGTTATGCTGATTTAGCTAAAAATCACTACATACCATGATTTTTCGAATGCAATAAATTATTGTGTATAACCAAAATAATTACACATTTTGGATTCTTCAGCTAGCTGCAAGTGATGATCAGAGACTAATTGTGAAAAGTGGAAATGATCCCTTTAATTGCCAAAATCACCAGGATGCCTTTTGCATATAATTTAATGCCTTTGTTCACTTAAGACTATGACTGACATTAAACACTCCTCTCAGCTGGTAAACAATTAGAGACCAAGACCATCTTTTAATTATGTGGGGAGGGGGAGCTGTTCAAAAAATGGATGTTTTGGTTTGCTGGCAATGCTGAAAAATTGAAAAAAAAGGATCTAATTTGGGTCAACCTGAAAATGAAAACTTTTGAAATTTTCAATGAATCAAAAAGTTGACAAAAATTTCATTTGGGGTTGAATTAAATGTTGTGTTTGACCTGAAATGACTCCAGAAGCTGGGACTGAATGGCAAAGAATGGATCACTCAATAATTACCTCTCTGAATCATCTGGCACTGGCCACTGTTGGAAGACAAGATACCGGGCTACATGGATCATTGGACTGACTCAGTATGGCCGTTCTTATGTTGAGCGTTTTGCTTTGATTTTGAGGGGTTTATTTTTGAAGTGAAGGAAATTTGGAAAAGAAAAGCTGTTCTGAATCAGAAAACCAGAATGTTTCATTTTGAAAATATCAGCCTGGACCGCTTCATTTCTGTTTTGTTTGCGATGGAATGTTTCAATGTTGCTGACTCTGCATTTTTCCCAAATTAAAATTTAATCTGAAATGCTTGCCCAGTATAGTACCTAGCACAATAAGGACCAAATGTTAATTGGAACTAATTAAACAAATAAATTAGCCAAATATGTATTCTCTTCTTTTCCGTCCCCCTCTTCTGCATCATTCCATTCTGCCCTGATTCTTTGAAAGTTTCTAGCATGATGCTCCATCACCAGATAATCCTGGCCCCAGGAACATTGCTGATCATTAAAACATTTAACCCTTGATGTGCTTTTCATTGTTTATGAGGTTTGGGGGTTTTTTTGCATTACCTTGAGCTTGGGCAGGGATCCTGGCCCGGTCACACTACACCGCCGCACCGGCGAACGTCATGCTGCTCTTTCACAGCAGCAGATCCATGGAAAGGAAGGAGAGCACAAGAAGGTGGAGTCAGTCTCCTTGCGGGCCTCGGGCCTCGTTCCATGCTAGACACGCAGTGAAGGGCTAGAGGTCTGACCCTGTGCAATGGGGGCAGGGGATGCTCAGGCCGTGTTCTGTATAACTATAACACCCCTCCTGCACCTCAGCTTAGCTCTTGGCATGAGTTCAGGCTTTTCAGAACGCATTACTGAAGGGCTATTGTGTGTTTCTTACACGGACTTTCCCTGTTTTGTTTCTGTTACAAGCATTCAAATATAAGGTTTCAACATCCCCTTATCTGCACTGTAGCACATGTGCATTAAAACCCATTCCCCTCTGATCATCTCTCCGGGATGATGTCTCCATCTCTGTGATGTGGCCACAGAGGGGTGAGGGGGTCATCCAGACTCTTCAGCGCTGGGGGAGAAGGGCAGCATCTCAGTCCACTGGAACATTTCCAAACCCTGTCAGCAATCGACCAGTCAGGGGTGCCCCACAGTTACCAGCGCTCCAGCCTGGATTAAGCACTGACTGGTCTGCGGCCTGTAGTCAGTGTAGTGGAGGGATGGGGACCCAGCCCTCCCAGCAGACACAGATCTTGATCTGCTTTGACCAACCACAGACTCCGCAGCAAGGCTGTCCGTGATGCCTGTATAACCCCCCCCCCCACACACACACACACACCCTGCAGTCTGATTGGCTCAGCTGTGGCAGGGTGACTAAGCTCTGACCTGCCAGGTGGGATGTCCAGAAACAGCTGCTGAGCGTGGCTGGTACTGGCTATGCCCCTGGTCTGGATGTTTGAGGGTTCTTCTCACTGAATTCCCCTGCCCAGGTATCTACACAGAGTATCCAGCTAAGATCTATGCCTCTCTCCCCATCCCCTGGAGAAACCCAGCCCAGTGCTGTAGCATGGCACATATAAGTTGCACCGTTGATGTTTATGCGTTAGGATTCTAACTAAAACACCAGCTGGGTTTTACTGAATTAACTGAAAAATCTACCCAATGTGCTATTGTTCATATGTATTAATCATGGTCAGAACCCTGGCTGATAGAAACTCTCATTTCTACTGAAGGTAACAGAGATGTAGTGACTTCCACTAGCTAACGATCTGGTTCTTTAAGTCCCAAATCTGTGGTGTACTGAACGTGGTAGCATAGCAATAATCAGACTACAATTTCCAATGTGCTGGCTAGAATCATGGCTGAACTGAAGCAGGAGGAACTGGCATTATGTGTACTTGGTAGCTCCTATAGGATCAGGACCCCAATGTGGTAGATGCTGTGCATATGGAGCGAGTATCCATCCTGAAGAGCGCTCAGTCTAACTATCCATGTCAGAGAGGGGCTAGAAGGGGAAGCAGAGAGGTGAAGTGACTCATTCAAGGTCAGCCGCAGAGCTGGACTAGAACCTGGGTCTCCTGACTGACAATGTGCCTCCCCAACTGGGCCATTCCCAAAGTTGCAAATCCTGAGGTAAAATGTCTGTAACTAGCTTGGTTTGTACGGAGAGAGCAATTTCCAAGCACAGTCTCTACCAGGCCACAACCCAAAGCTTTCTGGAACCAGTGGAAGAGGCCCACTGGCTGCAATGGGCTTTAGACTGAGCCCCACACGAATACAACATTATAAGCACAGTGCGTCCAGGGGCTGTACAGGGCTGCACGATCTCCTGGAGGCGTAGAAGCCTCGCTCCTCCAATGGCTTAACAGAAAGATGACAGCTCAGGCTTGGCAACTGCTAATAGTTAATATTATATATTAAAAACCGCTAAGTGCTTCAAAGGCCTCCTCTGAATGTCCCAGCCGGCACATTAGTGCTATTAAAATTTAGCCCTTTCTCTTTCAGAGAACACACTTTGTGACTAGATCAGAGACTCAAATTAGAGCCCATGGCCACAGCACCTTTTAAAACTCAAGGACCTCCTCCTCTCCCCTGCCCTGTATTCTGAATTAATAATTATCCTGCATAGAAAGGCTGAGTCCTCTGAAATGATCCTAAGGTCTGAACAGGACAGCTACCTGGGCCTAGTTACTGCCATGGGTTGGGTTAACCCCCAGTGAAACAGAGGGATGGAAGGCGGCGGGTAACTTCTGCCCTTTGTTTAACGTGCTTGTCAGAATCTACTAAGCTCCTTTATGGAACTCAGTAGATGAAAAAATAGAAACCTCCAGCCAAAACACTACCCAAAACAAAGGAACATCTCAGAAATTCAAAACATGTGGGTGCAGAGACTTCAGATCTTTGTGTGGCTTGGATTCTTTTATACTGTTAACAGACCCCCACCCCACTGCTTGTAACCATCATTGGCACAAAAGACCTGGATCAAGCACTGCTGAGATGCCCACATCTATTGCTAAGGTTAATGCGATTTCATCCAGTTGCTAAATATGTTCCTGGGGAAAATCTGGTGGTAGAAGACACTGTCATGGAGCCCAGCATCACACTCAGCTAACAGTGAGTGCAAAGAGGACACACAGACATACGTGGACTCTGTGGAGGTATACAGACCAGTGTCAGAAAAAAGGCTACACCAGCTACAAAATAGTGCGATGAGCCTCATTTTGCACATGGCGAAATTGAAGAATGTAGAGACTGAGTAACAGGGAAGCAAGGAATGGAACCCACGTCTCCAATGTCCAACCACTGGCTCGGCCTTCCTTTTCTGAAGGCATTTCACCTACCTTTGGCCTGGGTAGGCCAAATTCCTCCAGCCACTGTGAACAGTGCAGTGCCCAGTCACCTGGCCACAGGAGCACCTATCTACACACTTCAGTTAGCCACAACTCTGGGTCAAAACCCCGTTCTTGAAATCCAAGGACTAAATGTAGGTTCACATGACAGAATCACAGTGTTTCTTTTCAGCCTTCACACTCTAATAGAAACCTTTCAGAAAACAAAGACCTCAAAAAAGGCATGGAGAGACTTTTCTTCAGCAACAGGCATCTGTATTCTGAATTGTCCTTTCCTCCTGATTTATCTTCTTCAGACATCGTTATTACAGCCAGTGCAATAAAAATTTTGTCCTTCCCCTTCTGCATCTCCATTTGTCTCTCTCCCTGTATCTGACTACAGCACAGACATTTGCAGGAGTGGGCTGGCATTTTGTTCATCAAACAATGGCTTTTCTCCCTTCGAAACCAAAATTTTTTTGCAAACACTTTTTTTTTCTTTTTTCTTCCATTTTCATTGAAACCTCAAAGCAATTTCCCCCCCAGCCTAATCTCCCGCTTTTTTCAGTGACAGATTGAAAAACTGAAAAAAGTAGCCAACATATTCAAAAAGGCAAAAATCATTCATTTTTGAAAGCCACGGATTAAGAATGATTTTGGAAGAGTCGAGGGGCTGGTTGGTTTGTTGAAATGCCGTTACCGTTTTTCAAGTGGCTTTAGTCTAGAAGCAATGAGACTGGATGTGGTGGTCAGGAACGGAATGGAATAGAATACAATGCACGTACGTTCTACCATTTTGCAAGTTTTTCCTGGTTCTAGGCCCAGTCTTGCCCCTTTTCCTATTGAGCTGTCCGCTACGCCACGAGAATCCCATTGACTCCAGTGGAATAAGGTACTGCTCTGAATGAGGAAAGGTAGCAGAATCAGACCCTATATAGCTTTCAAAAGATACCACCTTCTGTCCCCATCATATGACACAGATATGTCAGTTCGATCAATGGCACATGACTCGGGCCAGCCATGAACAGCAGGTCTTTATACCTGAATGTCTGTGCATCACAATTATTTCTGTGCTCTTTGCGTATCAGTGGGTCACTGGATGGTACCTTTAGTGATGCCTAAAACCATCCCCAACAGACAGCTCCTTTAGAGTGACTCCCATGCTGCTCATTCCTGGGCAGCTTGTCCTGGCTGCTGACTTTCCTAGAGTTTGAAGTTTTTAAATACTCCTTTCTGTCCTGCTGTAGATACTCCCGTTGTTTCTTTTTTCATCCTGGTTTTCTCATGATAATAACTGGGGCTTTATCACATCTTGTCCTAGACATCTAGTCACTTATCGTGTTCTTGGTGCCATCCCAGCAGGGAATGGATATTTCCTGTTCCCTAACCCTTCGCTCTTAACTCCAATTCTCTCTGCGTGTTCTCCACAAAATGGCTGAACTTGGCCACACTCTGGAATTCTTTTGGTAGGATTCTTCGTTAAAGGCTACACAGTTGCATGGAGCTGATCTCCTCAGTCCTCACATACAGAGGGGCAGGTATTTTACATGCACCAGTGCTATTAAGTACAGAAAGGCAGAATATAGCTTTTAAGTGTAGATCTACCCCTGACCTCTTTAGAAGTCATCTTTGCTGCTTCTGTTGCAGCACCTCCCTCCCCTTTTCTCATCTGCATAGGTGAGTTTGGTGCCTGCACACCTCCATATGAATGGGCTGCTCAGGTGAATCCGAAGCATGTAGTTCCTAGGGCAATCACATTCAATTAGCAGAGTTCTACAGCACAAATGGATGCTGTGTTTGCCCTTGGCTTCAGCAGTAATTAGCATTATAACTTTAACTCATGCTGCATAATGCACTGTCAGGAACGGATAGCGTGACAGACATGGCTATTTTCTACAATCTCTTTGGGCAATCTTACTGTATTAAATTTATGTATCATTGTGGGACAGGGTTTGCATGTAGTTCCATGGGGCAGGGAGAGGATGACCACAGCTCCTTAAAGGGGCGTGATTAGACAAATTCACTGAGGCTGGAACACCTCCAGGGATGTACAACCACCTGGAGATGCTCAACTATCCTGGGTCTGACTGGATTCTCCAGAGACGAACAGACAAAGGAAAGACTTTTGGATAAATAGCCTGAGTTTAAACTGGCTCAGGGCCTTCTTTCTGATCCAGCAAAGAGTCAGGAGCTTCTGTCCAAAGGGAGGGCCCTAATCCTTAGGGAAGGGTTGGAAGACTAACACTGGCCAGCGCTCTTGTTAGAGTTGGAGAGGGGTTGAGCATAAATGAGGTTCATTTATTTTTCTCTGTAATGCTTTTTACCTTAAGAATAAATGTGCTTGCTTGGAAAAAGCTATGTGGTAAGTGAAAACCATGGCCAATTACAACTGTAATTGTAACGCCTTTTAATAGAAAGCAAAGCACAGACTCTGGGGTTTTAGGCAGTCTGACCTGTTGGGCAATTCACATTCTGGAAAAGCCCTGGTCAGGAGGGAGAGAGACGCGGGTTCCCAGCCAAGAGAGGTGACAGCTGGGGGTCAAAAACCAGAGTGTGGTTTCCCTTGCTGGCCCACAAAGAGGAAACGCAGGTGCAGTTGCTCTGAGCTGTGAGAGGTAGTTCCTCCATGATGCTTGAATTGTTATAAACAAAGAATTAATAACAAAATGTTGTCCATTTCACTTTTAATAGAGTGCAGCAAAGAGCTTTTTGCATACTGAATTCAGATAACATTTTTAAGTAGTCCATATACTCTGTAAATGAAGCCGTTTTGCTGTAAGTACCTTCCAATTCAAACACACTGTGGCTATTCAAGTGATCACATAGCACTAAAAACTGTTCATAGATATTTACATTTGGAAAAGAAAATCCCTTCTGGCTACTGTAAAATAGGCAGCTCAGGGGAATTGATAATGGCCAAAGTAAACAATGGGGCTGAGAAGAATGGTTTTTGAATAGCGGAAGAAATAGCTGAGGATGAAGGGTGTGGAAAGCGAATGCGATTGGAAATCATTTTCGGGGGAAAAAAGAGTGAAAATGACAAAAACTGCTCCTATTGTGCGTAAGGCTGAGTGTTTCCAGATGGAAGTCATCAACAAAGAATTGCATCTTACTTGCAAATAATCCGGATGCTATTTTCTTCACATTAGTGACAGGTGCTTCTCAGTGGCACCAGAAGATCATTTCTGATAAATCACGTCAGGCTTGGATACCTGCTCTGAAATGGAACTGAATGAGGAGCCCCAGCTCCCTTTGCTTTCATCCACGGGACTGGCAGCACTAGAAAACTAGCTCCTCTTGGCACACGACCTTAAGGAGTCACAATGTGAAATATGGCTTTGTGGACTAGGGGAGACTCATGAAAGCTCAGGTTTCCCCAGTCTGGCTGACTCGTCTCTGCGCTGACTGCCAAGTCTGGTTTAACACTGTGTTTGTTAATCAGACCCCTCAAGGTCGTGCTGTCATACGACCTCATTTCCTAATGAAGAGGAACCCCTAGGGGCCAGCAACCACCTTTCTTGCTTCTCCCCTGTCCAGTAGAAGTCCTCAGCAGAGGGTGGCCAATGACTCGCTTTTCATATCTGGAGACCAAGGTCACTTCCATCCAGTGCAGGAAGCAGGTGACAATGGGATGCAGCAAACCCATCGGTAGGATACTTGGGCTAGAATCGATCAGTGGATTGTAAATCCGGGCCCTGAGTGTGTGTGATCGATTCTACCTCCCTTCCTTCCTGCCAGAGATGCTAATCTCATAGGGCAAGATGGTGCCCATCTCAGGGCAGGGTCAGAGCTCAAGGAATGCACGCCTTGCTCAGCAGGTGGGCACAACTGGGAATGCAGGGATTGCACCCTTCATTCACCATCTGGAGGAACACAGGTGGGGCCCGTCTATACACTGTCCAGCAGAGCCGGATATGAAAGCATGCAGCAGGCACGCTCCCTCAATGCAGTGTGGAGCTTGGGAAGGAATTTTCTCCAGTGTGTCTCCTGGGCTGAGGTGGAATCCCACACCCTCCTCCCCAGGACTATCAGAGATGCCACGGTGCATGTGGCTACAAGGACCTGCTAGTAAAAGTTGGTGAGTGACAAATGGATACTGGCGTTATGGCATCAAGCCCTCCACTTTACATGTCACTTGGCAATTTCCTGTGTAAACAGTCAGAGTATAGGAGCTCTAGAGGCCCAAACTGATATTACCTCCTTCTACCGTTCTTTCCCCCCATCTGCCAGGAAAAGGGAAACAGCTATGATAATGTTATGGCAGGTCTGTCCAGGTAGTGTGGCTCTACATAGACTCCCGAGTTCTTTTCCTCAGTGTGTGAGCAGTGTGCAATCTTTGAAGAAATGCTGCATTGTTGTTGGCTTTGTGCTGCGCTTTCTGTGGGAAGACCTGTTGCAAGCAGCACAGGAGTTTGCGCTCTGTCTTAATCTTTCTAACTACAGTGGATTCTTGAGGCACAGCTGCTCTGTAGGGACTGACACTGATCTTTAGCCTGGACATCCTTGAAAAAGGGGATTGCCTGAATGCTCTTTGTGGCCACCTCTGTTCCAAGACTGATCTATACAGTATTTATAAGCAAATTGCACCAAGGATATACCCAGACGTTGCCTTGCTAATTTCTCCTCCAAAGGAAAGCCAGTCTTCAAGACCCTGACGTCTGCTACCGCATGGCAGAGGGGTGACAATAAGAATTTATTATGTAACGAACTCTGCTAAATAAGATGGAGATCAATGGGAATGAACTGAGCTGGTTTGTCTGACAATGGGTGGCATTGAATTAGAATAGTGGTAAGGAGTGAGTTTGAGAACAGCAACTCTAACCCTCCTTCACTCAAGTGGAAGTTTAAACACAGTTTCAGTTGAATGCTGTGTCCTCACTATCACCACTGGAATGTCCTGATCCTATCAAGGAAACAAGGCTACGGCTGCTACTCTCTCAGCCCCTAAAATAACACAAAGGTTGTGCAAGCAATTTTTACACCTCCCAACTCTGGAGCCAACCCACTTGCTTTTCTGAGATGCCCACGTCCCACTCCATGCAAATAATGAACGGGGTAACATACTCTTCCTGATTGGTTAAGCGTGCTGCTGTGCAGACTAGATGGCAGAGTTCACATCCCGAAGGAACATGCTGCTGGCTTAGCATCCCCAGAGGTCTAAACCCTGGTGGTTAGAAACAGATCTGAGAAACACAGAGGTTAACACAAAAGTATACACACCCAGCATACAGAACCTTAGGCTCAGAAACATCATTCTGGCACACTACAGTATTTAGTCTGTTGATTCTTACATATAGGGACAGGACACTAACTGCGTAAGACTTTTGGCCAAAAAGTTCACACGTGGGTGCCCAAAGTTATCTAATTGGCTTGATTCTGAGACTTGCTGCGGACTTACTCACAGCCCCCAATGAAGTTGGTGGGTGCTGCGTCTATCTGCCTGCCCACCTGTCCCTCATCGCTACAGTACATAGAATCTAGGAAACAGCTGTTCAAAGTCTAACAGAAAGTTACGCATCTAGTGCTGCAGTCCGCATTTTTTAACCCAAAAATCGAAGTTTTTGTCTCATAAAAATTAGGACTGTGACTGCAATGACATGATGCCAATTAATGGCAGCAAATTGTGTCCAAGACAGAGAAATGCCTGGGACCAAATTTTTCTGTGTCAGTGAAAGTCAAAGGAAGAAGGGAACTGAATGGCTCAAGTCACATGCAGACAAGAAGAGGCTGTGTTACTCAGGACAGCAGCTAGGACATTCCTGAAACAGCAACTTCCACACAGGCCTAAGCCAACAATTCAGGTCAGACCCCTCAAACTCTGGGGGACTTTGCATGTAAACTGCTGAATTTTGTTGCTTGATCTCATCTATGATATCAATCATCTCAGGCCGCCTCCGTTCAGATTTGGTTTCCAAACGTGAGGCAAGCAAGGAGGCTCGTCAAGGAAAGGCCCAGTTAAAACACCTCACAGCCCCATTTCACTAAAGCGGTTCTAGTCAGGACAACGCCAGAGCACATGCTAAAGACTGATGCTTAAAGTGGTCTCAAAACACGGTGTGGGGGGATCGAGCATCATCTGGGAGTAGCAACTTTGGTCAGACCGTATTTAAAGCGTGCGCCTCTCAGTGACCCAGCTCGAGTTTTCATTTGTTTTTTGGAGGGGTCTATGACCCCTTGTGACAAACCCCCACCTCCGATACACACACTTTAAGTCCTATTGAATAGAGTTGATTGGAAAATGCCCACTTTTTTTCATTTTGGGGAGGAGGATTTCCAATGAAAAACTGAAATTGAAAAATTAAAAATAGGGTTTGTTTTTTAAAAACCATTCTCAGTCAAAATGTTAGGCTTGTACTGTTTTCATTGAAAAAGAAAATCTGCCACGATCAAAAGTGTTTGTGAAAATTATTATTTAACAACTTTTTGTTGCTGTTGAAAACGAAAAATTTCCACAAAAATTGTATGGGTCAAAAAGCCATTTTTTTTTTTAATTTTAAAAAAATTGACACAAAATTTCAACCAGTTCTGCTAGTGAAGCCACTGGAACTTAAGCATAGGCTTAAGGTTAAGCATGGGTGTGACTGCTTTCCTGAGTCAGGTCTTGTATGCTAGATAAATACAGACAGATAGATGTACTGGAGGAAAGAGAGGTTGAGACAGTCGCTCTGCCGCTGAAGGCTGGAGTTCACAGCTCTGAGCACTGGCCCAGCCATCCGCCTTGTGCCTTAAACACTGTCTCTTTATTTTGACAAATCCAGCCTAGTGGGGGCAGAGAGACTGAGTAGAGTTGACAGAGCCCCGTATCTGTTTGCTGGTTGCAGCTCAAGGTTATGACTGCTGGCTTGGCATTGACACGCTGGCTTCTGAGAAGCCAGAACAAAACAAAATTGTGCCGTGCTGCCAGGGACAACAACAACCCCCAAAAGAAAATGACAACTGGCTGTGTGTAGCAGGGACTGAGGAGGGCATGTAGCTGGGAGAAGAACTGGGCTATAGGCAGTGGCCTTAGGCTGGCAGTGAGGATACGTCTACACGACCCGCTAGATCGGCGGACAGCGATTGAACCAGGAGGGGTCGATTTATCGCGTCTAGTCTAGATGTGATAAATCAACCCCCGAGCGCTCTCCCGTCGACTCCTGTACTCCAGAGAGGCGCAGGTGGAGTCGATGGGGGAATGGCAGCAGTCGACTCACCGCAGTGAAGACACCACAGTAAGTCGATTTAAGTACGTTGACTTCAGCTACGCTATTCACATAGCTGAAGTTGCGTAACTTAGATCGACACCCCCTGCCCCCAAGTGTAGACCAGGCCTTAGTAAGAGAGACATCCCTTTAACAAAAGGGAGAGCGAGCCAAGTGCCAAAATTGCTTTTCAAACAGAAATAGCAAAAGCACAACAGCAGCCCTGGCTCAGGAAACGTGCTCAAGTGTGCGCCCAGGGAAACAAAGACGGTCTAACCGTGCTGCACTCATTGCAGACAAAGAGTTCGTTGTCCCATGCAAACAGCGAGAGCCTGGTTCTGCCAGCCCCAGCAGGTGCTGACTAGTGCCCGACTCTGCAAAAGCCTCATTGACTTCAATGGGAGTTTTACTGAGTTTGAGGATCTGCCCCCAGGTTTGGAAAAATTGGTCTCATTGCCTGGGTTTGCACCTCACCTGGGATACCCGCAGTAGAGCACTGGAGAAAAGGTGTTGTCCTTCAGCCGGCACTACTCCAGCTCATTGCAGCAGTCCTATACCGAGCTGTGCGTGTGTGGACTAAACGTTTGTTGGCCAGACAAACCCATAGGCTTGTACTCCTGGACAGTCAGCACAACTCAAAGTATTATTCCTTATATGGGAAACAGATGGAACCATCTCATCATCTATGGTGAGGAAACCAGTATTTCTCCCTGCACACGGTGCAGCCCTTGATTTCTGTTCTATTGTCCAGACCCTCAGTTCGGCCCAGATCCTCAAAGGTATTTTGGCACTTCCCGCCCAGTGAAATCAATGGGAGCCAGGTGCCTAAGCTCCTTTGAGGATCTGAGCCAGAGTGTAAACCTGTGTAGCTCTATTATGCTCAGTTTGCATAGCTGAGGATATGGCCTGTTCATTTTCTCCAGTATGGATGGGGACGTAATCCCGTCCCCGATGTCTTTGGTATTAATGCGTCACAGTGGGACTGTATGTTAGAAAGCTGCATTTGCTGGGTATGTACACATAGTTGCACATTGTACTATCAAGTTGTTTTGCAGGCAGTATGACGAAATAATTTCTCTTTAATATAAATGGCTTCTTTGAAGGGTGGATTGCAGTGCGGACAAGATGAGAAGATAGTCATGAGTGAATCTCCAGTGTCACCCAGCAGCTGGTTCAGAGGAAGTGTAGCTGAACCACTAACTAGTGGTATCAGTCAATTGGAAGCCCTCCCCCAGGGCATCCTGCTGAGAGGTAATACTGCAACTTTAATGGTCACCGTTTGTTAGGCATAACAGTCAGCATGCTCGTAAAATAACCCTCCAGTGTGAATTGGAAGAACCCCGCTCCCCATCTAACGGTGTGATTTTAAAATAAGCACCAGCACTGTGTTTTTAATGAGATCCACCATGTGGGACGTGCGTGTCAAGTTGTCAGAGTGAGGCTCGGGGCCAGTAGAGCTGGGCAAAATGTGTCATGTGAATCATTTTTTCACCAAAAAAATGCAGATTCAAACCGAAACAATTTGTGAATTTGGGTCAAGTTTGAATAATAAAAAAAGAACTTAAAATGTCAAAATGGTTTGTTTCAGCATCTCCAAAATGAAATGTTTTGAGTTTTTATTTCACAAAGATGTTCCACTTAAGACTTTCACTCAATTTTACTAAAAATCCTGTATTGAAAAAGGTTAAAAAATCTCAGAAACAAAATAAGACAAATTAACATATTTTGTTAAAATAATTTTTTTTTACTGTTTTGCTTCTCTAGAATTTTTTTTTTAAGTTTCTGGTTGAGTGGAATGTAATCTTTTTCAATTTGGCCACCAAACCAAAAAAGGGATTGTGTGTACAGCTCTGGATTCCAGCATAGACCCTGGTGTCTGCTTGCCAAAGGGTGCCTAGCTGGAATGAGAAAGTTTGCCAATCTAGAAAGATCTCCCCTCAGATAGCTTCCCTTTCGCCCCATGCCAACAGGTAGGAGATCCTCCTGCAGCAAATTCTGGGCCCCTCCCTAGTTTCCCTAGTTGGCCTGCCAGGGACCTACCAGCCCAACCTGTCCACCTTTGTCTGTCCTGGTCTGGCAGATCTTTCTCTCTTGGGTTTTTTGGGCAGTACTGGTTGGAAAAAAATCATCAAAACAAGTTTCCGTCAGAAAATGCTATTTTGACTTAACCGTTTTCATGACAGAGCCAATCAATTCCATCCAGGTTTTGTTTAAAATACATTTAGTAAATGTTGAAATGTTCCATTTTGACATTTTCAGAATGGAAAAAGTTTTAATTTTTCATTTCCAAATGACTTTTTTGTTTAGAAATGTACTTTATTTTACATAAAAAGAAAAAAGCAGTTAAAATGAAACAAAATGTTTCAAATTTATCAACATGAAACATTTTCATTAGCCCCAAACAAAAGTTGCTGGGGAATTTCATTTCACAAAATAAATAAATAATAAATAAATAAATGTGGTTTTTGTCCCAATCTGGGACATTTCCCCCCCCTGAAATCACAAATTTTTTGCTGGAAAGAAAATCTAATTTCCAGCCAGCTTTACTCCTGGGAGTTTCTCAGCAACCAAACCAGGGAATAGGTAGCCTGATCTTGTGAGGTTCTGAGCAGCTCAGGTTGCGGAACAATCAGAGCTTTAGGATCCCGGAGAAGACAGCAAGGCTAGAGCATGGAGAACAACCCTCCACTCCTGCTGCAGCCACGGCTCTGCATTGACTAGAATCTGTAACACTGATGAGACTTCAATATTCCCGGATTTCCCAGCCACCTCTTCCTTGGCTAAACCTGTGACTCTGAAATGTCCTTTTAGTCCAAAGTCTGCAATTCGAGGATCATGCTGTGGATCTCATCCCTCAGTGTTTCCATGAAGATGAAATCCCGGCTTTGGTGACAAAGTCCCCCATTAAACAGGTGCTTAACGTTAAGTACATGCTTATGCTGCACTGAAGCTAACAGGATTGAAGCACATGCTTAAAGTAAGGCATGAGTTTAAACGCTTTGCTGAATCAAGGCCAAAAGGATAAGAAATGACTAGTGATCTTCATCAGGCACGAACAGGCACTACACGGGCCAGATGCTCATCTGATGTAAATTGGCAAAGCTGCATGGATTCCACGGGATGGATTTTCCTAGGATCAGTACTTTAAGGCATGTATAAGCTACACTATGTAAAATGAAGCACCGAGGACCATGCCAAGAATTCCACTAACCCAGAGGGTCATTTTCCACTGAAGTCGGTAGATCAGTGTGGGTTTACATCAGCTGAGGAGCTAACCCTATGCAACTTCTGATCATTTCAAGAAAAGAAAATGGATCTGATTCTCCTTTCACTGACACCAGTGTGACTAAAACCAAACCAAACCCCACAACCCTCCACTGATATCTGTAGAGCTGCGAGAGGTAAATCAGGTCCAATGTAAATAGCATCATATTCACACTGGGTCAAGTTAAAATACTGTAGGTGTCAGCATGTGAATTTACCCTTCGCTGTTTTCCAACCGACCAAAGAGGTCAAACCACTAGAACGGGAAGTCTGCCTATCTTTATTTAGGGGAGAATGCACGGGCCATTATGACTAAAGCGGCTTGGAAGCATTTGATGTGCAATTCAATCCTGCTATCTAGTTGTGATAATAATGGGTGAAGGTCGTCTGAATTAAACAGCCATAAATCATAGGCATTGTACAGGATAAGGGGGAAGGACTGAACTCGTCACAACAATCTATCTCATTTTCTGGCAGTCAGTGACATGAAAGGGATGATGATAAGAAGTTACACCAGGCTGACCCCACCGGGTCGGGTGCATCAAAGCGATTGCTAGGATTTAAGGTATTGGGTTTATAATAGCTGGGGAAACTTAGCAAAAGCAACTGAACTCCTTCCGGTAGCTCCTGTGCCATTGGAGCCCCCTCTTGCACTGGAGGGAAGGTTTTTTTATTTAGCCATAGAGTACAGCTGTGTGGGTGGCTGGTTTTCTTGTTCGCTGGCTGTTCCGGAAAATAAAAAATCATTTAGGGTCAACCTAAAAAAGGGTCACAATTTTTGGCAAATTGAAAAGTCAGAAAAATGTCATTTTGGGTTGGAACCTGAAATGAAAGGTGTTTCCTTTCCTGGTATCGTTTCACCATTGGACATTTGGAAATGAAGGTGCCCTTCACCAAACAGGGAGGCGAAGGTGCCCCTCCCTCCAGTCACAAGTCCCTACTCTGCAGCATCGGCACCTGGACTTAAACCCAGGTCTCCCCCTTGAAAGCTCGAGCCACCCAGATATGGGCTATTGTGGAGGAGGATGGGGAGGGTCTCTGCCACGTTGTCTAGATAATTAAACATTCGATGGAGCAGGGACTTGAACCCAAGTAGCCACCGCCCAGCGGAGGACCCTGATTACCAGGCCTCAACTAAATTCAGAAATGCTCATGATGGTAGCCAACTAGCAGTGGCATATCAGTGCTGTTGTGTTTGCACTGCACTGACTCACACTTACTTTCCCAGAGGGCCGAGCCTCCAGTGCCTCTCAGTGGAGTTCAGAGCAGCTGCTCAGAGCGCAGCACTTTCAGACATGAGGCTGCACATTTAGGGGCCTAGTTGAGGAGCATAACTTGAGGCATCTCGATTTGATTGTTTTGGCCTGTATGACACTCTCAAGGTCACATGCAACCCCCAGGCAAAGCTGGGGAACAAACTTTGAGGTTCCAGGCTAGTGTCTTGATCACAAGACCAACCTTCCTCTCTTCATGTCAAAACCAGACTTAACAAAATATTAGTAAATATTCTCTATTCTTATTGTTACTAGTTTAGTGGCTGGTAGGCCCACTCATAACCCAGAACTCCATTGTGCTCAGAACTGGACAAACATATAACATGGTCCTGGCCCAATGAGTTTACAGTCTGGAGTGGCCCTGGACTGGCAGAGAGACAGATTAACGCTCCTCAGAGGTCTTTGATTTCTAGATGTTTAAGGGCCCAAACTTGGATCTCTTGCACATCCCAGATTCCTACTGGAGTCAAGGAGCCTGATCCCCCAGTGTCTCATACACTGGAGCGTCATCTCCATCCGAGCAAAGTGGGCATGAAACGCTGCTGCTCTGATCTGGGTCACGTTGCAAGAGATGTAAATGACCACACAAAGGGCAGAAGCAAACCATTGACTCCTATGGGTGTTTGGGCATGCCAGGGATGAAGGACCCTACCTTCAGGGCATGGGTTAATTCTGTTTATAAAAGCCATTTCGTGTCTGACACAGCTCTGCTTTCAGTGTGAGTCACTGCAGCCAGGAGCCTGGACTCAAAGTTTTGGGGACTATAAGCTGCTTTCAGACATCAAGGATGTGGAAATTCTGAGTGGTCCCTGTTCTGCTTCGCTTGTGCTCTGCGGCGCTCCCAAAGATGGAGTGTTATTGTGTACAGCACAGGTTTCACCAGGAATAGCTGATGGAGTTTAGTCTTGTCAGCTAATGGGCGTCATTTGTTTTGCTCCTTAATGAGTCTGACACATGCCTTCAGAGACCACCCGCTTGCAGAACTTTTCCTGTGAAATGCACTGATGGCGAGTTATGGGGAAAGCTAGTGGGGGGAAGGCCAGAGCTGCAATTTCTTGCATCTGACTGTACTTAGAGAGTGCTTTATCTAAAGGTTAACTTTAGTGAGGACTTTTTACAAGGAGAAACAAATGGCAAGCTTCAACTGATGAGTGGCTTTAGAAACCTCTCACCTAGGTGGTGGTAATTTGGTCTGAGAATCAAAGGAAAATGGTCGGAAAAGAATCCCAATTCAGGATGTTGCTGTACCATTTGACAGTGGAATGCAGCTCACTTTTTTGGCAGCTGCATCACCCAAGACTTCGCAACAGGCATCTATTACTGAAGGCATCATTAGTTCTTCACCAGATGCAAATAGCCATTTGCATTTAGCCCTGCATAGGGACAGCAGATAGGATGCTTTTAACGTTCCTTCATTTGATGTTACAGAAGTGTGCAGTAGTTTCTTTTGCCCTTTCTCTTCATCTCGCTTCTTTTGGAACAATTCCACTGACTTCTTTTAAATTCGGATGTTTGGTTTGAAGGTGTGGAATCATTTTTGATGGTTTCAACAGCGTCATTGCTCAGAGACGGGCCATACACAACACAGAGAGGTTTTTGAGCATTCCACACCCCATTGGCAACAAACCGATACTTAATGTAAGATGAATCGTATTTTTGATTGAAGGCCTAATGTTTCCTTTTCTCTTCTAACCCTTCTTCCTGATCATGTTCCGAATCACTCGCATCTCTGTTATGTTTGTCCGAAACTTTGTTAGTCCCGAAAAATCGATCCAGAGGTAACTGTTTTGACAATGACATTGTCTGGTTTAGCTAAGTAAAAGTTTTACTAGAACTTAAATTTTGCTTGCCGCTTTCAGTTAACTACTTCCTTCCAACAAAAGCACACGAATGTGCTCTGCATGTCATCACCATGGCAACCCAGTCTGTTTATTTATTAATTTGTAAGCTTCTAAAATAATTGAATGAATATAGTGATGCAAAATGCAAGTCCAAAAAAACACTTTATATTTTAAATCTCAATATTCTGTGTCAGGGAAATCTCAGGGGACTGGTTGCTCCAAACTGGCACTGGCCCATGGACTGGTCATTTGAGAAACTCCTGAGGCAGGATGAAGTCTCTCTTGACCATCTCTGACAGGTATTTCCATGACCTCCCTTGGAAGCCTGTTCCAGAGTTTAACTACTCTGAGAGTTGGAGAGTTTTTCCTAATATCTAACCTAAATTTCCCTTGCTTCAGATTAAGTCCATTACTTCTTGTCCTTCCTTCAGTAGACATGGAAAATAACCGATCACCATCCTCTTTATAACAGACTTTGATAGATCTGAAGACTGTTATCAGGTCCTCGTTTTCCAGCTTAGTTTTATTAACCTTTCCTCATAGGTCAGGTTTTCCTAAATCATTTTTGTTTCTTTCCTCTGGAGTCTCTCCAATTTGTCCATATTTTTCTTAAAGTGTGGTGCCCAGAACAGGCGAAGAGCTCCAGCGGAGGCCTGACTAGTGCCACGTAGAGCAGGACAATCACCTCCTGTGTCTTTTACATACAACACTCCTGTTAATACACCCCCATAATTACATTAACCTTTTTTGCAATTGCATCACTTTGGCCCACATTTAATATGTGATTCCCCCAGATCCTTCTCAGCAGTACTGCTGCCTAGCTAGTCATTCTCCATTTTGTAGCTGTGCATTTGGGTTTTCCTTCCTACCTGGAGCACTTTGCGCTTGTCTTTATTGAATTTCATCTTGTTGATTTCAGACCAATTCTCAAATTTGTCAAGGTCATTTTGAATTCTCAATCTGTCCTCCAAAGTTCTTGCAACCCCTCCCAGCGCGGTGTCATCCACACATTTTACAAGCATCCTCTCCGCTCCGTTATCCGAGTCATTACTGAAAATATTGAATAGTACCAGACTCAGGACACACCCCGTGACACCCCACGAGATACACCCCTGTCAGTTTGACAGCAAACCATTAATAACGACTCTTTGAGTACTGTCTTTCAATCACTTTTGCATGCACCTTATAGTAATTTTATCTAGACTACATCTCCCTAGTTTGCTTATGAGAATGCCATGTGGGATTGTGTCAAAAGCCTTACTAAAGTCAAGGTATACAACATCAACAGCTTTGCCCCATCCACAAGACCAGAAACCCTGTCAAAGACAGAAATTAGGTTGGTTTGGGATGGTTTGTTCGTGACAAATCCATGCTGACTATTCCTTGTAGTTCACAAATTGATGGTTTAATTATTTGTTCCAGTGTCTTTCCAGGTATTGAAGTTAGGCTCTCAGGTCTATAATTCCCTCAGACTTCTTAGTTCCCCTTTTTTAAGATAGATACTATGTTTGCCCTTCTCCAGTCTTCTGGGACCACACGCATCCTCCATGAGCTCTCCAAGATAATTGCTAACAGCAACGACATTGGTTCCGCTAACCCCTTAAGATGAAATTAATCAGGCCCTGTCGACCTGGATACATCTAATTTATTTAAACAGTCTTCCATGCAGGAATAATTGTGCAGTGCTCCGATAATATGGTTAAGGGGGACATATAAGTATGATAGATGCACCTGCCATTGGGCTCTCCTTGTCTGATCCCTCAGGCCTGTGGTGCACTGCAGTAATCACAGCTTTCTCATATCTCACAGTCAGAGTCTCTGAGACTCCCCACGCTGCACTTGTGTTCACTGAGAGGGTAGCAACATAGACTAACTAGGCGGTGAACCTAATACCCCTGAGCATTCGTATGCTTCTACAGGCTCTGAATAGCTCCCATCGGACACAGAAATCTCTCTGACAGATGAGGACAAGTGGTTCCTGGACCCATGTTATAGCCGATGGTCAGAAAGATAAAAAACGTGTTCCCTCTTCATCTCCTCTGCCACCACCATCTTCACCTACCTGCACCCACAACCAGGACCAGGACTACACCAGCCCTGCCCCCCTCCCCCCTGCAGCACCATCCACCTGCTCCCAACAGACCTCACCCTCACACACATGACTGTGACTCAGCCAGTCCACTCCCCTTCTTGCTTCCTCACTTTTCCCCATTCCCCTCTCTTGGATTCCAGGCATCTCTCTGCTCCTAGGCGGTGGAGCCGCTCCCTTCTCCATCTCCCACCCTGTGTGCCCCTCCTTCCTCCCAGATGCTTTTCCAAACCTTGCTACCTGCCTTTGCTGCACAAGCTCAGGGCCATGGCCATGGCTCCGTGACACTTATGTTCATTTATGCTTCAGCTGTGTGCCGGGGGCATGCCACCCCGAAGGCTCGCTGCTTCCTGGCACCCTCAAGCTGCTGCACTAATGCTTGTCCTTGGTGCGGACACAGCTGCCTCACATCATAATGGCGTGCCGATGCCCGCGATATTTAAAAGAGCTGCCTTCCTGCTCGGTAGCTGGATGAGAGGCTAATGCAGGTTTCGATACAGTTTAAAGTTAGAAAGAATGCAAAATTTGAATTGAGCCTGTCACTACATGGAGGTTTTGGGTTAATTTTGCAGGCAAATGGTTCGTGTGCCTTGGAGTCACCTGATTTCTGCACTGCCCACCCAAGGGGAGGGGGCAGCTTTCAGCTCCGTCCCACAGTTCTTGAGACACAGACTCGTGCCAGCTTGCGCCACCCTCTCAGGGCCATTCTGTTGGTCCAGGACTCACAGAGCTCAGTATGCCCTATCTGCCTGGCACCCACAGGCCCAGCAAGCCTTCGTAGCCAGGAATGGGTGGTGCAAAGCCCACTTTATGATCCCTGGGGACTTCCTTAAGTAAAGGCAATCTCTGGCTGAGACAGTGCTGTGTCGTCTTTGCTTTCCATCCCTTCTGAGTTCCAATGGCAGCCTGACACCCTTAGGACCCTTGGAAACATCCAGCCTAATTAACTTTCAGGAGTACACAAAAACAGGATGGTTATGTGAGTTAAGGGGTCCCCACATCTTAATACACCTAATGTAAACCTGGACAAGTTAAGGCATCTAATATGCCATACTTTTCTCTCCTTCAGCCAGTGACTTCACCACTGGTAAACCCAGTCAGCACACCACCACCTTAACTCTGCCCCTTTAGGGCTGTCAGCCTTCCAGCATCCCCTAGCCCCACACTCATCCCTACCATAAATGGTCAGACTGCCCCCAGCCCTGTCTCCTGCCCAGCGCCATTCTGAAACAGTGCACTTGCTGGTAGCTGGAGAAGGGAAGGCTGGAAGATACTGGAGCAGAGTTAAGGTGAGGGGGTGTTGACTGTTGGGGTGATGTCTATGTCTCTGGGTGGAGCAGCCTACAGAATACCATGCTAGATGCCCTGACATTTCATTTCCCTGCACTTGGCTTGGGTTAGGAATGTTGTTGATAGATTTGTTGACAGAAGGGACCGTTAGGTCATTTAGTCTCGCTTCCTGTATAGCGCATGCCATAGAATTTCACCTAATTGCTCCTGTACTGAGCCTAATAATTTGTGTCTGACCAAAGCATCTCTTGCAGAAAGGCAGCCAGTCTTGCTATGCAGACATCAAGGGATGAAGAATTCGCCACTTCCCTGGGGAGTTTGCAGGACCGGCATTGGTGGGGTGGGCGCTATGGTCAAGATGGTGCTGTGCGGCAGCGCAGAGGTGCACGCTGCTAGTGTGAAGTCAGTGGGGGAGCACCAGATTTCCCCCTGCTTCCTTCTGGTGGAGGAACATGGTGGGAGGGTCACGGTGATGCACAGGTACTGCTTGTACCCCCTCCCAATGTTCCTCCGTGCCCCCTAAGGGGTTGTTAGGGGCAAGGAGCAAGGAGCAACACCAAGTGCTCCCTGAATCCAGGTCACTTTTCCCACCTGGGCTGTGCTGTGAAGCATCAGGAACTGCTGCTCTCCACCCTCCTCTTACGCAGCAAGGGAGTGGGGGAAGTGACTGGGATGCATGAGCCCTGATGTTGCTCCTTGCTCCCCTCCCACTCAGCACCCCCTCGTGGGGGGGGATGGGGTGGAGGAGCAGCTTTGGAAGGGGAGGAGAGAGGAGCAATGCCGGGCTGCTCCGTTCATCCAGGTCAGTTTCCTCATGGTGGCAGAGGAGGGAGGCATGGGGGTTAGGGATGAAGGGGGCACAGTGCAGGAGTTGGGGCACAGGTGGGAGGGTCAGAAGTTGGGGTTGCAGGGGGCATAGTGTAAGGGTTAGGGGGTGCAGGAGGGGACAGGGGTTGGGGCGAAGAGGGAGTGCAGGGATTAGGAGTGTGGGGGGACAGGATTGGAATATAGGACGGAGTGCAAGGGTTGGGGACCCCACGGCTGCCAGCGGCAATGGGGGGCCCAAAGTACAGGGTCACTCAAGGCATCATTTTCCCTAAGGCCAGTCCTTATAGTTGGTTCCTCTGGTCAGTCACTCTCACTGATAAAGAAAAAGTGCCTAATTTCTGATTTCAATTTGTCTGGCTTTAACTTTCAGCCATTGGAGCTCTGTCCAGGATTTTCTCCAGCTCTCAGGTCATTTTTGTGCCATATCCCTGTGCCCTCTCCACTTTGTCAGCAGCCTTTTTTAAAACTGGACACCAAAACTGGACACAGGAGTCCAGCATTGTTTTCACCAGTGCTGTAGACAGAGGTAAAATCACCTCCTTACTATATACAGAGCAGCCTTAACTCACACATAATGTAACTCTCCCACACAGTTTGGGTACTAATCTCCTAGCAAAGGTTAAGAAAGGATCTGCAGTCCAGCACTGGCAACATTCATGGAGAACCAGGATCTCTGTGAAAATGCCGAGCCAGCACAGTAGCTTGACCCCTGCACTGGCCGGCGAGTTCAACAAAGAACAGGATTGGTAGCTATTGCTTTAATGAGGACAAGGAGCATCTGGCCTGCGTGGCACCTCCCCAAAGAAGAAGACCTTCCACATCGTAGCTATAGCTTTGTCGAAGATGCTACTCTTTCCTGACCAGCTCCATGGAGCTCCATAAGCCAGCAGTGACCAGTGGGTAAGGACCCAAAATTGGGTCATCAGAATGTTTCAAAGGCTCACATGGCAGCTCCTGTCTCTCAGGACTGACTGGGCTCACCTCTCTGCTCCAGGCATTGGAACCTCTGGGGTCCCAGCACCACTCAGATTTGGCCCATCTGTCATGATGACTGGAGTTTGGGTACCCTAGATTTGAGTGAGTGGCACTGCAACTCCATGAGCCAGGTCACAACTCCACTCTCACAAATTTGGTCCAGTTGTGGGGGGCAGGGCAAAACCTGAGCAGCGCTGCAACCCCAGAGGTTGCAACGTTTGGAGCAGAGAGCCAAGACCAGCCAAACCCACAACACAGGAACTGCAGGAGCCGCCACCATGGGGTGAGTCCTGGGCAGGAACCAACCCCACCTGGGAGGCAGGATCCGACCGAAACCATCCCAGAGCCTCCATCCCCAGACTATTTACTGGGTCATGACAGGTCATAAACATTTACAAATGGGTCCTATGCCAAGTACGTTTGTATGGGCCTGTCAAGGTTTTTCCCCACTTTGAACTTTAGCGTCCAAAAAGTGGGGACCTGCATGGGCCCTTCTGAGCTTAATTCCTAGCTTAGATCTGATAACGCTGCCACCAGCCAAAAATATAGTGTTTGGCACACTTCCTGTTCCCCCAAAACCTTCCCTGGGGAACCCAAGACCCAAACCCCTTGGGTCTTAAAACAAGGAGAAATAAACCCCTCCCCTCCTTTCCCCTCCTGGGTTCCCTGAGAGCGACAAATGATCCAAACCTCCTGGATCAAACAAGAGGAATACGTCCCCCCACACCGGAGGTTCAGACCCAATCCCCTGGGGTCTTAAAACAAGGAAAAAAATCAATCAGGTTCTTAAAAAAGAAAGCTTTTAATTAAAGAAAGAAAAAGTAAAAATTATCTCTGTAAAATCAGGATGGTAAATGCTTACAGGGTATTCAGATTCATATAGACTAGAGGGACTTCCCCTCCCCCAGCCTGAGATTCAAAGTTACAGCAAACAGAGGTAAAAATCCTTCCAGCAAAATACACATTTACAAGTTAAGAAAACAAACATAAGACTAATCCACCTTTCCTGGCTATACTTACTATTTTGAAACATGAGAGACTGATTGAGAAAGATTGGAGAAAACCTGGGTGTACGTCTGGTCCCTCTTAGCACCAAGAGCGAACAACCCCCAAAACAAAAAAAACAAACAAAGACTTCCCTCCACCGAGATTTGAAAGTATCTTGTCCCCCGATTGGTCCCCTGGTCAGGTGTCAGCCAGGTTTACTGAGCTTCTTAACCCTTTACAGGTAAAAGAGACATTAACCCTTAACTATCTGTTTATGACAGGGCCATGGCTCTGTTTTTGAGAAACTGCCTTTTCCATGTGCATATTGGTGATAGAAAATGTGCTTGAAGGCACCAGAAGAATGGCCTCCCACAAGGATCAGTATTATGTCCAACATTATTCAACTGATCTACTATAAACAGGTTTCACAAGTTAGTTTATGCAGACAGCATATGCCTCGGTACCCAGTCACACTCCTTTGATATACTTGAAAATGTTCTGAATGCAGCTATGGCAGCTACGGCTGATTATTGTCATCAATGGCGCCTGATACCAAGTGGAAGTAAGACCATGGGTCAAGCATCTTCCACATCATGCACGAGTGGGTAGAGAGCTCAATATAGTTCTCAATGTTCAGCGAATAAAGCATGGTTCACACTGGGTCTACCTAGGTGTCACATTGGATGGAACTCTCACATATTGTGACCATCTTACAAAGACAACAACTAAGGCCAAAATGCACAACAACCTGCTTGGAAAACTGGCCAGAATGATGTGGAGTGCCAATGCCCAAACATTATGCACTTCAGCCATGGCACTCTGTTACTCAGTAGCGGAGTACTGCGCTTCAGTGTGGGCTCACTCGTCTCACACAAGGATGATTGATACACAACATAATTCCATCATGCGTAGTATTTCAGGCACACTAAAATGTAATCCAATACCATGGTTAGTAGTTCTCTGTAATACCGCTCTATCCAGTGGTCACAGAGAGGAGAACACAGGAAAGTTCATGACGAAATTGCGTGATATCCCACTTCTATCGATAACTAAAGACTTATTTTGATCCACCACATGGTCATCTGCCCACATGGTGGCCAGATAAGTTTAACAGGCGAGGGATTTATGGTAGAAGACGTGTGGTGAGCTTTATGGTCCGCAGAGAAAGTGACAAATAATTATCTCATCTCGGACCGAACCCAATGTCAACCCGAGTTTGATTTCCCATGAAGGCAATGGAGTCATCTTTACCAGTTTTGTACTAGATGTGGAATTTGTGCTACAGCAGAATTTCGGTCGCCTTTTAGAGACAGTTCACTATGACAGTGTGGGCAGCCACAAACCATGAAACGCACTGTTGAGGACTGCAAAATGACTGGAGGTCTTTGTGCCTTGAATATTGTTGGCTTGGCTTGACCGGATCGCATATGCCAAATAAATAAATAATGAGACCCAAAAGGTTGAGAACCACTGGAGTAGAGGACTAGATCCCGGTCATCATGACATGAATCAGAGACCAATAGAGCACACAACACAGGTTCTGAACCTGTTCAACAGTTTCAAACCAATCCTGACTTCATCATAGCAAGAGATGCTAAGATTCTAATTTTCATATATGATACTATTCAACCAGTTTCACAGAGCTCCTGGGCTTTGATGAACCAACAGCTATTGCTTCATAGAAGATGCTGGTCATCATTAACCATGGACTTCCATGGCGAGACATGACTCCCTTGACTAACCATGACCAGAAGCTGGTCCAATAAAAGATATTATCTCACCCACCTCGTCTCTCTAACATCCTGGGCTTGACACAGCTGCAACTACACGGCATACATAAAGTAAACTAACAGTTATGATGTAAAACCCAATTTTTCTTCTTTTTGTTAATTAACAAAATAATTATGTAACTCTAGGGACTCCATCTAACTCCCGCTAGGTACAATTATTGCACATTCTGTCTTTTTTAAGCAAAAGCAGCCCCAAAAAACCCCACTCAGAATGTGAACTCGTTTGGTGCCAGCTTTTAATTGAGTAGACCTCAGAAACTAATTAACTGATTTTCTTGCAACTCCTCTGAAAATTCAAGCTTTACTCAGAGATTAGGCACTTAACATTCAGGGCTGACACACTATGAGGTTTTTTTTTTTTAATGAAACAAAGAACTAAAATTCCCACATGCAGCTCAAACACACTGGGACCTTGGGGTTGCTGCACCTTCCTCTGCAGCATAGATCACTCGGTTGGCTCATCTGGCCATATCTCACCAAATCAATTCCCTGCCATGGCAGGAGCCTCGAGCAGGTGCACCTCGGTCCCTTCTGTTCTCTGTTGGTGGCATACAACAGTTTAGTCTGGTGGGGGGGCTGTAATACTTTGGTCTAATGCTGGTTGTAGGGCTTGGCTGGGTGGTGTTTGGTGGCCTGTAATACACAGCATGTCATAAGCACCGTGATACAGGGGTCAGACTTGGTATGCCTAGCCTGGTAGCCGGTCTCCAACAGATTCCAGTACCAGAGCTCCACCCCGTCTTCCTTTCCTGGGTATTGGCAGTCAGAGGCTTAGCGTTGCCCTGGGGTTCTAGCCCTGACCATCTTGGCTATCAGCTATTGATGGATCTGTCCTCCATGAACGTATCTAGTTCTTTTGGAAACCGGTTACACTTTCGACCTTCACAACATTCCATGGCAACACGTTCTACAGGTGAATTGTTCCTCGTGTCAGACGAGATGGTCCCATCTGGCCTTAGATGCTGTAATTTTTTTAAGTGCCACCATCTGATTTGGTAAGGTGTGCACTAGGGGAGCTGTGCAAATGAAGCCAGAAACCACCCCACACTTGCCTGTTGCTGGGGTCATGACAATTTCAAAACTCCACTCACATTTGCCAGGGCTCAGGAACTGCCCATCAATCTGGGCCCTGTTTGCAGTGAACATGAGCCGATTGACGGTTTCGTGTGGAAACCAGTTTGAACGTGAATTGTGAGGGCCATGAAATATGGCAGATGTCCAGACGAGGAGCACAGCAGTGTGTGATGCAGATGTTTCTGTACCTGGGGAAAAGCAGGTGTGTTCAACAACCCTGAGATACCCACCTGCCTGGTGAGTTAGGTTAGCATGCTGGGGAATGGAAACCTGTATTCAAAATAGACACAAAGATGCTGGCTCGATCAGTGCATCTTCCTAGCAGTAGCAATGTCTTGCTTCATCAGTGTTGGTGCAGTAACACTGACAGATGCTGTCCTGGCCTTTTTCACAGAGGTGGCACCAGGACAGCATCTCAGCTGGTATAAAGCCACTTCACTCCATTTGCAGTCAGTGGGGTAGTGCTAGTATCTTTTAGCTTCATATGCACCACTTGACAGGCATGCCTATTTCTCATGATTTGTATTTCTGGGACCTGGGCTCCATGCAGCTAGACACTGTCCAAATGCTGCCCAAAATTATTTATTACCATGACTATTTATGGTGCCATAGATTTGCCTGGTGTTTTAAGAAGTCTGGTCTCTGGCAACATAAGTACAGAACACAGAGCCAGATCCTTGTCTGGTATTGCAGTCAGTAAAGCTAAGCCTGTTCAGACCAGCTGAGGATGTAGCCCATTAAGCCCCATCTCTTCTATTCATGCCCATGCATTTTAATGGGATGGAAATCTGGGCCTGTCGTCTAATACATGTGCTTCAGCTGCAGAAGGGCCTCTCTCTCATCCCGCAAAAATCCAACGGCCCTGTCCTGCTGCATGAAGGGAGCAGGATCCCAGGGAGAAGTGCACTCATCTTGTTCTTAGCGGCAGCAACTTCAGAGGAGGCAAAGCCTATCTGAAGTCATACCTCTAGGCTGACTTGTTTCAAAGCGACTCAGGAGAGCTAGATGTTCCATTCCCATACACTTGGCCAGCAAATCCTTTAGCTCTCTGTCGAAATCGCAGCCCTGTCTTTCAGCCAGAAGGCTTCTCTGCCCTGAAATGAAACAACGTGAAAATTGAGTGGAACATTCCCAGAAGAGTCGTGACGGAGAGTCATTCTCACAGCGCCTATAACAAAAGCATTTCACCTGTGGATGTATGAGCCAGCAAAGAAAAGATTCATGTGATAACAGACAGAATGTAGATCAGGCAGTAAGAGGTGCAGCTCCTAAAGGAGCATGCTCACTGGGGTTTGGGTCTCCTGCTGCTAAGCCTGCCCCATCAGCTGGTTGCTAGCAAGGCACAGCTGAGTCACCCTCCAGTCTAAGAAGAAATCAGTTACCTGGTTTGCCAAACCTCACAAGCCACCTAACACCCCCGCCCCACATCCCGAAAGTCTAGCTCTCAAGTTCTGCTTCATTCTTCCACTCAACTCCATGTGCATTGCAGGGAGACGGTTTCTGCAAGGAAGCTGGGATTGTGGCATGGCCATGCCTAAAACAAGTGAAAAATCTACAGGGTTCCACAGCCAAATGGGGGCAAGCGGCGGCCCCAAAGTTTCATACATCTTGCAATGGACTGGCACTCCACCTATGCAGTATGCTCACAATTTTCAGAAGAGCTCAGCCCCCACAATTGGAGCCAAATATTCAGAAGATCACAGCAGGCAGAGCAAACTTTGGTTGCTGAGCGCTTCTGAAAATCTGGTGAAGTCATCCAAAGCCCACTGAAGTCAAAGGGAATCGCTCCATTGTTCCCAGACTCCCAATAACTTCAAAAGGCTTTTGATCAGGCCCCCGGATCCTAGTTCCCTTATGTTGTGTTGTTGTGAGTGAATTTAAACCATGAGGCGAGGGAAGAAAGCGTCTCTGTGGAATATAGGTTGTACTTGTGAGCGGGTGGGGGCTGGTCAGGCTACAGCTGAGATGTTAATGAAGCTGGGACCATTTGACCCCAGAAATTCAAAGCTGCCTCTGCAGGGTTCTGTGTCAAAGCACAGTAGATGGACTCCGCTCCGACTGCCCCAAATTTTGGGTTTGTTCGCAGTTGGGTTACAGGCTGTAGACTTTGCCCTGTGCAGGGCAGGTCCATCTTTTGTGAGAACAAGCATTCCGGTACCACTAGGAGAAATGATTTTTTCCCCCTCAAAAAATTGCCCCTTTCGGAAATGAAAATTGACATTTCTTTAGCATTTTTCCCTTTTTTCCATTTAGAAAAAAACAAAGCAGAAAATTTCTGTGAACCATTTTAAAGCAGGCATTTTCTTTTTCTTGCTTCCTTTCTTTCTTGGAAAAATACATACCCATTTCCCAGCCAGCTCTACCAGTAAGTCAAATGGAGAAGTCAGACATTGTATAGACTGCTACGAATCCCATAAAATACATTCCATTTCTGCTGGGCTTCTTTTGTTCTGCTGTCTTCTGGCAGTCCCATTAAGATGATTGATTGAAAATGAGTCAGTCTAAAAATACATTGTTTTAAAATCTTCCTGCAAATACAAGATGATTTAATAATGGAAATACATCACTGAGGCAAATACATTTTTTAAAAAAAGCCAATTAAACCAACATCTTCATTTAACCGCATGAACTGAGTTTCAACCATTATGTAATTGAATGATGTCAGCATTTGTTAAGCATTTCTTTGAGAAATGGCACAATTAGACTAAAGAGCTCTAGGGAAAAAATAACTTACTGCCTACAAACATTATTTTGACTTCTGGTGAACATATTTTGGTGTTCACAGAACTTTCGAGTCAAGTTATGTTTCAATGCTGCCTACAGAGTGTTCTGGTTTAGTCTCAATTCTGCAAAGTCTTTGGGTGCGATGGTAACTGGTAAATCATAAATCCTAAGGCCAGATGGGACCACAGTGAGCATCTAGACCGACTGCTTGCACTGAATTAATTCCTGCTTGCACCTTAGCAGCTCTTTTGCCAAACCGCCAGTTTTCATTTACACGCTGCCAGTGATAGCGAATTCGCATGGGTTTGGAGCCAGTTCTTTAAGCCAACAAAAAGCTTTGGGACAAATGTCTCTTTTTTCTTCTTCCTCTCCAGCAGGGCAAGGGAGCTAGCAGCCTAGCATGCATTGCAGGGTTTTTAATAAGCCTGCTCCACCTGGGGATTACGGGTGGGGTGAGGTGGAGGGAGGCGCTGGCCAGCCTGAGATTGCAAGGTGGTAGCAGAAAGGGGGCTGTGACCAAGGAGGAAAGGAGTGTGCGGGGAGCTTGTGACCTGGCGAGGGGCACAGCAGAGAGGGAGAGCCAAGAAGCCTGTGATCTGGGGAAGGACGGGGTGCAAGGGAGAAGAGCATCTGTTCCTTGCTAGGAGGGGGTGGCGCAAGGTGCATGTTAGAGCTGTTGGGGCAGGAAAGTGGCAAGCCCCAGAGAGTTTGATGGGTTGATTTTATGTGGGAGGTGGGAAGCAACTGCATATGTCTGGAGATAATTGATTTGTGTCCGGGGCTGGGGGCAGGGGCACCCCAATTGGCAGCCCACTTGTTCTGAGCCCCAACTGGAAGCACAGAGGCATGTGAGCTGCATGGCGAGGGGCAGGGCTGTTAACGGGAATCAGCTGAGCCAGCCGGCCAAGGCAGTGCAGTCCGGGGACCACAGGAAACTGCCACCACAGCCTCTTGGTCTTGAGTGAGATCGCTTTGCCCAGCTTTCAGCAGTGACACCTCATCAGTGGGGCGTAGGTTCGCTGCAGGTGTGGATTGGCACCAGACACTGTTCATACGTGAGCCGTTTAAACTTGGTCTTATTCTCTGCCTCTAATGCTTGGAGGGGGAGGAGAGGAAGCACTTGACTTTTAACACACACATACACACACACACACACACTGGAATCCCTTATGAGAGGTGAAGGAAAATACCTTTCTGTCAACTTTAGCAAAGCTTCATGCATGACTAGCTCTGTGCATTAACAAAGCTGGGAGATAATGTACTTTTAAAATAAAACTGTTACAAGCATCATTTCTGGTCAGTTATCTCAGCCCTATCGAGCTACTACTTAGCAGAACAATAACAGAGTGGTGGCTTAAAGACGGCAATACAATCTGGTAATATTCTGCTTCTCACCTTCCTTTGCCCTTGAAAACTCAATGGCTTTTCCCAATGCGATTTTGTGCCACTCCATTGGATTGACTCGTGAGCCGTCTTTGCACAGTGGCAAGCCAGCTGCTTCTGCTCAACGTTATCCAAGCACACGCCAGAAACTGAGGCAGGGCACTTTCCAATTGCATACATCACGAACCTCCCACATCTCAAGAGCCATGTCATTTTTCAAGGTGCGCTAGGTTTTAACCCAGTAATGAGAAACCACTACGCACAATACAGCCCTTTAGCCAAATAGCAGCTTTTGCTGCCTGTGGCTTGAAAGCGTTGGAGTGTGTTTGTTTTAAATCAGTGATATTGATTCAAGGCACATATTTCTTTCTTTCCCTGGTTAATGATGCCTATTTATTTCTAGGTCTTGTAACATTCCCTTTGATGCTCAGCTGGCGTTCTGCCTTTTAAACCCGCCCCCTTATTCCGCAGTCGGAATGAATGGACATTTCAGGTAGCAAATCACGTCTGAGGCCCATATTCATAAACAAACCAGATCTCAGTTAGCTACTCAGATAGGAAAACTCGGGAATAGATGGTTTATTCCCCTTGCTGCTTGACGCGGCTGATGCACAGCACTGCTATACTAGAGCTATTTAAGAGCTCGAATTAAAAAACAAGGCGTCTAACCATTGGGCTGAGATTTTCAGGGGCCATGGGGGTTTGGACAGCTAATTGCCATTTCATTTGATTAACCTTGGAAGGTCCCATCCCTGGTGTTTTATTCCTGACAGGGAAATAAATTGTAGGCTAGTGGCAGCTAGCAACCCTAACCATTGTGCAAGGGGCGGTACTGTCATACAGTGAGCCAGATGGTCCCGGCCTTAAAGAGTGGCCCTTTAACTAGGCAAGGGACACAAAGAGTGAGAAGGGAGTAGGCACAGAGACAGGAGGGGCCTTGAACATGCTCAGACAGCAAGTCAGGAACACAGTTAGGAAGAGAACCCAGGTTTCCTAAAGCCAAGTCCAGTGCCCTAGCCACTGGATAACACTGCCTCTCTCTAGGCCATGCTCCTCCCATGGTTCTGACTCAGTCACATAACACTACCCAGGCATTATATGGCCAGTTATCCTCCGGGAAAGAGCTTATAGCACAGTCATTGTTTCTCCTTATTTGGGCCTTTCAGCCTGAATAGCTTGGACACAGTCACGTACCACCCTAGGAACTGTGGACCCAACTCCTCAAAGAGATTTAGGCACTTAACTCCCAGTGAAGTCAATGGGAGTCAGGCACCTCCATACCTTTGAGGGGCTAGGCCTCTGAACCTTGCAGGATTCAGCCTTCACTGAACTCATAAGGAAAAAAAAACCATTTCTGACCTGCCTGGACTTCCCCCCGATACCCAGGCCCCCAAAAGCCAGTACAGTTAGTTCAGAGCGAGCATTTGAAAAGCAGGCGTTCTTTTCAATTGTGTTTTTTCAGGGGATCGGCTCGAAAGCCAGTAATGCAACACTTCCAAGGGACCGTTCCTGTATTTGCAAAGGCTGGGAGAATGCACTTGGCAAGATTTCACCTAATGCAGCTTCTTTCTCCAGCTACTGCACACGCTTTATGGACTTGTCACCCAATTTAGATACTTCAGACTCCGTGCAGCCCCACATCCACTGACTTGTTCTGAACTGCAGCTTTACAGCAATGCTGCTGAGCAATGGCAGACAGCAGCACTGAAGAAAGGATGCTATTAAGACTTTGTTTAGTGCTGAGAGATTAATCCATCTTCCTCTTTACATGCATATTTGTAGTAATTCAGCATTGATAACACAGTGCAAAACAAGGGAGGTCTTCTTTAGCCCTGCAATCACGACTAAGCCTCCAATTGGTTTATGTATTTTGCTCTGCTTTTCTTTCTCTGGAGCAGAGATGGAACTGCCTCATTCCTCTCCAGGGCGTCGGAGACCCACTTCATTGCAGTATTGGCCTTGAACATTATGGCTGCACTCAACTCTCTTCTGCAGGGCTTGCTATTAGAAAATCACTGTTTGCCAACCGCTAACACACTGGAGCATCTGAGATAACTCAATTAGCCTCTTCGTAAGACAGGCTGGAAATTACAGTGCGAGCTCAGATAAGTCTGCTAGAAAAGGCTGGCTTTTTAGCGATGCAGCCGGCATTACAGAAAACATGTCTTGGTAAAGCGCTCTCTTTGCTGAGCACCCCATCTAGGCTGTCACTGAGCCAAGCAGAAGACTATTACCACTGTGCTGTTACACCCAGCGCCACTGCTTTCTACAGCTCACTTAAATATCTCTGCCCAAATTCCAGTGAGCTCTATCTTGGGTCTGGCCAGCTCGCCAACTGCCGGGTTTGCCTGGCGTGTTATGGGGTGAGGCGCCCATGGAGATGGGCATGTTGCAGCTGGTTTTCAGAGGTGCAAAAGGGAACAGTCTACCTGAAAGCAGACACTCCCTAGCTGATGGTGCTGAGAGGGCCTGACTGATTGGGAGAGAATATGGAGTCCAGCAAGTTCTTTGCACTCAAAATATTTTGGGAACCCCCTCTCTGAGCCTTTCAGTCACAGTGGGGTCAGGTTGCTGACAGGCCAAGAGTCCCTACCCTTTGTTGCTAGCCAGCCCTAGTGCGTGCAGCAGCTGCTTAAACTGCTGTGGCATTTTGCCCTTTAGTTTTACAATCTAGGTGGCTGAGTTCTAGCCTGGAGCGATCCCTTCCCACCCAAGCTGCTGTTCGCCCAAGCTCTAGTCTGCACTGGCCTACAGTAGAAATAGGACCCAGCTAAGAGCAGAAACAGGGGTCCGACACTTCACTTTTCCTGGCCATCAGCAATTTCCTTTATACATCGAGAACAGCGTAACCTGCCCGTGTGTCTTCCCCGTCCTTGAGGCAGAGCAACCTAGAGGTCAACTGAGCAACTTCAGTGGTGACCCGTGGGAATGCCATGGAGGTAGCTAGCACCGTAAGGTTGGGAGGGGAGACTTATTTCACATGAATACCAAGCTCTTCTGGATCAAATGTTAATTGAAGAGCAATTTCAAAGCTGGCTGAGGGATTTGGATGCCCCATTCCCATCACAACGAATAGGAACTGAATGGTCAAGGCTTCCTATGGGATTCAAAAATATCATCCGAAAGGCTTCAAAGTCTAGGTGGATGGAAGAACACGGGAAAATTGTGCGCCATCTTCCATTGCTGCGCCGGACTGCAGGAGCAGAATGGGTGTGATCAGGAATAGGGGCGGGTGCACATGCCAAGCACTGGTCCCTGAAGGTTTGCCATTACAGAGGGGAAGTGAAACCCTCAGCCACCACCACCCGCTGCCCTGGGGTGGAGCACAAGCCCCACAGCCTTTACTGGAAATATAGCCACAGACTGGAATGCTTTGTTCTACAGGGAATTCCCCACCCAGGGGCTGTTCTCCAGCACAGGACATAGCAGTGCAGGTTGCGCACTGTGGCATGGAAGTTTGATCCTAACCATTTCTGCCTGCTCCTGCCTGCCCCCATCCTGCCTTCCCTCCTCCCTACTCAGGTCCTTCCAGAAGCCCTAACTGAACAAAAAGAAATAGAAGCCATTTGAGAGGCCTGGTTCCCTGCTGCCTGGTACTATGTGAGCTCTGGGGCTGGAGCAGAGTCAAGTGGAAGAGTTGGATGGCGACCAGGTGGAATTCAAGAAGGTAGCGTTTCCCCACCAAGAGTCTCTTTTCTGGTTAAAGGGACACCCCAGAGGAGCAGCCAGGGTACCATCTCAGAGGGAGATGCCCTGGGCTCACTCTTCAGGCAGAGGCATCCACTGGCATTGTCCTTCTACTGTGATTGTTCCTTACTGCCTGATGCACATCTTCACCTCAGACTCCTGGTCCATCGGGGCATACCACTTATCCACATATGAACCCATCAGAGCAAGCTCAGTACCAGCATGTACTACATAGTTCGGTTCTTCTGGCCTTTCAAAGGGATCGTCTCAGTAATCAGCCTCCAAAAAAGTGAGCATTCACCCAGCCTTGTCTACGCTTCCCGCCAGCCCCTGCTCCATATCCAGCCACCACCTCCCTACCTCACCTCCCATCGCAGAATCCCAGCTACAACGCTGCCCCTTGAAACAAGGTGATTGGCTAAATGCCCAGTTTATTTCTGCCCAGGAAGCATTCACCCAGAACGTCTGTTCATGCAAACCTTCACTAAAGAGTCATCCTACCCCCTTTGGGTATTCTCAGTATCCACTGGCTTCCAAGGTCAAGCCCCTAACTCAGACCACGTAAGGGGCAGGGACAGATTGGTTCATACAGCACTGAGAACAGTGGGGGGTCCTTCTCCCTGGCAGGGGCTCAAACATTCCCGCAATAGCAAAATTGAAAAGCTAAACTAGCTTAAGCTGCCAGCCAAGACGCTCCTCTTCTGGAAGAAGATAATCAACTGTTCCCCAGGACAACTTGTTATGCTACCTGGAAGTTGTCCATGCTCTTCCACTGACCAATAGAGCCAAATCCTTTGCTATTAGGAAAATCAAGGCAATGAGTTGGTGATTTTTGTTCAATGGGGATTGTACACATCATTGTACAGAAGAATCAGAACAACCAATACCACACCTAAGAGCACAGAGACCCCCTCTTCAACAGTCTGTGAGCCTTCAGTTCTTTGTGAAGGCCTATCCTCTTAGGCTAGGAATACCTACATCACTGAGTCAAGGGAAGCAAGTTGTTTAGCTACCTGAAAGCCTGGATGTAGGCTGCAAGTCACTTAATAGTTAAAACACTTCCAGGCTTTGGGGACAGCCTGGCCTTTTCCAAGTTCCTCACCTTAGCACATGCAAGATGTTCAGGGGTGCTCTGATGGGCCTACACGGAGAGCCAGGGAGATGTCACAATGATGGCAGCAGCCTCAGGAGGGAGATAAGTAACAAATAATTCAGACCCTTCACTGCCTAATGCTAAAAAAGCAGCATAAATGAAGTCAGTACATCTAGATGGTAGAGATGTGTCTAGCACCTCCCACTGGGTATAAATTATTCCATTTGGGCCAGTAAGTGAGGGAGTAACTATAGCTTGATAGATACAGCCCAAACTTGGGAGGGGAGAGACCCAACTCCCTACTCCATTGACTATTTATACACAAAGGAGGGATTGGAGAGCCCCACACCAGAATATCCCACAGCCCAGTGGCTGGGCACTCTCTGTAATAGAGACTACCCACATTCATATCAATTCTGTCTCCCCATTCTCACAATTAACCCAGCCCTCCCACAGCCCAACTGAGTATCTTCACCATCAGGCTGCAGGTTACAAACTAGGCAGGCAGCCTCCCTGGGGGATCTAGCCCCTTATGAACACCCAGAAAGAAGAGTTTAGTTTGGTCCCAAATGGCCTTTTGATTCGCTGACATTTTTAAATTTCAGTTCAGCCCACACAGCGTCCACCCCATCTTCCACCACACCTGAACTGCCAGCAAACCAAAAACTAAGCAATCCAGCCAGCTCTGGGCCCAAGCTCATCTTAGGGCCGGATAGTGTGATCTCCTGGCAGTAGCACTCACCAGGCCAGATATTCAGAGGGCTTCTTTTTTGAAAGTCGCCTAGGAGATGGCATCAGTGAAATAAATCTCCCATTAAAATTGATCTCCCTTAGGCTTAGCTTTTCCGCAGCCTCTTTTCACTCGAGTGGGGTGAAGTGGTGTTGGAGAAACGCCATTTCCTTGGTTAAGAGGGAGAAAGTATCCCTTTTTTATCCCAACTTTGCAGGCTGCCCATTCATGGAGCCGCCCTGTTTACAACCCCTGCTTCCCAGAGGGGAGGCGACACCAGAACAAAGCTGTGCAGGAACTACCCATATCTGACTGAGTCCTCCCTGTCAGTGTGTTCCCTCGAGGAGGGGAGGAAGTCAGCCTGAGGAACAGAGCTCTCTCTATGGGTATTCTCGCTCTCACGCAGATTGCATAGGCCCGGTCTGAGCAAGCATGGTGCTTGGCTGACAACAAGATGGGGAGCATCACAGACAGAGGGATGGATAAGGCCATTAGGTCTTTTCCATGTCCAGAAAGCTGCCTTGAAGGACCCAGTTTAACCCTAAAATGAGCCATTTGCTTATTTTAGTGAGACAGATGCCCAAACCACAGAGCCCAGATGTAGCTCAAATGGGGCGGGTGGGTGCTTTGTCATCCCTGCAGTACCGAGAATGCCTGCCCATCCAGCGAACTCTGATCCACCAGCTCCACCAGTTCCCCCAGTGGAGCATCCAGGCTGTACACCACCATCTGACCCAGGCTGGATCCCTTGGACTGGTCTAATCTCAAGCCAAGCAAACAAAGTCACTTGCCCACAACCCTCCAAAGAGACCTCAGGTGTGTTACCTGGTCAGATGGTTGAAGGACTAGCAGCTTCTCCTCCAGTTTGTCTTGACGAGGGGTTTTCAAACCGTGGGTCACGACCCAGAACTGGGTTGTAGAATGGAAGGCACTGGGTTGTGGTGGGGGGGCAACGGAGCTCTGTGCGCTGCCCCAACCCCAAGCACTGGCTCCGCACTCCCACTAGCTGGGAGCTGGCCAATGGGAGCTGAGGAATGTGCCTGTGGGAAACAACCACTTGGAGCTGCTTGGACACCTATGCCTAGGAGCTGAACCTGCTGCTGGCCACTTCCGGGCCGCAGAGCTGTCCATGGTGTCAGGACAGACAGGAAGCCTGCCTTAGCATCCTCACGGCACCACTGACTGGGAGTTGCTGGAGGTAAGCCCCCGCCCAAATCCCCTGCCCCATCCTTGAGCCCCCTCCCAAACCTGGAGCCCCTTCCTGCACCCCACACTCCAAACACCTGGCCCTTCCCCAGAGATTGCATCCTCAGCCCAGAGCCCTGACCCCCTCTCACACCCAACTCCCTGCCCCAACGCAGAGCCCCTCCCACACCCTGAACCCCTCATTCCCAGCCCCACCCCACAACCCTCAGTCTCGCATCTCAACCCTCTGCCCCAGTCCTGAGCTCCTCCGACGCCCCAAACCCTTCATTCCCAGCTCCTTTGGGTCGTGGGTATCAACAATTTTCTTCAACTGGGTTGCCAGAAAAAAAGTTTGAAAACCACTGGTCTAAACTTCTGCAAGCATATTCATTTGCTGCTGTGACTGTGAGCAAAGCTCAATTTAGTTTGCTCACAAACCTCTCGTTCATATAGTTTTAAGATGGCAAAACCCACTCAGGGAATGAAGATGATTGAATATTCATCTTTCAGTGTAGTGTTTGTCTGGAACATTGCGATTACACCATCTCACACAGATCTCGCTAGGCCAGCATCCCACATGAAAAGGCCTGGTATTAGTGGTTTCAAAAGAATAGTCAAAAAACATCAACATGGACAAGTAGAGAGTTGCCTGCCAATAGGAAATTCTCTTCCTTGTCTCCAGCTGTCAGCTTTTGGATTATGTCCTGAAACAGGAGGGTTTATTGTATTCTTGGTGCATGCTGTCTCATGTAACTGTGGCAATTAGGAGCTCCATTTCTATGAAGATCTATTTTTGAATTCTGTTAAGGATATCATCCTCAATAATATCCTGTGGCAGTGGGTTCCACAGGTGAGTTGTGTTGTGTAAAAAGAAAGCTTTTTACCTTTTGAGCCATCTGTGTTCTTGGTGAAATGCTGAGTATACTTGTGGGTACCATAAAATACATAGAGTGAAAGCTAGGAAAACTTGGATGCCTGAAATCGGATACCTAACTCAGAATAATAAGGCTTCTCAGTAGTTCAGCATTTGCAAGTCCAACTGTCTTCAGTTAGAGTTATGGGTGCACAGCATCCCAAAACAACCAGGCATTTTATGTAGGTGCCTGGACACTCATGTTTGCAAGTTTAGGCCAGTACGTTTTAAATGTCGCCTTTCACTGGACATCCCCTAGTTTATCCCCCTGTGACGTTGCACTCCATATGCTTTGTGGAAATATGCTTATGACTATGACATAACTGGAATATGCTTTACGTGAATATCCCTTGTATTGTGTCATTAGAAAGCTTGTAAGCTACTAAGTGTGTTCATCCTATTTGTTTGCATGTATTATTTCTGTATTTTTTGAGTTAGGAGAATAAGATAGAAACTTGTCACCTTATAATGAAATCCATCTTAAATCTGATACTTTTCCATTTAGAAGGAGGGGTGGGGACCCAGAAAGGCAAAAGATTCCTGCTTTGTGCCAAAGCTATAAAAGGGGGTTGAGTAGGAAAGGGGGAGGCCAGTCAGCTTACACCTGAGATGTTTGCTGGATCTAACAAGGACTGTACCAGGGGAAGGATCGGGCCCAGACTAGGAAGGAGTCTAGTCTGTGAAAGAAGCTTATTGGACCATCTCTGACGATGTTACTTGTAATCAGTTTCTTAATGTATCAGGCTTAGACTTACACGTTTTTGCTTTATTTTGCTTGGTGACTGACTTTGTTCTGGCTGTTATTACTTGAAACCACTTCAATCCTACTTTTTATACTTAATAAAATCACTTTTGTTTATTGAGAAACCCAGAGTAAGTGATTAATACCTGAGGGAGCAAACAGCCTTGCATCTCTCTCTATCAGAGATATAGAGGACAGACAATGTATGAGTTTACCCTGTATAAGCTTTATACAGAGTAAAATGGATTTATTTGGGGGTTGGATCCCACTGGGAGCTGGGTGTCTGGGTGCTGGAGACAGGTGAACTGATGAGCTGTTTTTAGTAAAAGTCGGCAGCTTTGGGGGTGTGGTCCAGACCCTGTGTTGCATCAGGCTAGTGTGTCTGGCTCAACAAGGCAGGGTTCTGGAGTCCCAAGTTGGCAGGGAAAACAGGCTCAGAGGTCATTTCAGCACATCGGGTGACAGACCCAAGGGGATCTCTGTGACCCCACCTGTCACACCCCCACCTTTGGGCTGCGTCCGTTTCTGCTCCATTGCTCTTGAGATGGGTAAGCAGATCTGAGCACAGTTTGCAATGCGAAGATGAGCCATCAAGTGTATTCCTAGGATTAGCATCTGACCCCGTTTTATATAGCCCAACAGGATTGAATTTTGTTCACTGCTGTTTTCACAGAGCTGTCCAGTGACAGATCACAATATGCTTTGCTTCTGGCTCCTAGTCAGCAAAGATGGACCCCTTCGAGAATCTAAGGCTTCAGATTTCAAGTCAATAGTTCTGATTCATGGAACACCTCCAATGACACAGTCAGTCCAGTCTTTGGAAGGCTTGCCCCGCACTATTCAGGACTAGTTTTGTATTTAGGGGATACATCACCTGAGTCCACTAAAGTCGATGGGAGTTTTGTGATGTGTCAAATGATGCGCGATCAAACCTTTAGGGAGAAGCACTCCCCAGAATGGAGATTTTTGTTTCAAAGGCAGAAAGGCATGCCCCTCTCACCTTTTGCCATAGCCTACTGTCCCCTGCCCTGCAATAGAAGTCTACACCCATTAAGTCACCCACCACCACCATAGGCCTGGGTGAGTGAATAAGGCTCTGGCCCAATTTCCCTGCATCTCCCTGACTTTGGAGCATAGATTGAAAACTGTAGCATTAGCAAGGACGGCAAGGAAACCCCTTGTTCGGAAGGCAGGATATATCCAGGATTACACCACAGGGAGAGTTTGGGAGGCTGAATAGTTATTGAACACCCAACACGGCTCTCCTACCATCATGGCAGTAGGCAAATCTCAGACTGATGAACTAAGGACCCTGAGGAAGGAAGTTGGGTAGCTAAATTAGAGCACTGACTGAAGATACCCAACAGATTAAAGAGCTGAGCCCCACCATCTGCCTTTCTAAACCATTAGCTTCTCAGGACGTCTGGGACTGTAGCCTGACCCACCATGCCGAAGTCCTTTAGCACTGTTGGGGGTGGAGCAGCCCGCCAGCTGCTTTTGGAGTCTGTTAGTTTATCTGGCTGGAGCAGACCTCGAATGGAAGCTATTTCCACCCTTTACCGAGCATAGGTGAGAAGGTGTACAGTGCCCCTGGCCCCACAGAGTGGTATTAACTCAGAGCCCTCCTTGGCATTCCAGATACTAGTCAGAGCCCAACCCATGTCTGGTAGTGCCCACTGTCATGGACTCGTAGGACTGGAAGGGACCTCGAGCAGTCATCTAGTCCAGTCCCCTGTCCTCATGAGCAGGTATTAGCGGTAGATGATGCTCAAGTTCTCAGGAGAGCTGAAGAGAGCAACGAACTTGGTCTTCGGTGGTGCACTGAAAACTGTTAGCATTACAGAATAATCACTTTAATTTGCAAGGGGTTTCCTTGCTTGCAGGCAAGGGGCTCTGTAAGGAAGTGTGTGATAGATCAGGCCACAGAGAGCCAGCCTAGAGTAAAGTGGGGCCAGTTGTGTTTCTGAGACAGCAGCCAACTTGCTCTCTGGGTTTGAGTCTTGGTGTATTACAGTTCTGAGAAATAAAGCAGCCCTACATCGCAACCTTCCACAGAACACTTTGTGTTTTAATCCAATTTCTGTGTGCATGCCATGAACAGACCACTCAGACCCTGCTACCTCCATATCTCCATCTCTCATTGAAGGGAACTCCACCTCCCTGTTCATTCATTATTGCATTGACTGTCAATGCTCAGGGACTGAAATTAGACCAGTTCCACCCATAGCACTGGTTTTCCACCCAGCTGGACAAACTTGGCTTACCTGCTGCTTCTGTAGTCTGGTCTCTGTGGAAGTGGAATTTGTTTCACCATTAGAAGGCATGGAAGTCAGAGACAACTGCCAAGAGAGAAAGGAGAGTTACGATTCAGTAACCTATTAGTTGCTATGACTGCTGTCTCCAACAGGCACGGTGAAAACTCACCAGCAGATTCAGATCAGGCCATCAGGTGTGGAGTGTATAACCAGTCCTGATACATTCAGTGGAAAGTACCCTAGTGCCAGCATGAGCAAAAGAACCCTGATGATGGGGCCAAAGCAGGCAATGCTTACCAGTCACATCCTGAAGCTACACGGGAAGTCTGGGCAGAGAAAAATCTACATTTGTGAAGAATTCAGTAGCCCTCCCAGTAAGCTGTCAACTGGGCTTTGTCACTACCTTGGGAGAGCTAGAATTTGGCAATCCATAAGAGGGGAGGTACCTGCAGATTGATAGTGGAGGGAAACAGAGCCCCCTGAACAGGCCACCATGAAACCTGAAGCACCAAGATGTACATGAAATAGCCTAATTTGGCTGCAGGTGACTGGCCCAGCTTAACCCCCTCACTGGATGTCCTGGCTAGGAGCTGCAGACAGGCCCTGGTGCTACTGTAGAGCCAGAGTGAGATGAGGGGAAAGAAGACAGTGGCAGGAAAAAAACAGCAGAGTTGGCTATAAGTTTTATGCCTGTTTCTAGCCTTTTGGGCTGAAAACACTTGCTACAAGAGCGATCACTTGATCATTACCTGTTAGGTTCACTCTCTCTGGGGCACCTGGCATTGGCCATTGTCGGCAGACAGGATGCTGGGCTGGATGGACCTTTGGTCTGACCCAGTGTGGCCGTTCTTATGTGAAAGGAGCAATAAAATTCATAAGACCGAGAATGTCCTCTTTGCCATTCACCTTTAAAGATCTGACTAAGGTGAAATGACATGCAGTTTGTTCTGCTGGAAGTGGCAGCATCAGGGTAACAATTAGAAAGTGCTTTTTATACCCCCCAGCCTGAGGTTTAATTGTAGGAGGTGAGCGTGTCTTCCCCTCTTCTTAGAGCATTGCTGGTTCTGGTGCATAGGAATGGTTTACACTAGTTCTGCTCCATTCAGGTTTGTGTTTCATGGATTTAGCTATCCCAAGCTGCTCCCACCTGGACAAGCAACCTCCAGAAGTGCGCAGTCCCAGCTCAGGCTGGTCTGTGCAGTCCAGCAGACAGGCTTGTTAATGGACAGCCCAGGCTTAGCCGATATTAATATTGTGTACTCCCATTTTAGTCTCTTTGCTTCTGAGAAACCCACCTTAATGCAGATCTTCCACTAACACCACCAAGAAGTGATGGATTTTCTTCCCTTTTTAAATCCAAACCACTCATAGGGTATGTCTACACTACGGGATTATTTCGATTTTACATAGACCGGTTTTGTAAAACAGATTGTATAAAGTCAAGTGCACACAGCCACATTAAGCACATTAATTCAGCGGTGCACGTACATGTACCAAGGCTAGCGTTGATTTCCTGAGCGTTGCACTGTGGGTAACTATCCCATAGTTCCCACAGTCTCCCCCGCCCATTGGAATTCTGGGTTGAGATCCCAATGCAAAAATAGTGTCGTGGGTGATTCTGGGTAAATGTCGTCACTCAATCCTTCCTCCATGAAAGCAACGGCAGACAATCATTTCCCTCCCTCCATGAGAGTCCATTTGATTCTTTGGCTTTCCGTTATTCTTGTCACACAGCACTGTGCTGTCTGTGGACTCTATCATAGCTTGGAGATTTTTTCAAATGCTTTGGCATTTCGTCTTCTGTAACAGAGCTCTGATAGAACAGATTTGTCTCCCCATACAGCGATCAGATCCAGTATCTCCCGTACAGTCACAATGGTGCACTGTGGGATACCGCCCGGAGGCCAATACTGTCGATTTGCGGCCACACTAACCCTAATCCAACATGGCAATACCGATTTCAGTGCTACTCCTCTCGTCAGGGAGGAGTACAGAAACCGGTTTAAAGAGCCCTTTATATTGTTGTGTGGACGGGTGCAGGGTTAAATCGGTTTAACGCTGCTAAATTCAGTTTAAACGCGTAGTGTAGACCAGGCCTTAATGATGAACCACTGGTCTGGGTTAGACCAATCACAGCGCTTACCATTAAATCCATATACACACCTACCAAAACACCACCCAATCCTCTCCCAGCAGCCCCAGTGAGCTCTCACTCAAATCACCAGCAGTTCTCCTGCCCCAGTGAGCTCTCACTCAAATCACCAGCAGTTCTCATGCCTCTAAAACCCACCTCCTCTTCAGTCTTTTTATAGTCCTGAGGTGCTCCCTTCATAGGGCATGTTGGAGCAAGCAGGTAAAGAGGCCCGGCCATTGGAAAGAAAGAGAGTGAGGCTGTTAAAGGAATGTTCCAATTCGCCAGACTAGATCAGTCTTGCCTAGCTTTGTAAGAAGACGTTCCACCCTCTCTCACACAGTGTTTGGAGGTAGGAGAACCCTGATGCTGAGTTTCCCAGGTGGTTTTTTCTGGGATTGCTTAGGTAAAACAGCGATTTATCTGACATCCAGATGGCTGGGTTCCAGAGAAGGTTAATTGTAGGTGTTTGTGTCGAGGTGGTAACCAATAACAATACCTAGCTCTTAGCTAGCACTTTTCATCAGTAGCTCTTAAAGTGCTTTAAAAGGCAGGTTACTGTCATTAGCCCCATTTTACAGATGGGAATAAGGAGGCACATAGCAGTGAAATAACTGACTCAAGCAGGCGACTGGAAGCTGTGGAACTCATCTCTTTTGTGTCCTAGCCCAGCATACGACCTACAAGGCCACTCTGGAATAATTGGGTGGTAAGCAACCTCACATGCTGCCCATGTGAGGAAATCTTTGAGGCTCCCCAGGAAACGGGATGGCAGATTGAATCCCTCACAGCAGAGGCACCAGAAAATGACAAGACTAGGAATTTTCAACAGGAAATACAGTTTCTGCAAAACCATGGTGTTGTGGCCTGATTCTAATCTTGCCATTACCCTCCATCTGTGAGCCTGCATGTTGCTCCTAGAACAGTGTTGCTGTGCTCCACCCAGAGGTGGCTATGAAATCCAGCTGAGGGGAAGCAATCTCTAGACCTTATAGCATTGGTTTATGGGCAAGATTATCAAAAGAGCTCTGCACCTGGTGTGCAACCAGAGTGCTGAGCACTTTGGAGAGTCTGGCCCTTAGCTAACTGGCTAAGGTTGTGTCTACATTTCAGCAGGGAAGTGGGATTTCCAGCTTGCCTAGATGTACCTGCTCCAGTTGGCACCTGCAAATAGAATTGTGTCCGCTGTGGCTTGGGCTAGCCACCCGAGTACATACCTAGGGGAGTGAGTGGGATTGTACTTGAGGCAGCTAACCAAGAAGCCACCCATGGAGCTGTGGACACCCAGCTATTTTGAGGCGCTAGTGCAGACATGTCTATGCGAACTGGGAATCCCTCCCCACGACTCAAATATAGACAAACCCAACCTAGGAACTGAGCAAAGTTGAAAATTGGGCCCCCCGTGTCAGAGTGGAAATAGAGCTGGGGGCAAGATTGTCAGAGGACAAAAAATTTTGGATGGGAAAAAAGTGACATTTATTCACACATGCGCTTATGAAAAATGGTCCCATTTTTTGAGTAATTCAAGTGGTCAAACATTTTTGATCATGGTGATTTTTCACTCATAAACCCCAAACGATATCCTTTGAGCTGCAATTTCTCGTGTTTTGTCTCAGCCAAAAGGTGAATTTTTGCAGCCGAGAGGAGGAATTTTGATGGCCATCTGTTCAGCTAGATTATTGCTAGAAGTTCTGTTCCCACACACTCAGACAGGCCTGGATTTTGCAGCTTGGCAGCTAAATGGGCTTATTTTGATTTTGCCCAGAACTGAATTTGAAAAAGACAGATTGGCTAATAACACAATTAGAAGAGATTGCAGATGTGCTCTGAGCATGGCCAGCAGGGTTTGGGTAAACATTTAAGCAGAACATAAGGAGGGCTCATCTCCTTTGTGACGTAACAATACACATTCTCCCTGGACAGGCTGGGAAGTCCTAGGACTGCTTGTCTGGGGCCATGTACAATCCACTATTTGTAGATAAGGGTATGTCTCCACTGCAGCAGGGAGGTGTGACAGACTGAGCTTGCTCAGCGCAAGATGCTGGGTTAAATAGTAGCCTGGATGTTGTGACACTGGCTCAGGCTCTAGCTGCCCAGGCTCAGATCCAGGGGTTCAGGCTACTTGGACGGAGGCTACCCCAAGCCACCACCACCACTACACTTTCCAGGCTGCTGTTCTGAGCATGCTGGCTCGAGCTGAGCCATTGTGAGTCTGTCTCTCTGCTCCGGGAATCGTGCATCCCACCTGCCACACGTGTCCCCTCAGTGTTAGCGGCAGAAGGGCGTAGTGGGGCAGGCAATCGGCGGCCTGGGTTCTGTTCCCAGTTCTGATGTTGACCTGCTTTCTGATCGTGGATGAATCATTTTCCCGCCCACCCTTTGTCTCTCCTTTCTATTTAGACCAGGAGCACCCTGGCCCAAGGACTGTCTCTCACTGGGAGTTTGTACAGCTCCTGCGCATCCCAGGATTGAAAAAGATTGGTGCATTCAGCCACATTTGCAAAAAATTATGTTTCTGGGCATGAAGCGTGTCCGAATGGAACCCTTCATGGGAGAGCCCCTTAAAATGGCAATGTCACCTCCTGGGTTCTTGGGAAACTCCATCTGCCATGTGGGGTCCGCAGGCAGGGCAGAAACACCTCCCCAGCCACAGGATCGAAGGGGACACAAATACAGAAAGATTGTCACAGACACTTGATCTTTAACCATCACTGGAATTAGATCACAGACCCAGAGTGCTCCCTGTATCACAGCCAGGTAAAGAACAGCCCTGTCTCACCACCGCTTCTCATCAATCTGTCTCTAAAAGAGGAGGTTCAGAACACAACGATAGTTGGCGTATCCACCAATATTGAGAGCTGGCTTTTAGCATAATGGCCCAACAAATCATCCGTTTAAAATAAGCTGGCTTTCTTGCCCTCCTGAAGAAAAGCTCCACCAGCTTAGGTTGCTGACAGCCACCAACCAAGGAACAAAGGAATCCCAAGCTTACTCCTTTTTAATCGGAGCAGAGAGCCAAAGATCAGGACCCTGCGGGTTGTTCCAGTTAAGAGAAAATTGATGATGGAGGCAGGTGTTTCTTTGCTGCGATCCTGTTCATTTACAAAGAACATGCCGAGTCCTGTTTCCCTGAACACAGCATGAGTCAAACAGCAGGAGACAGTGCCTGGTTCACAGCCTCTTTCAGCCAGCACCCAGCCCAAAATCTCTCTCTAGGCTTGTTTCAGGGCCATGCTACCAGTTCTTCTTTGGCTGTGTCTAGTGCTTCTTTGCTGCTTTCTCTCTTAGTGTCTCTGGTCTTTCAACTGTGTCTCTCTCAGACAACTGGACAACGCACTGTTCAAATCCAGTCAACGCCTCTGCCCTTGCATTTTCTCTGTCAAGAAATCCCCTGGGCCAGAAGTTACCCATGCCGGTTCTAAAGAGGTTTAACCCAAATTGTAACAAGGTCAGGCCCCATCACTGCTGGTGCCTCCTGCTGGTTGCTTCAGGAATTAGCTCTTCTCAGCAGTGGAGCACCCTCTGCGTGTGGTGTCTCACCTGTTGCCTGCTCTGCTGATTTGAGAACCACTTTGGTCCCCGCTCGGCGGTGTTTGCTTCAGGACAGTGCCCTCCAGCAGCTCCCACTACTCCATTCTCACCCCCTTCCGGGGTGTGTGGGGGGGTAAATGACAGTCCTTCGGCTCACACCTGCCTCGATGGCCAACCACAACCCCAAAGTCTAGCCCCTCACCTCAGGGGCAAGTTGCAGTCTGTCTCGGCCACACTCCTCTGTGACCAGGTGCAGTACAAGGGAGGAAGGGGGGGACCCAGGCCCACCCGCTACTCTGGGTCCCGACCCAGGGACCCTCTAGCAGCAGCCTCTCTGCTCTCCTTCTCTCCCCCCTTGTCCGACTATCTTCGCTGGGCCACTTCCCATTTGGCCCCTTGCACATTCTCGTCCCTTCTAGTCAGGCCGCAGCCTGGCAGGTAATGGACTGGAGTTCTCTGCTCCCCTGAGCTGCCCAGCACTGCTCTGTCCAAGCCACTACCTCCTTACCTCAGGAGCCAGTCCTCCTCCCTTGCTAGTCAAGAAGAGACTGCCCTCTCCTTTGCTAGGCAGCCTTTATACAGGGCCCAGCCCGGCCCTGATTGGCTGCCTCTTTCTTTGCCCTGATTGGCTCTCACAGGCCTTTGCTGATTGGCTGCTGGTCTGTGCAACCTCTCTGGCCTATTCCAGCCCTTTTTCTCATGGAGTGGGGCAGCCAACCCACTACACCAAGGCATAACACCATGCTCAGGTCAGAGACCAGACCTACCAGCCCTATGAATCTCAGCAAGCAACAATGACAAATGCCATTGCCCTGTGTGTCCTTCCCACCCGTCATCCTCCCATTGGGAAGATCTGGCTCCCCTCTGATTGACAGGCCATGCCACTGGCTTTGCTGGAATTACTGCTGATTGGCACCAATGCAACTGAGATCATGTTCAGGCACAGAGTTTCACAGTGTTACAACTTAGCTAGTGCTTGGGCTCTCAAGCACCCGCAGCCTGCAATAGCCACACTGCTCTTTTTGCACACTAGTTCGAGTCCCACTAGCAAGTCGGCCTGCCTGGGCAGGGAGGCTCACTTCCAGCTGCAATGTAGATGTATCCCAAGTGTCATATGTATTAGCAACCTGGTTTTCTCTTGAGAACGCCAACCGATCTACAGTCTGCATGTTCACTCTGGCGTGGGGTAATGAAAACAATCCTACGCTATTTGCACTGAAAATAATGTCTGAAAAAACACTCGTGAGAGTTATCGTCAAGCCAAGCTGCATTTTTCAGCTCAGAAACTAACATGCAATGAGATTTTTCAACCACCAGGACATTTAATAAATACCCAGGACCCACCATGAAAGTATTTGCCTCCAACATCCAAGCAAGCACAGAGTCATAATGGTCAGGCCTCTGCTCTGACTCATCACATCAACATGCATCTCCATCAGGCCCAGCCATAGTGACAGCTGCAGCTAAGGGACTGCTCGGTGCATCCAGAAAAGAAGAGCCAGCAGCAAACGCGTGTTTGTGAGTGAATCCACTTAAGCACCAGATGCTGCCCTCGGTTAGCCAGGGGAAAGGCTGTTGACGGATCACCAAGAGCAGAATTTGGCCTCAGGTGGTTTTAGAATTTTCCACAGGGCAAGAAATTGTCCATTGTGTTCAACATCTGTAGCAGCTGAGAGAACATGAACGGCCTCACCACACATCCTTGCCACATTTAATCCTGGGCTTCTAGCGAATCTTCCAGGCTTAGAAATGCCAGCCCGGTTCAAATGAACAATAACGGGGTATCCAAAACTCACCGTGGTTTTGACCATTGCTCCCCAAGTTCCCAGAACCCTGCCCGAGAAGTTGTACCCAATAAAGCATTGCAAAGGCTCCTAATAAATCTTTCTCCAAACACTGCATGAGCGAGCAGGTTAGAGTGTTCTGGGTAGGAAGCTGCAGAGCGACCACTGTGGGCAGGGCTGGATTTACACCTTATGCACCCCTAGCCCCAGCATCTTCATTGCCCACACTGCCTACAGCTGATTTTTATGTTTTCTATAAAAAATGAAACCAAAAGAAATACAAACATAGCCTTTCTGGGAAGGCACAAGACCCTCCGTCACGCACAGCGCTCCCAGCCCCAGCCAGGGCACTGCCCACCTGCCCCAGGCAAGGTGCAAGGGGGGGACTGTACCTCTCCTCATGGCGAGTGATCCCTGGGTGTTTTCCATCCCTTCTGCTCCTGGCATGGCAGCCGCACTCCGGCTCTGCCCATGCAAATGAATGAGGTTCCCACAGTGCTGCTCCCACTCCCTCTGAGGCCCAGGGCAGAGGCAGCAGGGTGGCCAAGTTTGAGATGGTGCTGGGATGTTCCCAGAACATTCAGCAGCCGCCCTGCCTGGCTGAGGCTCACAGCACCCCCAGGTGAGATGGCTTGGATGCTCACCCTGCTCCAGCCCCACACACTGGGCAGCCACCAACCCTCGCCTGGCTGCCCACAGAGGAGCAGTATGTATTAACTTCTTAACTTTTAATCCACTTTTAGGCACCCCTAGATCACCAGCGCCCCTAGGCACGGGCCTACTGTGCCTAATTGGAAATCCAGTCCTGATTGTGCATATCAAAGTCTTGGACAAACATTAATTTGCTAGTGCCACTTGTTCCGATTAGCCAGCTCCTTTAGTATGGTTTTCGGTGCTTTGTGAAGTCACGAGGGGGATATTTTAGAGGGAGTTGGACTAACAAGCAGGTATAATACAAACTCAACCATGTGTTTTATGGGGGAAGGTTAAAAGTCTTGGTCAAGATGTTTTGAACGAGACTTGTGATTTTGGATGCCCAACCTGAGTCGTCTTAGAGGGTGCTGCCTAGAGTAGCGATACATCAGCATGGCCCAGATGTAATCAAATGGTGAATCAGTCCCATTGCATGACTCCTAGAGTACAGGGCATTGGATACTTGCCTTTTGTTTCTCCATGGATATGTGTCATTCCTTGCTTTCGCCTGTGTTCAGCCCACCCCCACCGCTCTGTCACTCTTGATACAGAAAGTTCAGTTCATTTCCCCCTCCCCCTGCTCTGCAATTATTTTCTTTGCACCATCTTCACCCATTGCTCATTCTTTGGCCATTTCCCCTCAGTCTTTGTTGACCACTTGCAGATTGCCACATGAACGCCCAGGCCTGCACCGGGGGCGGCGCAGACGCACTCTTACATTAGGAGCTGCGGCAGAGCTCTTCGCTGGCATTATTGGCCTCTTTAATCTTCCTTGTAAGCATCAACTAGTAGCTATAGTTGGAGGAACTGAAGGAGCGATGATCCAGTATGGCAAGCCAGATGTTCCAATCCGTATAGGAAAGCTGTTGCGTCTTCTCTCTTTCACTCTGATTTTTGAAGTATGTCATTAGACTAAGGCTAAAATTTTCAAACATGCTCATGTGACCTAAATGCTTGCAAGTCTAAGTCTCATTAGCAGCCAGTGGGACTTACGCTTCTGGGGGTCAGATTTTCAAGGTTCAGATCTGTGCCTAGTGAGATTTTCAAAAGGGTCTAAGTGAGTTAAACACCTAACTCCAATTAAAGTCAATGTAAATTAGACACCTAACCTGCTTAGGTGCTTTTGAAAACCCCACGAACTGTCTATCTGTCACTGTAAGGGTTTAAATACCTTTAAAAAATCTGCCTCTAAATCTCTTTTGAAAATGGGACTTCGGGTCCTAAGTTACTTGGATGCTTCTGAAAATGTGTTCCCTGGTCTATACACAAAGATGTGCTGGTTTAACTAGAAGTGTGATTTTTAAACCAGTTTAGTCAAATCTTTGGGTATGTCTACACCAGGTGTGGGCAACCTATGGCACGGGTGCCGAAGGCGGCACACAAGCTGATTTTCAGTGGCGCTCACACTGCCCAGATTCTGGCCACCAGTCCGGGGGGCTCTGCATTTTAATTTAATTTCAAATGAAGCTTCTTAAACATTTTAAAAACCTTATTTACTTTACATACAACAATAGTTTAGCTATGTATTATAGACTTATAGAAAGAGACCTTCTAAAAATGTTAAAATGTATGACTGGCACGTGAAACCTTACATTAGAGTGAATAAATGAAGACTCGGCTCAGCACTTCTGAAAGGTTGCCAACCCCTGGTCTATACTACCCTCTGGATTGGCAGGCAGCAATCAATCCAGCGGGGATCGATTTATCACGTCAAGTCTAGACACGATAAATTGACCCCTGAGCACTCTTCCGTCGACTCTTGTACTCCAGCGCCGCGAGAGGCGCAGGCGGAGTCGACGGAGAAGCGGCAGCAGTCAACTCACCACAGCGAAAACAGCACAGTGAGTCAATCTAATTATGTCGACTTCAGCTACGTTATTCACATAGCTGAAGTTGCGTAACTTAGATCATCCCCCACCCAGTGTAGACCAGGCCTTTGGGTATGGATGCTCTTAGTTTGGCTTAGACTTGGCTTATAGCTGTTTAGTGTGCGGGAGGAAGCTAACGCAACATAACCAGTTTTAGAGCCATGGCTGTGTAGCCACACAGGGGTTTGCACCTGTTTAGCTAAATTGGGTTTTGAAATTAGTTTAAGTTAAACTAGTGCGACTTCTGTGTGCAGATGAACTCTTAGAACCCTTTGTTTTCTCCATACTGGGTAACACTTTGTGTTTATATCATTATACCCATTTTATAGATGGGGAAATGAAGGCACAGAGCGCAGCGGGGATGACTTGCCCAATGTCATGCAGCAGGCCAGTGGCAGAGCTAGGACTAGGATCCAGGGCTCCTGAGTCCCAATCCAGTGCTCTATCCACTACCCATACTGCTTACTAATACCAATGTGAATAAGAAATTGTCATCACTCATGTGACTCTGTCGTCATCCTAATAACCAATGTTATTACACGTAGCATCAATCTCGCTCAATGTTTTTAACTACAAACCTACATAACTGCAGGGCTTTTAAATGATTCACATTAACCAGCCCACAAAATTCGCCCTGCTCCTTTTCTCCTAGAAGAGCGTTTTATGTGACAAAGCACAGGTTTAAGAAAGACAGCGAATTGCACCAATTTGTCACTCCGTGATGGTTCTGAGACACAATAAGCCAGATTCCCAGTCGTTGTTGCAGGCTTACAACAGGATTTTGTTTTTCCTACTTGGGTGCAGATAACACAACACAATCAATCTTTCATTCACTCGCGGGGTTTAGTAGGACACTGGTTCTCCAGGATTCTGTTTCCTGTATCCTTTCCCCACCCTGCCTTTCACTGTATTGTATTTAAACACATTGCAGGCACTGTTGAGGGGACACCCTGTAGGCCCAGCTCCTGCCTTGGCTTACAGAACAATGATAACTTAATGATGTGATTTACTTAACTGTAAACAGGCTCCTCCATCCACCACACCATTGTATTGTTCTCTTTCCTATGCTTTGCCTTCACTGGCCTCCAGCGATGGTATTTTCAAGCATGCTCTGCCTTGGCCTAACTCTTGACATCAGTGGATGTTTTACCACGGCCTTCAGGGGCCCACCCGAAAGGTCTGTCCCAGCCCTGTACCTGTGCCAGTGGGGAGCACCTGGGTTCTTCATTGTAGGTCAGATCCAAAGCCTTCATTGGACTTTGGGTTAGACTTGTAGCTGGCTGTCTGCCCTCCCTCACACGGCCTCTCTCCTCCTTTGTACTCCGATTCTTTCTCGTCTGGACTGTCCAGCTCCCCAGGGGGCACTGCGGACCCACTCACCTTCCCCACCATGTAGGCTGCAGTCTGGTTCATACGCTTCGTTATTTCTGTGCCAATCAGTTGCTGAGCAGGGAGTGGGCAAGACTTCCATGCTCTGGTGAAGAACAGATCAATGGCCAGTGGTGAATTTGAACTCAGACCTCAGTGCCTGGGGATTTCTGGTGGGACGTCAACAGATGTGTATTTGGGAGTGGGTAGGATTGGGGCAGTAGCTCCAAACATTCCTGTGCACTGGCATTGGGGCAGATCATAAGAGGCGCATTGGGCTCACAAAACCTGAGGCCCTGATTCAGCAAGATATTTAAGCACATGCCTCTGCAACAGTCATTTAAAAATCACCACAACTGCTTTTCGTCTCAAGCACAATTTGTTCTAGAGCTTCGTGTCACAACAAAGCTTGTTCCTTCCAGATTCAGGGGGCATGTATCAAACCCCATCAATGCTCTGCAAACTCTAGATTCCTCACTCAACATCCAGCTGCTCACTAGTTTGCAGAGTTATCGTAGCCTGTCCTTCCTTTGCACATTCAAGAGTATTTTTGGTGGTGAAGGGAAAAAGCAGGGATATTTTTCCTCCTATCATGAGGTTTAACTCCTACTAACAGCAAATCCAGGGCCTGACCCCAAACCCGCTGAAGGCAATGGAAAGTCTCCTATGGATTTCCTAAGGGCTTTGTCTCAGGAGCCACATGATGAATATACATGATGTAAAGGATATATTTTTATTTGCTGAAAATGCTGCATAGACTAACAAGAAGGTCAGTCTGATATCCAATACTCACTCATAGTCCTTCCTAATCTTCAGTAGCTGGCAGAGAAAGTGTCACTTACTACATGCTTCCAAAGAAAATATTTCCCAAGGGAAAACATAAATCTTGAATATTTTAGGGCCAGATTTTGATTCCTCACATTCTGTTTTTACACTGTGTATCTCCACTGACTTCAGTTGTGTTAATTCTGATTTGCATCAGCATAACTTAGAGGAGAATCAGGTCTTTGGAGTCTTCAACGACCCAACAACTTGTATAAACACGAGAACTGGATTTGATGATACAGTCAATGAAATTCCAAAGTAGCTCATCTTTTCCCTGGTTTAAGCTTCAAATCTGCTAAACTTCCACAGGTTTAATCCTCCACATTTTATAGGGATGTCTCTTCTGTTTTTCCTAAGGAAAACTAACTAACAATAACATAGACCTGGGTATAACTAATGGTTAATTACCCGTGGGGGTAACATTGTCCTGGTGAAGTTTGGACAAGTGAAAAAAAAATAACATGCTACTGTTATTTTCTGGCATATGCAGGCTCATGCTTCTAAATTACTCCACTACCATTTTACTTGCAAATGTACTAGTGGATTTTCTTCTCCCACTTGAGCGTGGTAGAGATGTAATATGAAAGTATTACAAAAAAGGTATGAAATCACTTTATTTTTTTTTATTGGCTGTGATTCCATTTTAAAAGAACATCATATCACTTATCCATGTCATGCAGAAAAAGGTAGCAGGCAAATTACAAATGAAATTTACATTCACAAAGTCTCTACTTTAAATCGTCTTCTGGCTGCTTGGAAGGTACTGCATGCATCTTGGAGACAACTGGGGGCATTTCTGTTAGAAAAATGCACCACCTAGTTAGAGTTTCGCCTTTGTGCGTGTGTGTGTGTGTGTATGAAAACAAGCATTTTTTCTTTTTTAGAGGACAGTTACTGAAACATTTTACGACTCAACACATGAAAAACATTATCTTGGTAACAGAGTAAAACAGATACAGACACATTTCAGATACATAGGACATTACATTCAGGTCACAACAGTTGATTGCAAACAACAGTTATACCAGTGCGGTAAGCTTGTCAAAAAGATGCGGTCAGCAGCATTGGCATGGTTTTTCTTCGACAAAGGGAAGGGCTGGGGAGAAACTAGTCTAACGTACGATACTAGAAACAGAGATGGAGAAACGCCAGAGTGATTTAGCACATGATCTGTTCTCTTTTTTTTTTTAACACAGAGTAGCGTTCATAATTAATATTGCAGTCTGATTTCATATGGCTTTCTCTAAAGATAGATGTAAGTCCATGAAGGGCAATGATAAACTAAATTAGTTGCCCTCCACAAAGTGGAGACCTCTTGATTTTTTTTTATTAAACAGAAAGGCCCTGGAGTTATGGAGGAGAAAGAACGGCTAAAATAAGAATATATGGCTGCCTACCTTTCTGTGCAAATAAAAACCAATCACAAACAGAAGACCTCATTTTCCTGAGATTGAACATATTGGTGATGCAAATAAAACGATGGCATGGAAAGACAAAGAGATATTCAGAATCCAAACAATGAACCATGTTTCTCTTTGGTCTTGTTTAAGTGCTTTAACAGCTGACTGAGCACTGAGCGTGTGGCGTTTTTACAGTGCTCCTCACGTTCATGCACAATGCAAGTTAGCTGAAGGGGTTGGGAGTGATGATTGTCCAATTCAGGATGGGGGAAGTGCCCATTTCAACTTCATTCCAAGTTGCTGAGGCACTTTGGAGCTGGAGAAACCCTCTGAGCTGGCCCATAACTTAGTCAAGGTCCAAAAAGTAATTTGAGGCAAATCTTGTCAGCGCATGCTGCCTTTCTCCCCATAGGGACTGACCTATATGTAATTCACAGGCAGAGTATCCTATCCATCGGGTTTCTTTACTGAACGAATGACAATAAAAACCTGGGGGCTCAGACCTGCTCCCCCTGAAGTCCATGGTCAATGGCAAACTCCTGTTGAGTTTAATGGCAGAAGGACTAGATCATACATTGGGAGCTCAAGTGAGAGGGATATTGGCTACAGCTGGGACGAGCTGGGAAACCCTACAATGGTTCCGATGGCACTAATAATAGACCTTGTGAATTATGCTAGACAAACGGATCTCCCAATTCTGCTTTATGATCCTGAGGCCAAGCCTGGTGGATCTGATGGAAAGACAACACAGGCCCCATATTTTTGTGCAATTTCAGTCTCCTAGAAGGACAAATCAAAAAGGGGAGTGGAACTTTTAAAAAACAAACCCACTTATCTCCCCAGGAGCAGCAACACTTGCTCGTGATCTGTGAGACCATGCAGCACAGGCTCCTGTATTAGCTACACCAGGAACCAATAAGTGAATGGCTCAACCGCTCTGACCCATTTGGTTAAACCAAAGACTTGTAAAGTCACCTACAGCTGGACAGAACGATGTATTTTATCTCCGCAAGACAGACCCTGAAGAATCCAATATAGAACAACAAGAGAAGAGAAAAGAAAAGGCAAGACAGCAGGCTCTGCTTGTGTCTCGGGACTGGAGCTTGCATGGAGAGGAAAGGAAATCGCTGCTGATGGCCAAAGGACGAGTGGTGAGTAAAGCAGGAGCAGATTGAGCAATGTCCACTTACTTGTGGAACCTACAGTAGTTTTTGCAGGCTGCTGGGGTGAGAGTGGCTTTAAGGATGAGGAATGACTTTTATACTTTAAATGGAAACAAAAGGGCTCTGGAAACGGAGAGCTGAGTGCTTTCATTAGGAAATGACAGATCACTGACGGCTGCTCCGATCTCAAATCTAGGCACAAAGATAAGAAACAACGTCGGCGACTGAAGTCTTAGGGGGGAAATTCATCTCTCTTTAGTGAAAGTGCGGCCAACCAATGCCAATGCTATCTTAAGATGTCACAACAGTCTGCTTTTGCCCTTGGGAGGCTGACTTGCAGCTCTCAGCATCCGGCACACAACTTTCATGGGGTAGTTTTGTAAATCCCATCCCTACACTAGCGAATTCTCTGAACACGGAGTGCGAAGGAAAGCACAAGTCCTTCAGCATGCACTAAGGGTTTGGAGCACACCCATTACACCGGTCCATAAGTGGCAGGGAGTGTACAGCCTGCAGGCAGTCTGTTGCAGTTGGTATGTGTGATTCTATAGGTGATGCTAAAGGGACAGCATGTACAGCCTTATTCCACCTCCCCTGCTTAAATCCAGCACAGATTGCCCCTGCCTGGCTCATGTAAGAATCTAATTAGGAGCCCAATTCAGAAAGATGCTTAAGCATATGCCTAGCTTTAAGCATACGAATAGTCTCACTGGAGCCAATGGGATCGCTCTGATGCTATCTATGGGATGCAAGGATCAAGTTCTCTGCTGGTGCTCAATGGTTATAGCACAGCTCAGTGCAGGGAAGTGTGGTCTGTCTACACCAGCAGAGACTCTAACCCAAAGATTTTATCGAGCTCAGGAAAAAACAAAATTCAGAATGGGTATTCAAAGCAAAACCCAGACTCACTGGGACTAAGCAGGCACACTTCCACGGAAGTCAACAGCAATGCAGCCACTAACCCCAGCCGGAAATTGCACCGGTCCTACAATTTGGCAGTAGATGAACAGGATATTCTACACTGGCAATCCCCGGCATACTTAACTCAACAATCGGTTTTATAGTAGCAAATATAAATGTCTCGTTCTCACACCAGTCGGCAGCAGGCACACAGAGCTGAATTATGCCTCCTACTAAATCTGCATCTATGGGATATTTTTCCCTCTGTCATCCATGCTAAGTGGCTATTTACTTGCAAATATGTTGGAAATAACGAGTAACCATTTGTTTTCCAAGCCTGGACTAGCACAGAGCATGTGGCAGTGTAATTCTGCCAGGCAAACAATCAGCTTGTTAGATGTCTCCTGAGGCAGTTTCTTTTCTCATGAGACCAAGACGTGATGCTGACCAAAAGCTCTAGACATCTACCGTGACGCTGAGCTGAAAGAGTCCCAGAACTGAAGGTCAGCTCTACAAACAACAGACCAGATGAAATGATGAATAACGGTGTCACAAATAAGACTGTACACATATATTCACTGCGGGAGCAAGGCAGTAGCATCTGGGGACAATGTGTTGTCTGACACCATTAGGTTGGGAGACATTTTAAATCCATCTGAATCCGAGAAGGTTTGAAATGCGACGGTAGGAGAGTCCTGGTCCCACCTTCCCACCACCAGGTAAATGTGCAAGTACCCAATGATGCCACCCAATGTTATAATAATACTTAGCTCCTGTACAAGGATTCACTGATTGACCCTCACAACATCCCTGTGAGGTAGGTAAGTATTATTATCTCCAGTGTATAGATGAGGGGACTGGGACAGAGAGGTTAAGTGACTTGTTCGAGGTCACAGAGGGAATCAGAGTCAGAATTAAGACTAGAACTCAGAAGCAGTTCCTGCCTCCTGGGCCTGCTCTCTGACCAGAAGCCCACCCCTCTCTGATGCCACCTGGGGGAACAGAGCATTTGCTGGAGCTGGAATGCTATTCCTGGAAACACAGCTGGGAACAGCAGGATTGAATAAGCCACTGGGGAATCTTTGCCGAAAAAGGAAGGTTGGAGAGTCTAAGTATCCACTCCACTCAGTGGTGAGCTTCTAAGGCCCCTGGGTTGGGACATCCGGTACTACAACACTAGCGAACCAGTCTGGCCTAGATCTAAAGACAGCACCATCCACACTACACGCTGGTCATGCTATTCTTTGTATGGCTATTCCCAAAGCAACAAGACTCTTGCTTAGATTCTGAGGCGGTTGGTTTCTACCATGAACACCTGGTGCAGAAGGCTCAGCTCTTCCACAGCTCTGAGAACGGTGTTGGAGACAGGAGCTGCACATGGTTCATTTTTCAAATGATCTCTTATTTATGAAGGTTATGGAATAAAACAGAAAAGGTCTGTTTCCATGGGAGATGGAGGCATCCCTTGCTACAAGAGATGTACCCAACAATGAACAGCCAGGGTGGCTTGATCAACGATCATATTAAAAATTATAATAATAATTAAGGAAAATAAAAGAAGCCACTGCTCCCTGTTCGTGACCATTCCTCCTGCTTTGGATGGAAACAAACATGAGGCTTTTCCTTTGCTCTGTTTAATGTACAGTTGCCTTATTTAACATACATAGTACTATGGCTTATAATAAAAGTTGTGTAGACTGCAGCTCGTTAATCCTTACACCCATTCAGAGGCGTCTACTGGATGCGACTATGTACAAAATAAGAATGGATGGAATCTCAGGGGGCCAGGGGAGAGGTCGGGGGGTTAGAGTGGGGGAAGAGGGTGGGGTTGTGTGATGTGTGGCAAGATTGTAAATTCTCACTGGAGAAATCCATTGCTTTACTGTTCATGACAGTCCAACAGGCTGCAGCCGTTACTTCTTGAACATGTCTTGAAGAGGGCCAGGTAGATATTTGATGACTGTGTCTAGAATGCTCTCCTCTTCCTCTTCTTCCTCATCCCCACAGCCAGGGGGTATGGCCTTCTTTGGACGCGTCAGACTCCCCTCGACATTGGCTTCCAGCGCGGCCTGGGCCTCAGCTTCTCTTTCTTCCTTCTTCTTTATCCCGTACTGCAGGGGGAAAGAACACACTGTCAGACACCCAGCGAACAGAGTGGCAGAGAGGGTCCGTCAAACATTGACATTTGCTCTGACAAGGCTCCCGGCTCACCGCAGCGCATGGTGTTAAATAATCATGAACCTTTAAATAGGAGTCTGCTTCCAAATGTCAGCTCTTCCCTGCTGCAGAAACCTGAGGTGCCAATGAAAATAAAACTGTGCCTCTGACTGCTGCAATATCTGCATAATGGTTAGCAGCCTTCTGTTCCCTACCCAGGGAGCAGAGACATCCTGTTAAAAGTAGCCCCTCCTAAGCACTGCCCATTACTCTAATGGTTATGCCCCTCACCAGGACAATACAAACTTGTGTTTCTTAAACTTTAAAACATTTACGTGGCATTATCCATAGCACTCAGAGTGTGTCTACACGGAGGCACTCAGGGAAATTAATCTGAATTCACTTTTAAAGTGGATTAGTTAAACCACATTAAATGCCTGGGTGGATGCCCCTATTCAGTATTTAAAGTGGCCTGAATATAATTTAGCTTACTTCGCTTTGAAAGTGAATTAAGCTAAACCAAATTCAGGAAACTTGAATTCAGAAGAGCATCCATACAGGGGTTAATGCAGGTGAACTAATGCACTTCAAATTCACACCTTTAGTCAAACTGGATTAACTTTCCTGAGGCCAGGTCTACACTGCAAACCTGTATAGTTATAATGACATTGCTCAGGGCGGTGAAAAATCCACACTCCATAGCAACGTAGTTATACTGACCTAGCCCCCCTATGCAGACAGCACTGTGTTGACGGTACCCGAAGACAAGCCCTGAGTGTTCCTAGGTAGACAAACCCTAATACTGAACCTGCAAAGTTAAGGGGCGCTTTACCCTGGGAGCAGAGTTAGGCCAACATGATGCACAATTGAGGAGGACTCGATGCAGCACAAGACTTTGGTATGTCTACACTACAGGGAATACACCGGCATCGCTACAGGGCTGGAGCTATGCCACCATAACCCCATTGTGTAGACACAGCCTTCACTGATTGAAATGACTTTTATGTCAGTGCAGGAACACCATCTCCCTGAGCAATGGTTGCTAGGTTGACGGAAGCATTCTTCTGTTGACCTACACCGGGGTTAGATCAGCAAGCTACAGTGCTCAGAGGTGTGGATTTTTCACACCTGTGACCAAGTAGCTATGCCAACCTCCATTTTAAGTGTAGACCAGGCCTACATTTTCTATCCTGGGGCCAGGTGGTAATAGCACTGCGGAGAAAAAAATGATTAGCAGCCAACAGCAATCCATGAAAGCAGAGGGGTGAGTTTAGCAGAACCAATGTGGCCCTGTATCACGCCTCTTCCTTATCCTTTAGATAGGAATTAGACCTTTGAGCTCAAAACATGCCTTCTTCTGAGCTGCAGCCTCTGTAGGCACAGCAAGTTTCTGTACTCCTGTGTACGAATCTGACTCATTACTGTTAGAACAGAAACATTCTCAAACCTGCAAGTGGAGTGGAGATTTGCTACTCTCCCTGAGAATTAAAATCAGGAAGCCGAGACTCTACATGAGTAACAGAATTTTATTCTAGGGTTCTATATTTAAACAACAGCATTCACCAGAGGAAGGTAAGACCTGCCAGACTGGGTCAGACCAGCTAGCACAGTATCCTGTCTGTGACAGTGGTTAGAATCAGGTGTTTCAGAAATAGGCATAAGATTAGACAGGTCTTGGCTTCCAAGATCTGGGTTTGACCCACCTCAAGAAGTAATTTCTGTATCATCAATCCCAATTCCTCGATGGCCATTACACTTTTCAGGGTATTTTCAGAGGTTCCTGTTACTTCCAGAAGAAGTTGCTTTGAGCTTATGGGGATATTAGAAAAAGCACTTCAGCTCTGACAGTTATGTATGAACTGACAGCATCCAAAATACCCTTAAGCCACTCTTGTAGGCTCACCTTCATTTCAGTTTAGCTGAATTGATGAAGAGGAGTCTAGGGATAGGTTAGATTTTCTATGGAATAACCTGTCCGCCTGCTCTGAATGTGTCCATATCCCTTCCTTCCATCTTGCCCACATTCTAATTAAAGCCCTGAATGGAATTAAGATTAAATTCAATACAGCAGATTCACAGAGAGACTAACTAGCCTGAACCTTTGTAAAGGCCAGCAAAACACTTTGCAAGAATAAGTGTTTTTGAAAAGAAAATTACATGGAATTTCAAAGAGATCAAAGGATTAGAGTGGCACAAAGTGCTTGGTATTTTCCTGGTATCATTAGTACTGAGCTGTTGAATAGGCAAGCTGCAGATGCACTTTTCGTGATTTGCTCTTTTTATTTCTCCCATTACATAAAGCTGGCATAATTTGTTGTAATGCCAACAATTCATCGCCTTTCTCTCTCAAACTCTCTGACACCAAAGTGTGGCAGGTCTCAGCAAGAAACTTCGAAACATTTTCTACTGAAGAAAAGTTTTCCTGCCATCCCTCCCCCTCTCCATTAAGTTTCAGAGTGACAGATGCCCAAAATTAATATGGGAGATTAAAGGAACGCTTTCCTTAAAGTCCAATTAATTGCAAATGCCAACCCTGTTTTATGTGTGTGTCAGGGATATTCGTCTCATTTACTTTACCTCCGTTTGATGCTAGGCAGCACTTGAATACCCTCCATTCAAATCCAATGACATTTCATGGAAAGGTTATGTAAGACAAATTATTCTTTGGTTAGGTGAGGGGCCAATGGCAGCATTTTACTATTTTCATGAGCCAAAAGATGGGATGCAGAAGGAATTTCCACTAGTGGGGCATCACAGAGGAAAAGACTCCAATTTTTGCACTCAAGAAAGGCAGTGATGTTGCTTTAAATTGACTCTTACTCCTAGCCAATGACAGACATGTCACTACTTATCCCACAGTGCACTGCATCCACAGGCTTTGCCTTGCCAGCCAAAGGAGAAGAATTAAAATGGAAAACAATGATACATTTCTTTGTATCTCAACGTGCTTTCCAAAGGAAGGGAAGTAGGATTCTCCCCACATTATAGATGGAGGTTCAAACTTCTAACCTGAGAAGTTATGATGGAAGAGCCTGGAGTGTGTGATAAATGATCACAGTGTGTTTTGTTGCATGTCACTCCACAGCAGACGGATTATGATTTTTTTTCCACTATAAAACCTGTTTTTAAGGATATTTTCCCACTGTGTGCCTCAAATACACCATTCTTAAATAAAGAAAACAGGAGGGAAAGCCAGCAAAACAACAACAAAATTATATCACCTGTCACCCTGGAACAGCAACAGGGCTTGAACACCAGACTTTCAGACGACCGCCACAAACCTCTACTACTTGAGCTAAAGGAATAACTTTCCCCTACATCCATGAGCCTGATTTTCCAAGGTGCGGAGCACCTGCATCTCCTATTGACATCAAGCATCACTTTCTGCAATCCGTGCATTTTATTTTTAACAGGCCTTCATTACCATGTTGATGACTAGTCTGGTAACCATCATGTGGTTTAATTCTGTCACCTTCTCAGTCAGCACAAATTAAGGGGATGCTTGGAACTGCAGACTGCTGCTTTAATGGGTGCGAGGCACTGCATAGAAACATCACAGCTTTGGAGGAGACATAGTATTGGCTATGGTGAAGTGTCAGCAAGAAAAAGAAACAAACCATATGGCCATCTACCCATATGACTCAGGGTTAGAACTAGTTGTGAAGTTTTCGACAAAACATTTTTTTGTCAAAAATACCAGTTCATGGAAACTGAAGCTTTTCATGGCAAAAGTTCAACTAGGATCCAATTTTCAACTTGAAAGTTTTTTTTGTTAAGAAAACCAAAAACTTTCAAAACATTTTGATATTTTCAACACAAGACAATTCTGGCCTTCCTCCTCCGGAAAACTGTCTTTAGAAATTTAAACTGCATACATAAATAAATAAAGGGTGGAAATCAAAGTAAATGTTTTGCTTGACACAAACCAATATTCCCCCCCACCCCACTCCAGATTTTTAGTTAATAGAAATTTTTGAGCTTTCAACTTTTCATCCCAAGTTGGGATAGGAATTTTTTTTTCTGATATGTCAAAAATGTCAGGGGCTGGGAAAACCATTTCCAGCCCAGTTCAATCAGGGCCCAACCCTGAAAATACTTAAATGAGAGACTGGGCTCATGAGAGTGACATACTGTAGCCAATGATGAAACACGTTTTTAGCCAACAAAGTCACATTGTAGGCCTGATTCGGGAAGGTACTTAAGCATGGGTTTCACTTTAAATAAGTGAGTAGTCTGATTAATCACATGATTAAAGTGAGACATCATGCTGACCTGGGTTCTGTGGTGGTAGAACTGGGCTCTGTTATGGGAGTGATGGTTTCACTTCCCTGCAAGACTACTGATACCATACTCCAGTTCTCTAGAATAGCAGAAGAGAATTGCTTCTCTTACGGCTGTCATCTGCTGAATGATTCCCCTTGCATTTAAATGGCTTCAACATATTACTTTTGTACCAGCCATACTAAATAATAATACAGCATGAGACATTTTTCTGTGCATTTCTCTCTGTGGGCTGCTCTGTGTAGTTCAATTAGCTGACAAATGTTAGATAATCTCCATCAAATATGCACATCTCTATACATGCCTTTCGACTGAAATCTCTCTCTCATCCTTTAGTTACACCACAGTGCCGAGTGGGCAAACTGGTTCCACCCACTGTATTATTCCTGATTTCTCTATTCTGCAGTAGTTGTCGGAGACTTTGTAGCTCTGTTACAATGCAAGGAAAATGCAGAGATTCGAAGTGTGCCTTTTGACAACTCCCAAATGCTTTTGTCTTTCAGAGTCCCAGTAGCCTGAAAAAGCAGATGTCTTTCTACATGCCACAACAGCTGCACGGTTTCAATCATGTACAGATGGCGGGCGGAATTCACCCTGTGCAGAGGGCCAACATGAAGGCTCTTCACCACTTACGTTGCAAGTTCAGTCAATAGAGTGGGGTGGGGACTGGCTCGTTTACAGCGCTGTAGAGCTGGGAGTCCTGGATGTCACTGCTCATACATGTTTGTCTGTTCTTCCCCAGAAGCGGGCATGCAATTATCCACAGAGCGTCCACAAGCTGGCGACAGAGTCTCGGGGCCGAGGGAGAGCCATGAACGATTGCCATGCAACTCTGCTCTGATTGGACTGTAACATGCTGCTTGTGTCAGGCAGCACAGCATAAGGCATGCGAGCTAGATCAGGCAAGCATATGTCCCCGGCTGCAGGAACGGAAGCATTGCCTCATGAAACCTGATGTGATCATTATGCACTTCAGTCTGAAGTCAGCAAAGAATTTACACATGTGCGTAACTGTAGCCACATGGGTAGGTCCCACTGGCTTCAATGGGAATGAAGCACATTTAAGTACTTTGCTAATACAGGACCTTGGGCAATGAATCAGGATTAGGGCTACTGAGAAGGACAACAAGAGACTGCATGCCTCTAGTCAGGGCTGAATGGTCAGCCAAAGAATTCCTTCCACATGCTTAGCCCTGGACTATCTATTCCATAGGGGCGCTGTCTGGACCTCCCATAGCACCCCCCCCACACACACACCTCTCTCTTATACAGAGCTTTCCACCAACAGATCTCAAAGTAGTTTCCAAAAGGAGGAGGTACTATTAGCCCCATGTTACAGATGTCTCATCTCTCCTTACTCAGCCCAGTCTGTTATTCTCCATTCACCTTCGTTTCCACAAAACCAAAAGAGAACAAAAAATTGCTCTTTTTTTAAAATAAAAGCAGAAAACATGAAAAAGCATGCTCTGAAAAGATCATGGATGGTGTTTTCTGTTTAATTGTATTTCTGAGGGGCTTTAGATTGGCAGCAGAAGCAAAACCAGTGTGACCGCTACTCCTGCGAAGATCTTCCTGTTGCAATTACGAATTCTGGCGACCGCATGGGCACTGTTCAGATTGAAACAAATTGACAGTGGCAGCTGGGCTGCAGCGCTGACTTGTCGTTCCATGTGCACCGAAACACGCACATTAGAGGGGAGGGGGGAGTGAAAAAGCGATGCTTACAAGAGCTAAAAATTTGGTTTTGCATCTAGTGAAATTGACTTAGCTTCCCCAGGTGAATAACAGCTTCCGCAGGTACTGAAAAACATGTCAGTTTCGCTTCAGCTGCAAAACGATTTGAATACTCATCAGGCACCTTTCCATTTAAACTATACTCTGTGATTGTCCTGGAACAAGGAACCAATTATATAGATTCGGAAAGGTCTGCTTGACATTCCACTTGTTTGTTTCTTATATAAGCTTGTCTCAGAATCAGCTGCTGTCATCCTGTGCAATTTACTTGACAGGTAACGAAATTAAAATAAACATTGTGGGCCTGACTGGGGAAAACTGCTAAATATGCTCAGATTCAATGAGTTAATATATTAATTTGGTGATCTCCGGAAATATCCATGCCAACTCCCGTCATGACTAAAGAATAACGACCACTTTGCTCTGTAACCATTTCAAACTATTTCAACTTTTTTTTGGCAGTTAATTATTTTGCTTTCACCTAAACTATGATCTGGGGTCCTTGCAAAACAGAAGTTAACACACTAAAAATATTTCCCTCTGCAATTTCTCTCAAGTTACTGCACGGCAAGCCAGGCTGTGAATCTACAGAACCTGGTTTGCTGTGGCAATGTCCCACTTGGGCTCAGCTATTGAGCAGTGAAAGTTCCAGAGGGAATCTTGGTTAATACTGGACTTTCCTTGCACTGTAGCAGGGTAGCTGTAGAGTCACATCCTGGCTTGCTACATAGAATTGGAAGAGACCTCAGGAAGTCATCCAGTCCAATCCCCTGCTCAAAGCAGACACACAGTAACTTGCCAGGTAGCCACATTCATAGAATCATAGATCATTAGGATTGGAAGGGACCTCAAGAGATCATCTAGTCCAACCCCCTGCTCAAAGCAGGACCAATCCCCAAATGGCCCCCTCAAGGACTGAACTCACAACCCTGGGTTTAGCAGGCCAATGCTCAAACCACTGACCTATCAGTCCCACCCACACCCAATGTTCAGAGCAGCTGTTTGAAGAAATGTTCAAGTTGCTGCAAAGTTAAGAAACCATCTAAGAGGAACCAGCAGCCAAAAATACAAATGTCTCTTCAGTGGGCGAGCTCTCCAGCTGCTGTTAATTGGCAAGGAAATTGATGTTGCTCCATTGAGGTCAATGGGACAGATTCCCAGCTGGCATAAACCAGTGTCACTGAATTTATGGCACTGGGGTGATACCAGCTTAAGGATCTGGTCTGTTATCGCTTAGCCCAAATATGAAAGATTTCCTTAGTTGAACAGTATAGGTCTGTTTGTTTGGTTTTTGCTATTTTGTTTGTGTTCATTAATTTAACTCCATAATGAAACTCAGACAAGTCAGAGGGGAAGAGAAATAATATGGAAAAATATTGGTGATACATTTTACTGTGGCAGAGCTAAGAATACAGTCCCTAAACAGATCCATTTAATTTCTGGCTCTGCCGAGGGTTGATGAGGTCAGCACATTAAAAGGATTCACATGTGGTCATCCCAAATGACTCCGGACGGGCTGCCAAACTAAGCAGAACATGGCTGTCTCGGCAGTGTGGGGGTTGAATGGAGAAAGGAAGGTAGAGAAGGATTTTTAGATAACATAATGGGGTATATATTTAGCACAGCACACTGGGAATTATTCGACTTTCAACGGCTCCCTGGGCACAGCACAAAAACGTTTCCCTACGTTTGAGTTTTTGTTTCATGCAGCCCTGTAGATTTCTGTGCTGAGTCGTTCCCGTGTTGATTAAGTTTATTAATGGTAGAAAAAAGCCAGGCAGAACCTGGTCTGCCTGGAAAACGTGCTCCAAGGCCAGATGGCCGGTTGGGCATGTACAGCTCAAGGGCAAAGCAGGCAGGGTGCAAAAGAGACAGGAAATAAAATACCAGGAAAGATGGAAAAAGGGACAGGGAGATGTTTGGTGAGGGGGGGAGTTTTGGATCTCATCCCCTCCTGTCTCTTCTATGCTTTGTGCCTGAGGTGAGCTTGGCAACTGAGTGACACGGGAGCAGAACTTACCGCTAGGAGGCTGCACGGTGCAGACCTGCTGGCGGCTGAGCTCATTTCATGTAGACCAATGTCTCCTTGCATCCCTCCACTCATCTCCCTGCAACTCCCCTCACCCTGCCCTCCTGGTAGGGGCTCTGTGTGCCCCCTACTTCCCCTCCACCCACATGCCAGGGGCTCTGTGTGTCCCCCCACGGGTTCCCTTCCCACCCTCCATGCCAAGGGCACTGTGTGCCCTCTACTTCCCCTCCAACACATGCCAGGGGCTCTGTGTGTCCCCCCATGGGTTCCCTTCCCACCCTCCATGCCAGGGGCTCTGTGTGCCCTCTACTTCCCCTCCACCACATGCCAGGGGCACTGTGTGTCCCCCCACGGGTTCCCTTCCCACCCTCCATGCCAGGGGCACTGTGTGTCCCCCCACGGGTTCCCTTCCCACCCTCCATGCCAGGGGCACTGTGTGCCCCCTACTTCCCCTCCAACACATGCCAGGGGCTCTGTGTGTCCCCCCATGGCTTCCCTTCCAACCCTTCATGCCAGCCCCCTACTTCCCCTCCAACACATGCCAGGGGCTCTGTGTGTCCCCCCATGGCTTCCCTTCCCACCCTCCATGCCAGGGGCTCTGTGTGCCCTCTACTTCCCCTCCACCACATGCCAGGGGCTCTGTGTGTCCCCCCACGGGTTCCCTTCCCACCCTCCAAGCCAGGGGCACTGTGTGTCCCCCCACGGGTTCCCTTCCCACCCTCCATGCCAGGGGTACTGTGTGTCCCCCCACGGGTTCCCTTCCCACCCTCCATGCCAGGGGCTCTGTGTGTCCCCCCAAGGGTTCCCTTCCCACCCTCCATGCCAGGGGCTCTGTGTGCCCCCTACTTCCCCTCCACCACATGCCAGGAGGTCTGTGTATCCCCCCTGGGTTCCCCTCCAACCCTTCCATGCCAGGGGCTTTGTGTACTCCACCCCCCGTTTCCCCTCCATCCCCTCGGCTCTGTGTGCCCCCTACTTCCCCTCCACCACATGCCAGGAGGTCTGCGTATCCCCCCTGGGTTCCCTTCCATGCCAGGGGCTCTGTGTGCCCCCTACTTCCCCTCCACCACATGTGAGGATGTCTGTGTGTCCCCCCTGGGTTCCCCTCCTACCCCTCAATGGCAGGGGCTTTGTGTACCCCACCCCGTGTTTCCCCTCCATCCCCTCCATACCAGGGGCTCTGTGTGCCCCCTACTTCCCCTCCACCACATGTGAGGATGTCTGTGTCCCCCACCCCGTTGGGTTCCCCTCCTACCCCTGCATGCCGGGGTTGTGTGTGTCCCTGTTTGCCCCCAACATTCTTATGCAGGAAGGGTTTAATGGCTGTCATCCAGCCCCGAGGCAGATTCAGATTTACTGGGGCCCTGGGCACAAAGAGACCCTGGAGACCCAGGAGCGCCAGAACCAGGGGAGACGGGGGGGCCATGCCCACCCACTTTTTAATATGGCTGCAGTAACCTTGGGCAGGCATGGAGTGGCAGGGACTGGGCTTAGCGATGGGGAAGCTGATGTGATCACTGCCCCACCGCAAAGCACAGCTCCTGTGAGCAGCACCAGCCTCTTCGTGATGGGAGGCTGAGTTGGGCCTTACCCCCCACTCACCATGGGGCCCTGCCCCCTGTTCCTCCCCTTTCCCCAAAGCCCTGCCCCCTGCCCTGGCCAGAAGCCAGGCTGTGGTACGAGCAGCCCAGGGAGCCCGGGCTGCTGTGGGGAGACCTGGACTCTCCACCTGCCCTGGGCGGTGCACCCTGGGGGGTGGGGACATGGGCTGGGGGCTGCTCTCGGTCCCCCCCGCCTAACGTCCCTGCCCATGGCGGATTGTATTTGTATTACAGTAGTATGTAACGAGCCCAGCTGAGGCGGAGCTGCCTTTCCCTGGCACACTCAGGGACAAGGCTCGGCCCAAGGGACTTGCAGTCGAAACAGACAAGCCAGCCAGAGGCCCAGCACAAAGGTGAAGCAACTGGCTCAGCTTCACTCAGCAGATCAGCAGCAGAACTGGACTCACAGCCCCAGGTCCCAGCTACTAGACCAGGGGTGGGCAAACTACGGCCCGTGGGCCAGGACCGTCCTGCCTGGCCCTTGGGCTCCCGGCCGGGGAGGGTCCCACCTCCCCCAGAGCCTCAGCTCACCCCACCGCCGGCGCAATGCTCTGGGCGGCCAGGCTGTGAGCTCTTGGGGCAGCGCAGCTGCAGAGCCGTGACCTAACCCAGTCTCTGTGCTGTGTGGTGGCGGTGGCGGCAGCATGGCCTGACTCCAGCGCTGCCAGTCACTGGTGCTCCAGACAGCACAGTAAGGGAGCAGGGAGGTTGGACTTAGGGCGGGGGAGTTCAGGGGGGTGGTCACGGGGCAAGGGTGTGGTCAGGAGTTGGGGGGAAAACAGGGGGGTTGAATGGGGGCAGAGGTCTGGGGGGCAGTCAGGAAGGAGGCGGGGTTGGATGGGGTGGCAGGGGGAAGTCAGGGACAGGGATTCCAGGGGCAGTCAGGGACAGGGAGAAGGGGTAGTTGGATGGGCAGGGGTCCTGGGGGTGCCCATCAGGGAACAGAGGGGGTTGGAGAGGGCAGGAGTCAGGGGGGCAGATAGGAGGTGGAGGCCGGGCCACGACCCTCTCCCCTAACCGGCCCTCCATACAATTTACGAAACCCAATGCGGCCCTTGGGCCAAAAAGTTCGGCCGCCCCTGTACTAGCGCATGCTCTGTCCCTGTGGGGTGTAACACGCTTTTCGGGGCAGGGGCCTGGTTTCATACACCTCTGCAAAATGCGTAGCACCCTAGGAAGGCCTAGGTAACTAGCAATGAGACCTGTTCATCAGAAATCGGAGTGGGGACTTCCCTGTCTACACTGAATACGTCCGAGCTTGGAGCCCCTTCCTGATCCCGTTCAGTCAATGGCACTATTTACACCGTGTGCTGGTATTCAGCGTGAGAAAAGAGGGGTGGAATCCAGCTCACCACTCCCCCCCCAGAAGATGTCTAACAGTGAAGCTATAAGTAGCTGCCAGCCAGTCTGTTCATTCTGCCACAATAAGATTTAGAAGCAGGATATGTGCACTGCCTGGCATTGAAAGAAAAATCAAGGGCAGATGTTCTGGGCATTCCTTCCCCCTCCCCCCTAGGTGGCTGTGTTTTCCTTTGCCAGCATTTTAGAGCACATCCATGGCAGACACCCGTGCTTGTTTCTCCAGCGGACTTTGCTCAGGCTTGCATTTTTCAGAGCGTGTTATGCCCCGATCACTTGCATGTGCCTATTTCTAAGCTTCTCTTAATTCACGACTAGTTTGCAGCTGTGTCTTAGCGGCTCCCTGTTCTTCCGCATATTTTGACATTAAGGTGAACTGGTTCTTTCGCTCAGTATCTATTTTTTGCTCCTGTTCTGAAAACCCCTTGTAATTTTACATCCTAATTATCCCCAGGGTTACAGAACGTTTTCATGGGATGACCCCGCTGCCACAAGCAAGCACTGATCTAGAGATATACAAGACAGCTGGGGAGAAATGAGAGCAGCCCTGGTGCTAATTAGCTCCTGGGAGGAGCTGGACAGACTGTTAGCCAGCAGCACAGCTTTCGGGTCCAATCCTACCTCACGGAAGTCAATGGGAGTTGTTCCACTGCCTTGCATGGAAGCACAAACGTGTCCTTAACTCACCAATCAAGGTGCCAAAAGCCTGTTTGTTTTGTTTGAGGGAAATTATTACTATTGTTTCACTATGGAGGCTTTAAAAACCGTGCTCAGGTCTGTATGTCATTGATGAATGCCATGGATTTCCATGCCACTACTTGCATCAATAAAGAGCCCAGTTCTGCAAGGTACGTAAGCACATGTTTCCTGTTCAGGAGGTGAGGTTGAAGTCAGTGGGACTGTGCATGCTCATTATGTCAGGCATGTGTGTAAGTGCTTGCTCAATTCATAGATTCTTAGACTTTAAATCCAGCAGGGACCATTAAATCATCCAGTCTGACATCTCGTATAACAAAGCCCAGAGAATGTCCTCCTGTACGGAGCCCAATTACTTGCGCGTGACTGAAGCCTCTCTTCCAGAAAGGCAGCCAGCTTGGAACAGAAGACCTCAGGAGATGGAGAATCATCACTTCCTCAGCAGTGTGGTCCACAGTCCATCAGTTGGTGCCTTGTGAAGGCGTAAACAGGCACCAAAGGGCTTTGGATCAGGCCCAGAGTGACTGACTGAATCATTCAAAGGGGATCTGAGAACAAAGCCCCGGTATTAAGCCAAGCACTGCCTGTGGGTTATTATTCCAAAGAACTGGCTTTCCAGCTCATAAGGCTCCATTACCAGCACTGCAGGGAGCACCACTGGAAATGTCTTTGAGGGTCTTTTAGCCCCCCCCCTCCAAGTACAGTTCCACCCAACCCCATGGTCGCCTACTCAGGCAGCTAGCATGAGCTATTTCTAGGTGCTAGCTCATGTCTGTCTTCTTTCCAGGCAATGACTCCTCTCAACTGCTGGGTAGATATACCTGAGAGAGAGCCCCAGGTTCAAATCTCTGCTCCAAACCAGTCAGAGGGGGTACTTGAATCTGGGTTTCATGTACCCCAGGACAGATCCTTCACCCCGGGCTATTGGGTATCCTAGTCTCATGCACCCTTTCACCAGAAATTCCATCCTGGATCTACCACCCCTGCCTGACACAAGACTCATCAAAATCGATATGTTTCCCACAGTTTCAGGTTTGATGAACTGGTTTTTTCAGACCAAAAAAACAATCATCGACAAAGTCCAGGCCACCTTGAGTTTTCAGCTAGGGAACAAGCGCTGCTCTCTGTGAAGGTTGAAAATGACTCTTTCACAGCTGACATTTTTCAGTCGGAGGATCAGCCCAGGTGCTGGCAGACTCAACAGGCACCAGAAATGAGAAAGGAAATTGAACAACGTTCAGAAAATCCAGGCTTTTGAAAACTAACGTCTAAAATTTACTTATTGAATTGCTGTTCAGTGTCTTGGAATAGTCGGTGTGCCCCACCTGTCGAATTGGCAGTGGATCAGGTCTGCCTTCAAGTTCTCCAGGCTGTGTGCTGAGACCAGATTTGACTCATGGCAACACTATGTTGGGAGTAGGACCAAGCCGCTGGTTCTGAGACAGTAAGCTCTCTGAGGCACAGACTGTGGGGTTTTTTAGATATACGTACGGCCCCTAGCACAATGAGATCCCAGTACCTGCCTGGGCCTCTGCTAGCTCCTGAAATACAAATAACAGATTGCTACTTAGAGCAGGACCAAGGCACAAGTATGGGGCCATGGGGATCAGCAAGCCTAGCCACTCTCCGCAGCACTTCTGCGGAGTACAGAAAACGGTGTCTGGTGCTTTAACAATTACAAAGCTATTTTAGGGGAGTGGAAATCGCTGCAGGCCCATTCAGTGGTAGGAACTAATTATTTCTGAAGAGCAGGGATTGTGACATGTCCTTGCTTTTGGGGCTTCGAAACAAAACAGACAGCAGGAGAGATGGCCAGAGCGAGAGAATGAAAGACATAATGGATGAGCCAAATGACTCCTTAAAAGTAATGGACACAAGCTGAAGGGAAAGGAGAAGACACGATTATAAGAGATGGGAGGCACCGGCACTGGAAGTTAGAATCCCACTTCCTACTGGTTTTCATACACACTCAATTCTGCCTCCCGATCACTGATACTTAAGAGTATCCAGGTTCCGCCCCAGGACCAATGATGTTGTATATTGTTGCACAGAACATTTATTCCTGGGTGGGAAGGGGGGGACTGATTTGCTCCACCAAGCAGTGCAACAATTTGCATCCAATTCTTTATATATGCAAATGGTGCAAAGTCCTGGAGCTACACAGACACATACACACACCAGGCTCAAGGCATCAACCCCAAATACACCTGCCTCCTCCCAGTACAGCTAGAACAAATTAGAGCTGTCCAATTTATTATAAGCACCCAGGATGCTCCATTAGACACAGTCATCTGCTTTGCCAGACCCTGCTTGCTGAGCGTGAAGAGCTCTATTTTCCTTTTCACAGTCTCATCCATTATCTTCTCAATTATTGCAGTAGCTCTCGGGTGCTCCTAACCCAGCAGCACATGTTTGAGCATGTTATAAGAAAAGCCCCATGTGGATGTTCTTGGCTCAGTGCTGGGAGGAGCTGATAGTCCCAAGTGATGCGTGACGTTGACGCCGTCAGCCAGCAAACGAGAACACCCATCTGCCCCCTCAGAGATGACAAGGAGCTTATCTGCAGATTGGGAGGCTCAGGGATCGTTACTGCTCTGTGTTGCTGAATTTGGGCTGGTTGGACACACAATTCTGAGGATTGCCGCATTGATCACAAGAACCTTCACAAACCATAAATCAAAGTCAAGTGACATTCAGAAGCTAAATCTCAAGTGGCTAATTCTTCTGGAGGTCAGTGATTGACTCCTGAATTATTTAAACTCTCCCTGTATGGGTCCTTCAGAATTTCTAGGGAACCGCTAATAATGAATTAAAAAAGGTTTGAAATGTGTTCTGTCTCTGACGTGTTACATTTGTTTTCAAGTAGGTGCAGTTGATCTTCACTTTACAAGTCTATGCTGTACTGTACATTTGATAAAAGTGCTCAAAGCACTTTGAATGTAGTATCCACTACGAAAAAGTGACAGAGCACAGTACATATGGCCACAGTAGGAAAGTGAAATGAAAAGGCATCCTAGGAAGTCTTCAGATATGTTAAGGCTTGTTATAAAGAGGACTGTGATCAATTGTTCTTCATGTCCACTGAAGGTAGGACAAGAAATTATGGGCTTAATCTGCAGCAAAGGACACTTAGAAAGATTTTCCTAGTATCTAACCTAACTATACACGTAGTTTAGTTCTGGAACAGGCTTCCAAGGGAGGTCGTGGAATCCTGATCACCGGAGATTCTTATGAATAGGTTGGACAAACACCTGTCAGGAATGGTCTAGGTTCTCTTGCTCCTGCCTCAGCACAGGGGGCTGGATTAGATGACTTCTCGAGGTCCCTTCCAGCCCTACATTTCTATGACTCTATGAAGTGATATTATTGCCCAGAAGACATTAAGTCCCTCTCTAGCCCAAATTCACTTTCCCAGTTGAGATCCTCTACCACAGAGGCTGCTCCCTCTTCACCCTATGTTCATACATTGCCACCTTCATTTTAGATGCTAAGCACCTCACATAAGCAACATCCCTGCAAGGTAGGGTAATATTATTCCCATTTTACAGAGGAGGAACTGAGACCCATGAGATAAAGTGACCTGCCTGAGATCACACAGGAAACCAGTGGCAGAGTTGGACCTGTCCAGTGCCTTACCTACAAGATCATCCTTCCTTCTCTGTAGATACGTTCACAATCATTGAAGACTCCTCTCAAACTGAAGCACACGTCCTGCTCATCAAAATGATGGAGTTTGTCAACTGAATGCTTGGGAATGATGCCAGAGACCCACTGACTTTGTCACTGTGTTCTTCCCCAAGCCCTTTGCTCTCTCATGATCTGACAGGGGTGGGGAGCCTGCTCTTCCCTGACTCTCTAAAGGAGAAGAAATATAATGAGGTTGTGGACTCCTCCGGCTGAGTTTCAAAACAGAGCTGTCAGCCAGAGAGATAGGAAGGGGGCCAGCCAAGCATGAAGATGAGCTTACGGAAATGTTAAAGCAGCAGCTGGGGAGAGCTGAGCATCTCGCAGCAGCCAGCCAAGGAAGGAAGCTTTCAGAAGCAGCAGCTGACCTGATGTAAGGCAGATATCTCTATTACTGTGATTCCCAGGTAAGGTGGTGTAGTACCTTCCCCTCTCCTGTGCAGCCCATATGTGGGAGTTACACTGGCCCCAATGCAAGTCCCAGTGGGCCTTGTATCCTCTGTGCACGTGGTAGAGCAGCACTGGCAGAAGCAACGGGAGGGCCCTATTGAATGCAAACACATCTTGCTCTAGTGATGGTCTCGGTGACTCTAAAATCTATTGCCGACTAGTAGCTATCACAGCATTCATCCAGCTCATGTGGCAGAGGCCAGGGCTTTTGTTGTTGAAGATGCTGGGTCTGATCTGCAAGGACCAGTGGATCCAGCGGAGGCTCCAGGCACCAGCGCTCCAAGTGCGTGCCTGGGGTGGGAAGCCACAGGGGAGGGCGGCCTGCCAGTCCCTGAGAGGGCAGCAGTCGGGCAGCCTTCAGTGGCTTGCCGGTGGGAGGTCCGTGGGTACGCTGTGGCAGTGGGTACGCTGAAGCCGCAGGACAGATGGACCTCCTGCAGGCAAGCCACTGAATCCACGGACCGGGGACCTCCCGCAGGCAAGCCGCCAAAGGCTGCCCGACTGCCGTGCTTCGGCTGACAAAAAAGCTAGAGCCGCCTCGAGTGGATCATAACACCATGAGCTCTCTGAACTCCTGGGGGCAAAGCTGGAGGGAACCCGGCCCCCCAGGATGACCTTCCCCTTGGATAATGGAGCCAGATATCATGCTTGCATCTGTGCTTTTCCAGGTGTGGTGCAATCCGCACGGCACAGAATTTTTTCGGGCAGACGGGGACTTGGAATGTTCATGGACGCACATTCCAATGGAGCTTCGGGTCAATATGATGCCATTGCAAGAAAGCCCAAAGTGTTGCTTTGCGGCACGTCTCATAAAGGAAGTCTGTCTTGAATAGCTTCCTTAAATGGAAGGGATTATTGGACACACATTTTGACAGTGTGTTAGGCTCATCCAAAGGTTCCATTTATTTATATATTTTTCAATTGCCTCTTCCAATTTTCCCGCATCGGTTTTGCAGTCTGGGCAGCGATGCAGAATCCAGCTTTGCTAAAAGCTCTGGTGAGGTGAGCTCGGTGATTATCTAGTACTTGTTGCAAGGTGAGTTCAGATTTCTAGGCAGCTCTTGGGATTTTGTTGAATACAATCAAACGGTACCATTTCCCCTTGTGTGCATCCTCTCATTATAACACTCTGCCCGATAATACGTCTGAAGAGACCACGGGGCTGAGTCAAGACTCAGTGAAATCAAAGGTGATTAATCAATTATTTTCAACCCTTTGAATTGAACCTCACTCCAAAATGCAAAAAATGCTTTTCAATCCCATTAAAAAAGCAAGGAAGAAATGGGACAGAAGAATAAAGCTTCCAGGAGCAAAGAGAATTCAGTGAGATCATACTGCATGTATATTTATCTGTCACAGCCTTTAAACAACAATAATCCCCAGCTCTTTCCATTGGTAGAGCTCAAAGCACTTTACAAAGGAGATCAGGATCATTCCTCGTTTTACAGAGAGGGAAACTGAGGCACAGGGAGATGAAATTACCTGCCCAAGATCACCCAGAAGACCATAAACAGGAAGGGCATGCAGGTTATCTGATTCCCAGTTCAGTACCTGACCCACTAGGCACCAAAGAAGTGAGAGAATGGGCCAGTCATCAGAAGAGAGAGTGGGGCACAAGGCACCTGGGTCCTATCCTGATTTATTGTATGAGCTTGGAGCAGTCACTTAGCAGCTCTGTGCACTGACAGTAGGAGGTAATTTACAGTGGGAAAGGGGGCTGAATTCATTTAATGTTTGCAAAGCACTTGGAAATTGTTGAATGAAGGTCTCTGTGCAAGAGCAGTTGTGGTTGCATCTTGAACAACATGAGCTAGCAAAATGAAAGATAACTACAGTCTGAAACGGGCCCTGTCATGCCTTGTAGGACCAGAAGGTATTTAAAAAGCTTCTGGTATGACAAAGTTTGGTCCACAGAGCCTTTGTGGGGTGAATTACTGAATAATAAAGACCTACAAATGCACCAACCTGCACCAAACTAGGAGGCAGTATAGCCTAAGGGATAGAGCACTGGACTGGGAGACAATGGTTCTATTCCCAGCTCAACCACTGGCCTGCTGGGTGACCTAAGGCAAGTCATGGTGCCTCCCTATGCCTCAGTTTCCCCATCTGTATAATGGACATGCTGATACTCATCTCCTTTGTATTGCGCATCATCTCTATATAATGCAAACAATACCTAGCCCTTATGTACGCTAGAGTGAGTGTGATTTCAAGGGCACTGCTTGTACTTTGAACGACCAAGGAGTTATTTTCAAAATTACTAAAACCCCATGTAGGTCTTAAACTATTCTCTAACTATTAGGGGTTAGCAGGAGATTGACCCCTCGTGGGGCGGGGCAGATTGCCCCACATTTACCTATTGGGGGCTTCTCTCACCTTCTCTGGAAGCAGTTGGAGCTGGCCATTGTTGGAGATAGGGTTATGATTATTATTGCAGTACGATTGGATCTAGAGTTCAGGTTGTTACATGGCCCCCACGTGCTAGGGGCTATATAGACACAGTAAGAGACAGTCTCTGCCTTGGAGAGTTAACATTCAAAATATTGAAGCAGGTGGACCATGGGGAGGGTAATCTGCTGCCTATATTGCATGGATACACTCAGCAGAAGAGGGCCTATGGAGCCTCTGCCCTCTGGAATACCTCAGGGCGGAGGGGGCTGTTTTGAGGAAGGTCTGGCTACTATGTCTGCCCGTGCTCCCCTGCTCCAAGGTGTGACTGCTGTGGCAGACAGGCCTTTCTATCCCTGTAGGCCTCCAAAGCAGGTGAGCTAATGAGAGCTAGTAGTAAAACTAACTGGAACTGTTTAGGGGCTGGGCCTTCCCAGTGGGCAGGCCTTGACTCTGCAATGCACGGGTGCCCTCTGTTCTCAGGGCAGGTGGGCGGGAGCTTCTTTTGTTTGTCCGAGGCTGGTGTGTTTTTTCTTTATATAAATAACACCTTGGGATTTTGTTAAAGCCAGGCCCTGAGCCATGAAATAATCACCCTCACCCCTATCTCTTATCTGGTGCTTTTCCTCAGGAGATCACAAAGGAGGACAGTATCACTCTCCCCCTTTCACAGATGGGGAAACTGAGGTGCCCAAAGTCACTGGCAGAGCCAAGAATAGAACTCACATCTCCTGAATTCCAGTCCAATGCTCAAGCCACACAGCTGTGCTACAGTGCAGAGTACAAGCTATACTGGAATAGGTGCTGCTGCTCTTAAAGAAGTCCTCACATACACCCCTGCCTGCATTACCCCAACGAGCCAGGTCATCATATAGCTGCCATCACCATAGCAGGAACCCTGTATTTCCCCTCTTTGACCAGTTAATATTCCTCCATGGGCAGGATTTAGTGAGCCTAAACTATCCACACAAGCCTGCAGTGCGACAGACCCAGACCAGTGTGTATCTTAGGCATTCCTAAATTACATGCTTTCTGTCCATTCAAGTCACTAATATTGTGGCTAGATGTTCTTCAGCTATAAAACAAAACGTAAACCAAGTGCCTCAAACTCAAATATGTACACAAAATCATTTGTCTTTTAATAGCCCAAATTGATGCTGCCGATAAGTGCGGGGAGTCTTTTGTTGCAGGCTTTTGCTGTGCCACCAAGGAAAGCCTTTCAGGTCTCGGTGTTTATTGCCACAAAAGACTGCTTTGTAAATGTGAACACTGCCTCTAAAACCAATTATAGCTGCAAGAGCTGCACAAATAGGCCTGTGCTGCATACAAAGTACAGGCTAGAAAACTAGAACAAAGGCGGGATGGACAGGACAGCTGACTCATCGACACAGGAGACTATGTAAAGTTTGATTGTCGGAGGAAAGCAGCCTTGAGTCAGAGCTCCAAGCAGCGCCCTGTGACAATGCTCTGGAGAACAAGGCATTGGAACATGAGCACTTGGGCGCAGTGGTGAGTTCAGTGCAGGGATACTGGTGAAGCAGCACAGAATAGAGAGGGAAGTGTATAGTGAAAAGCAGCCCAGGAAGAGGGCCCTTCTGTTCAGATAAGGGATGGGCGAGCTAGTCTGAATAAGACAAGAACTGATCTGAACCTCCATTCATCCCTTGAACTGAATTTCTGCAAAGGTTCAAAGAAGTTTCTACTTGCAACCTTGTGTTTTAGGATGCAGCCTACTCAGCCCTCCAGCACTGAGTCTGAAAATGTGCTCTTTAAAATGAATGGCTTAGGACAGGACTGGGGCAATCAAAGAGCTTATTGTCCAATCCTGTTGGGATCTAGGGAACAGAGGCCAGCCCCAAAGTGAAGATGTGGCAGTGGGTATCTGAAACCTCCTAACAACAACGCTATGGTGGGACCTGCAACATGCACGTCTCTGGAACTACCACTTCTCTGCAGGTCCTGAGCAGTGTTGCCATCTGGCTCCCCATGGCTGCTAGGCTCCGACCAGTTGCTGCTTTCACCCCAAAGCACATCTTCCCAGGGCATCCCAATGGAACAGGAGCTATGATGGAGCTGGGACAGAGGAGGTCAAGCAGCGGGTTTTGGGAGCATCTTGTGCAATGAAGAAAGGTGTTTTTACTGTCAGTTTTTTCCAAACTGTGAATGTACTTTGGTAACAGAGCTGGTCATTTCCAATGCTGATATTTTTTTCTGAGGAAAAAGGGACATATGTACTGCAAAAGTTTGAGAACATTTTCCTGATATTTTTTGACCCGCGCTATTTAAAACTTACCACGTCGCCAAGGCCTATTGCTCCCCTAGGGTTGTTAGTGATAGGAATGGCAGCTTATCTTTTGACATTTGATCTTTGGTCTAGAGAAGTTCATGGAGATAGGTCCATCAATAGCTATTAGCCAGGATGGGCAGGGATGGTGTCCCTAGCCTCTGTTTGCCAGAAGCTGGGAATGGGCGACAGGGGATGGATCACTTGATGATTGTCTGTTCTGTTCATTCCTTCTGGGGCACCTGGCATTGGCCATTGTGGGAAGACAGGATACTGGGCTAGATGGACCTTTGGTCTGACCCAGTATGGCTGTTCTTATGTTCTTTATTTAGGCTGTGATTTTCAGAGGCTCAATAAAGACGAATGGAGTTGGGTGCCTAACCTCAGATAGGCCCCTTTGAAAATCCCACCCTTAAATTAAATATTGCCACAACATTTCAGATGAAATATTCCTTCTCCCGCTGGATGTTCACATGTAGGAATCTCCTCATTTCCTTATTCCCTGGCCATCAGTGCCTCCAGATCTTAATGACAGAAAAAAAGAGGGAAGGAAATCTGACTCCGCTGCATAGTCACATCCTGTTGAAAGACAGGGCTCATCACTGAAGATGCAATGTTCCTCAGACGATTGCCTATCAATATTTCATCATACATCTGCCAGCAAACTGAGGCAGCCCCCAGGACAGCACATTAGTATTCAGTGAAGACAGGTGGAAACTATATTTGTTTGACCATTCTGGCTGTGTTCAGATTTTGGATTGCCTGGGATTCTCTCCACGTCAGCGTTTTCAAAGCAGGCGTGGGACTCTCTCTAGACTACAATCCCTAATAACAGTGCAGGCACTAGCTGTGCTGCATTGGATGAGAAATAAGAGCACGTCTGAAAGGAAAGATTCCGAACATAGAAAACTGTTTTGTTTTAATTAATTTAATTAGCAGCCATTAGTAATGTTGCTCCCACTTTGACCGGCAGCTTTCCCTGGTGGAATATCTTCAGGGAAGTTTGCATTTCTTTTCTTTTTAAACAACACTTGAAAAACACAGACTGTGTCGAGACTGAGAATGGTGCCAGCAGCAGCAGCAGCAGCAGCAGCACAAATGCGTCAGAAGCTCAAGGGCAAACACCCAGCACAGCAGCCACAATGAGACGCACAGTGACAACAACAGGGATTGCTGAAAGAGGTCTCCAGGACAAATGGCTGAGATCCTGGGTTGTCCTGTTAAAGGTCACGCTGCTGGCTATACCCTCAGGGTCCAAGGCTCCTCTGTGAGCTGACGAGGTCTCTGTAGGGCATTCCCAATGGGACATTACCATGAGCCTTTGATCTAGGGTGGGGGCGGCGATCTGAACCAGTCCTATACCTAGTGCAGATGACTTCCCCTTCCACACCAGCTCAGCTGTGCAAGCTAGTGAGTTATGAAGATGTAGCCAAGGGGCCGCCCACACCCTGGCCTTGCCCACCCGTTCCTCACCCACCTGCATGGGAGAGGAAGGAGCTGTGGCTGTTCTCCCATGCGCACAGCTGGGTGATGTGAGTGGTAGCCTGGGAAGAGAAGTCAGGAAGGTGATTTGTGACTGAGCCCATCATGAGCACACTGTATGATGTAGGCCAGACGAACCACCCCTCTCTCCTCCAGTAGCATCTCTGCAATCAGTGGGATTCACCCCACCTAAGCTTACAGTGGGCGAGGCCCTCCAGCCCCTCACGTGCCAGGCCAGTGTTCTAAGGGCCAATCCAGATAGTAAATCCACCACCTCAGTCAATTGGGCGAATCTGGGGTGTTTGTGGCTGTAACAATAACTTCCAGCCTGGATCCTGCTGCCGGGCTGCGTGTGTCGCCTTTTACAGCTGAGTGTCAACAGGATTTCACAGTCACCAAGGACCAGCCCAGGGGCTGGGCAGTGAGGTACAGTCCATACTGCCTGTCCAAGGAGCAGCTGTCCCTGTCCCCTCCGCTTCAGCCAAGTGCAGCCACACAGGCTGTCTTCTGAGCCCATGGAGGCCAGGCCAATTGCTAGGGAGAGCTTAGGATGGCTCCATCTCCACCCCCTACCTCAGGAGCCGAGCAGGAACTCCCGCTATACTGGAAAATCACTGCCCCTCAGTAGTGCTCTTTTGCCTCCTCAGCAACGACACACCCAGAACTGGGAGAGGACTAGTGGGCCACATGGGACAGACCCACAGGCTCAGGCCCAGACGGGCAGGAAGAGAATCGAGGTGGTGAAAGGAAGGAAGTGAGAATGGGGGGTGGGGAATGATGAGGAGGGGCAGCTGGACGGAGAGGTTTGGAGGCTGAGGGGTAACTGTCTTAGCTCCACTGGAGTCAGTGGGGCCATGACAATTTACACCAGCTGAGGATCTCGCCCTGAAAGACACACAATACAAGTAAGAGCCAGACCAGGATACCCTCCTCTCACACCAGCTAGCCCCTTCCTCCTCGGGCAGCCCTGCTGCAATTATAGAATCATAGAAATGTAGGGCTGGATTGGACCTCGGCCTTCTTGAGGTCATCAGTTCTCCACTGTCTTTCCCTGCTAAGTAAAGGACCTACCTTGTTCTTCGTCTTTCTCTTGCTCCTAATGTATTTTAAAGAATTTCTTCTTACGGCCTTGTATGTCCCTTGCCAGGTATAACCCATTTTGTGCCTCAGCCTTTCTGATCTTGTCCCTACATGATTGGGCTATTCTGTTGTCCCCTCCTTAGTAACTCGTCCATTATTCCATGTTTTGTAGGATTCCTTTTTCATCAATAGGACCGCACTGTGGGTAAGGGTAGGTAGCCCAATATGGCCCCAGGTGTTTGCAGGATGAGGGCTGCACATTGCATAAAGAAGCACACCCCAAATATCTCATCACGTGTGGCCAGCCAGCGATCCCCTTATTCCCTGTGAGGAGTCCCCTACGCCACAATGAGTCCAGTTGAAAGCAACGGTGTCAGGTACCACACTATGTGGGTCAGGCCCCTGCAATGCTGCAGCTAGCTAACACTGTGAGAAGCTACCAGGCCGAGCCGCATTCCCTGAAAACAGTGAGGTGTTTTTGCTTAGATTCCCTGCAATGCAGTCTCGGCCCCTGCGGGACGCCGCGTTCAGAATAAGCACCATTTCTTAATTTTAAAAAAGCCCCACGCCCCTCCCCGGATTCCTTAACATTCAGAAACGGAGGCATGTTTGTGAAAACCACAGCTATGAGCATATCTGTGTAAAGCAAAATGTTCTCTTTGATTAGCCTTTCTGCCAGTGTTCAGACAGCCCTCCTCCAGCCCCAGGGAAGAAGGATGTGACCTGTTCTTTAACAGAGATTTCACAATAGCTGTTGGTGAATTACTGATCATCTAGCACAGGAAAACTAGCCTGACCTATTTCTCATATTCTAAATGAGCTACTTCCGCAAGGTCATGGGAGGAGCTGAGGCAACCGAATGCTTACTTGATTTTAGCTGTGCTAAGAAAAGCAGTAAGGCTAATGCAGCAAAGCTTTTTAGTAGCAGCTTCACAATTAGATTGAATGCAGTTTAAAAAACATTCCAGTTTACCAAATGCTGTCTACATTTAGTGCGATACTTTAGGAGGGTAAACAACGTACGACTGCTTTGCACAGGAACCTACAATATAAAAATGAAATACGACCTGCTTTCTTATTATCATCTGAACTGAAGAGCCCCCGCTACATTCATCACCCTCTTGTGTTAGGTACTATTCAGACACACAGGAAGAGACAAGCATGGCTCTGAAGAGTTTACAGGCTGAATAGACAAAGGAAGACTAATACCATCAACCGAGTCACAGGGACATTCAAGGAGTCTATGCCCAAGGAGTCTATGGAAGAGGTGAGAACTGAAAACCAGGCAGTGCCTTAACTCCCTTCTTTCAGGTGCTACTCACAGAGTCTAGAAATACCCTGGAATTTGAAAATTATTATCCATGTGGCTTAGTAATTGTTTGGAGAATAAGAAAGGTTTGCAAAGGATCATTAGTCAATTACTGGCAGCTCTGGACACTTGGCTGTATTCAGGGTGCTGCTGCTTTCTGATAAACGTTCTTTACAGGAAAATTTTGCTCACCTGGGAACTCATGGCAACTCAGATCAAAGGGGTTGCACCTAGTGGAGAAGCCAATCAGCAGGTTTTAGCATCAGGCATATATGCACTCCCTTATTGTGCTGTAGTGCCCCAGTTCTATTCACAGGAGCTTCCTATGCTCTCTGATGTCACTTCCTCCGTTCCCTCTGAGTAAACATCATGCAAGGCCATACACTTAGCAGAAGTGGATTATTTTGGGCCATGGGAGTTCCATTTATTCCCTTTATAATCTCAGCAACAGATTGGGGAATAGCAAACAAACAAATATTTCAAATCTGAAGGATTGCCGGTGTGAGATTAGTGACATTTGGGACCCAAGCCAGTTGGTTTTTCCCAAATATTTCTGTGAAAAGGCACAAGCACCGGAGCAAAATCAAAAGCACCCAGATACAGAAGAGCAAAGTTACCCAACCTGGAGGATAGCCCCCTATACAGGCACCACTTTGGACTCTGATCTTGAAACCTTAATGTTAATGGGAGCTTTGTCATTGAATTCAGTGAGTGTATGATCAAATCCAGGGCTTAATTTGTGCCAGGGCTTGCCAGGGAGTGAGCCCCGGCACCTCTAGGCTTGGCCGTTCATAGCCCTGGCCCCTCTGGGCCTGGCTGTTCATAGCCCCGGTCCCCCTGGGCCTGGCAGTTTAGGGCCCTGGTCCCCCTGGGCCTGGCCATTCATAGCCCTGGTCCCTCTGGGCTTGGCAGTTCGGCACCTCTAGGCTTGGCCATTCATAGCCCTGGCCCCTCTTGACTTGGCAGTTCAGAGCCCCGGCACCTCTCGGCCTGGCCATTCACAGCCCCGGCACCTCTGGGCCTGGCAGTTCATAGCCCCGGCCCCTCTGGGCCTGGCAGTTCAGAGCCCTGGCACTGCTGGCTCTGGCAGTTCATAGCCCCAGCCCCTCTCGGCCTGGCAGTTCAGAACCCCAGCATCTCTGGTCTTGGCCGTTCACAGTCCTGGCCCCTCTGGTCTTGGCAGTTCAGAGCCCTGGGACCTCTGAGCCTGGCAGTTTAGGGCCTGGCCCCTCTGGGCCTGGTAGTTCAGATCCCCAGCCCCTCCGGGATTGCTGCATCAGTTATGAAGGTAAAAAAAATGGCTTGAGCCCTGGCACCTAATTGCTTGAGTCTCAGCACCTCTTTCATTACAAATTAAGCCCTGATCAACCCCCTAGTCCATAGGGAAATGTCTTGTGGGAAAGAAGAGGGAGAAGGAAAGCTGCCAGGGCAGCTTCTTCCCATCAGTACTACCGGATGAGAAAAAGCCTAGCTTTCAATTCCCAAAAAAGAGTCCCTATGCCATGCTCTGTATGCTCTCCATAACTAGATCTCTGAATTTCCAGAGAACAACCCTTCTTCCTCTGCACAGAGAAAGCATACCAGTGCCATTCTTAATGCTGGCTCAGGGAGTAAGAACCCCAGCAAACGCGTACAAAGAGACTTCGCTGAGCTCTCTGCTTGGGGCACATGCTCACTGGCTTGCCTGTGGGCTGGAGAGAGGAGCTGTAGTGAGACTGCAGAGAGGGAAGCCCCTCAGGTCAGGGGGATTCCTGCAGATAGGAAGGGCTGAGAGTAGACCGCTAAGGCAGGAAGGGCTCTGACCAGACCAAGGGAATTTGGGCTGCACCCAGATGAAGGCTGGAGGGAAGGCATCTGTGCTTAGCCTTGAACTTTAAGTTAATAAATCAGATTCTGAACTGTTGTGATTGGACTATAAAAATCCTGATTGGAATTTATTTGGGGCTCCAAGAAGGGAAACTGAGGCACTGTGTGCAGGGTGGGCAGCCACTCTTCTACACTCTCACAGATCTTTCAGAGAAAGGGCTTGAAACGTCTATCAGGCTTAGCCCTGTGACATTGTGATCCCATTTATTTACTGTCACCAGAAAAGTCCTCGCCATAATCAGTGGCTTACACAATGAAAAGGGCGCATTGCAAGAAGCCACAGGGTTAATTTGTTCTATTGAGCTCCTACATAATTTGTTAGTGCCCTTGTGGCACCACTGCCGGCAACATTTAAAGAGCACTTTAAATCCATGACAAAGAAATAACACTCCAGATGGGATCAGAGCTATCTTTGCAGGATCTTTTTGTGTCCAATATTAGTTGTAATTACTGCTGCAAAGGGCTGTGCCTATATTCAATTGCAGCCGTTTTTAAGAACCATTCTTTGCTGGACTACACACAGATCAGTACAATTTTACGTTCATTTATTTTCTTTCTAACGATATGAAAATGCATCTCAAAATTCAAAGGCAAAAGCTTCCTAAATTTACCTGCCAGCCAACTAATTGTGACCATGAAAGACGTATTGAAAAAGGATGGTGTAATTGTACCACTTCACTTTTGACCCTTTGTGGTAACATTCCAGGGTTGGGTGACAGAAACTCTGTTGAGTGACTTCCCTTCTGAGCGGCTCCAGTATCAATTCTGTATCCTATATTGGCCAGGGCTGGGTTAGAAATGGGTTTCCCATCCTGTGAACATTTTTGACATTTCAGATTTTTTTCCCCCATTCTGAATCTTTTTGTGAACTAAAAATCCTGGTTTCGGAAAATCAGAAAGTTTTGTTTCTTTAATTTAAAAATGTTTGGTTTGATTTCAACCCTTCCATCTTTTTACAATTTTTTGAAAATTTACTAAAATTTCAAACAAAAAGTCATTTTGACTCAACTCCCTTCCACCCACCCCCAAAGAAAAACCTTTCCGGTTTGACAATCTGAAAGTTTTTTTAACCAAAATATTTTTGAGATGAGTATTTCATCAAACCTGACATTGTTTTGCAAAAAGTTTCAGTTTCGATGAATTGACATTTTCAGATGAAAAAAAAGTCAGAAATTCCCAACTCATTCTATTATTACAAGGAGATCTTTTATTGCCCAGAGATGAGCTATAGTTGCTAATCTAAGTGTTTGGGCAACTCAGGAAGGGAGGATAAAGGTAAGACTGAGTATGAGACAATTAGCTAGAATTAAATTTAGGAGACAAAGATGCTCAGCTGGTGTAAACTGGCATAACTCTATTCAAGTCAACAAATCTATGCTGGTTTATGCTACCTGAAGGTTGACCCATAGTGGATAAGTCTACACTCCAGCTGTTACCAGGGTGTACTGAAAGTGGTGGAGGGGTTTTGGGGCGGGGGGGGGGGGCAGGAGGTTCATGTTCATAGGATTAGGACCCCTTATGAAAAGAATGAAATTAAAAATAGCCTGATTAGCAAATGCAAAAGAAAAGATATGGCATTTCCTGGAGATTCACACTTTTCATAGGCTTGTCGCTTAACCTCTGTCTCTCTGGTTTCCACCTATAATATGAGGAACATATTACTTACCTCCCTCACATGGCTGTTATGAGGAGTAGTTGATCTATATTTAGAAAGTGCTGTATACATCGTGAGTTATTTTTCTTTTCTTTCCAACATGGCATTTTTAAACAGTATGGATAGATGACAAATGGCTTTCTGTGATCATTCAGTCTTTGATATTGAGCTGCCTTGTTTTGTTGTAATTCGACAGACAAGATAGGTGAGGTAATATCTCTTCTTGGACCAACTTCATTTGCTGAGCGAGACAAGTTTTTGAGCTTACACAGAGCTCTTCTTTAGGTCATGTTGGTCAGATAAGTCCCATACTACTGCTTTTGGTTCCTGCTTGGTTGAAGTATGGCTGCACTTGCAGCAGTACAGCGCTGGGAGTTAAACCTGTCTTCATACAGCTGAGTAGGGAAAGCGCTGCAGTCTGGCCACACTGTCAGCTACCAGCGCACTGGAGTGGCCACATTTGCAGCATCTGCAGCGGCATTGGGAGTGGTGCATTATGGGCAGCTATCCCAGCGTTCAAGTGGCTGCAACATGCTTTTCAAAAAGGGGGTGGTGGAATGTGACAGGGAGCGTGGGAGAGGGAGAGAGTGGATTTTTGGAGCCGACACTGTGTCAGCAGCTGACTTGCAAGTTCTGACCCGTTCACTGAAAGCAAATAGCCCTCTTTGGTTTTTAACTCAAAGACCAGATAAGCAGCCTCCCCGAAACGGACCCCCCCCTCCCTCCCTCCCTCCCGCACACCTTGCAGCTTCTCTCTTCAAGCCCCTTCCTTCCCCTCTCTTCAAGCAAACACTAGCTGTGGGCGTTCCAAAGGGAGCTCATTCACAGCAAACCAGGAGCTGTGTTTGTTTTTTTGATAAGCAGGTCCCGGAGCCCAGAGTTCACAACAAAACAAACAGAGGCATCCCAAAAAAACAAAGACAGTTATCTTTCTTTACTTAGGATTATGGGAAGGTTCCAGAGGTCAATTACAGTGCTATTCTCTTTATTCCTCTCGTCGAGGTGGAGTACATGCAGCGCTTTAGCCAGGGAAGTACAGCGCTGTATGTGCCTTGCCAGTGTGGACGGGAAGTGAGTTACAGCGCTGTAAAGCCACCACCAGTGCTGTAACTCTCAAGTGTAGCCAAGGCCTGAGTATACGTGCACTTCTAGCTTAAGTATTCCCAGGTGTTTTTAGTGAATACACGTGCAGGTGCTGCTGAAATTTACTTCCCCCCAAAAGTCAGGCCAAGCAAGGTCAATTGTCTGAGAGCTTGAAGAAAGCAAAGTCAGAGATTCTGAGATTCCAAGGCTAGATACAACCATTGTGATCATTTAGTCTGATTTTCTATATATAGCACAGGCTGGAGACCTGCCCCACAATAATTTCTGGAGCAAGTCTTCTAGAAAAACACCCAGTTTTGATTTAAAAATGGTCAGCGATCGAGAATTCACCATGATCCTTGCTAAATCATTTCAGTGGTAAACTACTCTCACTGTTAAATGGAATCTGTACTAGGGAGACACAATGCAGTCAGAATGGGGGCAGGAAGTCCTGAGTTACCAGTTTGCTTTCTGCCTTGTTTACACCATAACAGCAAACTGTCCAGGATTAACTTCTTGACTCCTACGATCCCTATTGTGGCTTATTTTGCAAATGGTTACAAGGAATTTGGGAAGAAGGAGCAAGATGATGTAAAATTACATTCTGGTCTGAACTGACAGTGTAAGAAGGGCTGGCCAGAAAACGAGAATTCTGTTCCACAAAACATATTGAGTTTGGAATTTGTTTTCATTCCGGTGTGGAACAAAACCAAAACCTTTCTAAGCTTTTTGGAGAAAAAAATGGAGCGAGAGACCATCCCCTCCATTAGAATAGCCAATAACTTGGCGGTGAGGGCACTCATGGGAGCTGGGTGAGGCCCAGGTTCAAGACCTTGGTCCAGATCAAGCTGAGCAGGGACTTGTACCTTAAGGCTGGTCTACATTTAAAAATTAGACCAACTGAGTGATGTCACTCAGGGCTGTGAAACATTTCAGCCTAACCCCTGGCGTTGACACGGCCAGACTGATGGAAGAATCTCACCTCCCAGAAAGGCAGATGAACTACACTGATGGAAAAAACACCACTGCAGATGTAGGAGACATCTACACTACGGTGCTGGAGTGGGGTAGCTGTGCTGCTGCTAGGGTGACCACACAGCAAGTGTGAAAAATCAGGACGGGGGTGAGGGTAATAGGAGACAATATAAGAAAAAGACCCAAAAATCAGGACTGTCCCTATAAAATTGGGACATCTGTTCATCCTAGCTGCTGCAGCACCTGAACTGTAGACATGCCCTTCGGTACCCACACGGGTGGGATTGTCCTCACCTCTGCCCTGTTGGCTATCCTGGAATAGATCTTGGTCTGTCTTACTGTAAATTCCATCTTGGCCCTGAGCTACCTCCTCAACAACATTTTTGTCAAAAATTGACACTTTTCCATATGTAGGTAATTGGTGTGGCGAATTTGCATTTTCCGATGAAAAATGGTTTTGTTGAGACATTCCTGGCGAGCTCTCGGTGTGAGCAATGGACACTTAGCACGCGGCCAGGCACGTGGGAAGCTTGGCTTAATTGTCTGCCAGTTCCCTGAACTTCAGTCAGACGTTTTGACGCATCTTAGACTATTTCAGTGGATGAAGGAGACTGCATGGCGCAGTGGAAAGGACCTGAACTGAAGACTTGGATTCTGTTCCCAGCTTTGCTACTTACCCTGAGGGAGACACTTCCCCTTTCTGGGCTTCTCTTGCCCTGAGCACCCTTTGTCTTGTCTAGCCAGATTGGAAGCGCTTTCAGGCGGGGACTGTCTTTCACTATATGTATGAACAGCACCTAGCACCATGGGGCCCTGATCTCCATAGGGGCCTCTCAGTGCTACCTTTATACCAGTAAAGAGTAATAACAGTGAGGTAGGTGCTGCATTTGACTTACACCTATGTAATCAGCTAGTTTCCACGTGTTGTTAAATTTAGCCCCTCCAGGGGCGCCAAAGAAAATTTTCCTGAAACCATAGAAGAAAACAAAAATGCCTGTTTTCATTAAACAGTGACAGCCAAGTCAGCCTCTGTGCCAAAGCCCTCCTCAGCTGAGAGACCAACACATGCCTTGCGGTCATGCTGAGCAAGGTAGGATTTGAGGATGTTAACAGCCCTTGAAGACTGAGCCAAGACTTGCATGACAAGGAGGCCCCGTTTTAAGGTCCTACTTTAGCCTCAGATTCAACTCCCTAGAGTCACTCTTGTCCTTGTCTGCAGAGCAGCATCGTGTTCTTTTATGGAAACATTACAATAAAAAGCAGCTTTTTAATTGTTAGGCATCAGTCTCTCTGCTCTGCTGAAATAAGGAAAATGGAGAGCATTTCCCCCTCGATATCCTCTTTGCCTAATCAATTCTGTCTGCAGAAAAGGAAAAGGCTTTGAAAGATGTTTGGATGCTGCTGCTGAAAGCAGGCGGCAGCTGTGAGGTTCATGGCAGCAAGTCCCAACACGTTCCAGTGTATGCTATGCCAGGCACTTTTGTTTCATAGCTAACAGCCTGTGAGAAAAAACAAAAACAGAAATGAGAAGGATAAACTCACTGCAGCAGGCTTCCATTGGATTCTGTTGGCTTCAGTTTCAAACTGATATTCCTTCATAGTCCATATCCCTTAAAAGGAATCTGTTTTAGCACATGGAACTTTAACACTTTTTAACAGGACTTTGATCAAGCTACAGGTAGCAAGGCTGGCTGAAGGGTGCTCGCGTGGGTGTGGAATTCCTTCCCTTTTCTCAGGCCTGGTGAAATGTGCATCTTCAGTTACTTGGGGAATCTTATTTCCATTTACACCTCTACCTCGCTATAATGCTGTCCTCGGGAGCCAAAAAAATCTTACTGCGTTATAGGTGAAACCACGTTATATCGAACTTGCTTTGACCTGCCAGATCAAGCAGCCCCACCCCCTTGGAGCGCTACATTACCGCGTTATATCCAAATTTGTATTATATCAGGAGGCATTACATTGGGGTAGAGGTGTACTTGACTTTCAGAGCAGGTGTTTCTGCTCATCACAGGACTGATAATGTTCTAAAAGCTGCAATATACACCAGCCTTTTACTCTGGACAATACCCAGAGCTGCACTGTTGCTGCAACCCTGGAGGATCAAGAATATGGTGCATGAGAGGGAATTGCTCTACAACGCCTAGATCAGAGTGGAGTCCGACAAAGAAACTCTGGCTACGTATTAGTGATTGTTATCGACAGCTTCAGAATAAAAGACTCCTCCATCCTCTCAAGCCTTTTGGGACTTGTCTGATCATTATTATTATTCATTTCGATTTTGCTGTGGCAGCGAGATCAGGGCCCTGTTGCATTGGGAACTGTGCAGCCATGTAGGCAAAGCCGATCCCTACTGCAAAGAATTTAGAATCTAGAATATGGACAAGATGCAGCAGCAAGTGCAAATGGCTGGACCTCCGCAGTTGGATCAGGGAGAGAGAGAAAGGCTGTAACAATACCGGTGTGTTTTCATGTAGACTAGCTGTGGCCCACAGCAACTCACCATCTGGGCAGTTGCTATCAGCTGGCAGGCTGCGCTAGGCATCTCAGCAGAAGTGAGTTTTAGGCACGATAAGGTGCTGGCTTTCCTCGTTTTGGGAGGAAGTTTGTGCCAGACATAAGAGGCAGCACAGAGAAAGCACCAAGGCCCCTGCTGTCTCAATTCGCATTTTGAAGATAAATCAGACCTAAGCAATGGATAATGCTGTCTGTCTACTACAGATGCTGATATGGACTTGATCACCATGGCCACTGAGGGCCTCCAAATGTGTTTATCCTCACAACATGCTGGCAAGGTGGCCAGTGCATTGTACAGATGAGGAACCAAGGCACAGAGAGGCTAAGTGACTTACCCAAGGACCAACTGGGGGGGGAGGAATGTGGAAGAACAAAGAATTGAACCAAGGTCACTCAAGTCCCAGACTACTGCCCCAAGCAATAGGCCATCCTTCTTCCCTGTGCTTTAGTGGCACTGCATCACATACCTGTAAGTCGAATGCTGCACTGAATGCAAACAGCACCGTGAATACAACATTTAGTTAACTAAAGAATCATCTTTATGACAAGTAGACAGATCTTTCACTAGGGCCCCAATCTGCTCACATGGAACTCAATGGCAAAACTCCCACTGACTTTAATGATGCAGGGTCAGGCCCTGATTGCTAAGGGACAATTCTTGACCCTATGGAATGGTGTTATCTGGAGTCACCTTGGGGGCAGCTGTATTTAGTTCTTGGTCACTCCCCACAAGCAAGGGAGAACTGGAAGTCATCCCTGACTTTCTTCATTGTAGCTCGGCAGAGAGCGTAGCCAGCGGGTCATAAAACAGTTGCTGTAACAGGTTGGTTGGAGTTAGCTAGTAGCTCTGCCATGTGCAACTGATCTATGTGTCTGCACCACTTTTGCCTTTTCCAGAATTTAACTGTGGCCCATGGAATCTAGGACTCATTTTTGGTCTCCAGGAAAGTCTCTTTTCCAAATTCTTTGTCCTATGCAACATTTATGTCAGATGACGTATTGCCCACTGGCATCTTTCTTCAGTTGCTTCTTAGAAGCCAATCACAGAAGGTCTGGTTTAAGAGATTCAGTTACGAATGACATTTCTTCCCCCAAAATGAACCAGATGAGGCCTGGTCAGTGCTGCTGTGGAAGCGACCCCATTTCTGAGTGACCTTTTCTGATGTTGCAGTGTGTAATGGAAAAGCCATTCAGCCTAGCCACTGGGGGGTGAATGGTATACAGCTGTGGTTAGACGCATGTTTCCACACAACATCATGGATTCTTGAAATCCGCTCTTGCTGATCCTCTGCTCTTGATACCTACAAGTGCTGTGATACTTACAAGTGCTGCACGTAACGCTTTAGTGCTATGGACTGATGTGGTAGGTGGCATGTGCAGTCCCTCTGTCTAATCTCGTTAGGCATCAGACATAAAAAAGGTTCATTGGCTCACATGTGGGAGCTGCCATGGTACCCTCAACTTCTTCCAAGAGCGGATGTCACCCTGACAGACCTTTGGCCAACTTAGTCATTGCATAGATTCGTTATTGCATAGATTCCTCGATCCATTGGACCGCTGCGATCATTTACTCTGGCCTCCTGCATTACACAGGCCAGAGAACTTCCCCAAATTAATTCCACTTTGAACTAGAAAAATATCCACCTGTGATTTTAAAATTTCCAATGTAGCCATCAGTGTTTGGCCACCAAATATAGCTTCATGCTTGGACTTTCCATGTAGCCAGCACTTGCTGGCCTAAACGCAGTTTTCCCAGCTCTTGTTGCAGTTGTGAGTAAGGACTGCTTGCATGCCCCCACAGTGGATGCCCAGGATGAATGGCAATCTCCTGTCTCTGGCTGTAGCCTGGGCAGAGATTGCACTTGCCATTAGCCATCTACTCTTTCACAGTAGCCTCATACATCTATATATGAAAAGGATCATTCCTAGCTGTTCTCTCCAACATAGCAAAGGCGACTCTGGGTTACATTGAATGCAGCCACCACATGTGTGCTGGACATTAATGCTCAAATGGAAAGTTTCCCAAACTACGGGTCGAGACAGGGCACCAGAGGAGGTCAAAAGACTGTCCTGCTTTGACCCACAACTCTCCACCTCCCCCCGATCCCGATTGAAACAGCTTCTGTCTCATAGGGGTGTAGGGTGACCAGATGTCCTAATTTTATAGGGACAAGCCTGATATTCAGGGCTTTGTCTTATATAAGCGCCTATCACCCCTTGCCCCTATCTCAATTTTTCACACTTGTTAGCTGGTCACACTATAGGAGTGGCTGGGCTTTGGAGTTGCGACCTGGCCCTGGTCCCCAGGGACATAGAGCTACTCAGGGTTGGCCTGGCCGCTCCAGAGTAGAGAGCAGCCCCCAACCAGCCCAGCGGGACAGAAACCACCACTCCAGAGATGAGTGCAGGATGAGCTTGCTCTGCAATCAGTGATTTCCCTACACCCCTCCTGGGGGGGTGTACACCCCCCCTGAATTTCCCCAACACCCCCCCAAGTTTTGTGAGCTAGTTACATACCAATTTAGTGACTGTTTGGAAATCTGAATTTAAACTGAAACATTAATACACACTTTAAAAGCTTATAGAGTGTATGATAAAATATGTGTATCTGAAAAACTATAATAGATTTGAAAAGTTATATGAACTAGAATAGCTTCCTTGCTCCCTAACAGCTGTCGTTTTTATGAATCAGTGCATCATTTCCGTGATGTTGGCCAACCGAATAATTCAAATATGATGATTTGTAAGCCAAGGTCTAAATGAGCTCTGCCTGACAGCTTAGTGATGAGCTGGAGTTGTGGGGAAAGGCTTCAGGGCCAGATTATATTTTACATTTCAAACTATCTACCTAGGTATCCAGCAACAGAGCCTTTGTTTCCAAGTGATAAGATTTTGGCTGGAGGTGGGTTACAAACCACTTGAATGTGGGGGTATGAGGTGATGAATGTTGTTCGTTATTGTATGATAAGGGCAGCTAGAACTATACTTAACCTGTTGATGATTGAAAGCCACCAAGTTAGAGAGGTGGGGAGCTTGTCCCTCTCCACTGTTAAAGACCAGAGCTGATGAGGCTCCAAGAGAACTTTTGTTCTGTTAAGTGACCACTGCAGCTGAAATCATGCAATCAGGTTTAAGTGCTGTAGTCCTTGTTTGTGGACAAGTGTTTCCTGTGGGGCAGTGTTTTTGTGGTAGATACAAGCCCCAGACTGCACTAGCAGCGAGTTAGGTTCCCCACACTGAGAGCTCAGCTTGAAATCACTGAAAGTGGTGGAACTCAAGAGACCAACATCGCGAGCACAGTGGCAGTGGAGCTGAAGGTGATTGTGCAGGGCCATGGCAACAGAGGGCTGATGAACAGATGACACAATGAACAGACGTGGCCAGAGCAACAGTGAGAACTGAGGAACAAGCAAGGTGCCTTCTTGTCCCCACCTTTGTAGGTGTACTCACATGAAAGCCCTCTTCGGAATCTGAGTCTTCACTGACCAAGGGACAACACCAGTGATTGGGAGTGCAGTGGAGGAAAAGTGAGGGCATTTAAATAACGTTTGTTTGTTGGACTATATTTAGGGCATGGCTACACTCAAAACTTCAAAGCGCCTGCCGCGGAAGCCCTGCCACAGCAGCGCATTGAAATGTGAGGTAGTCGCACGATGCCAGACGCTGGGAGAAGCTCTCCAGGGTGCCGCACGTACTCACATTTCATGGATTTAGCTTGCAGTGCTGGGAGCCTGCCTCCCAGCGCTATGCAGCACTTTACACAAGGCGCTTTACAGCGCTGTATCTTGCAGCACTCAGGGGGGTGTTCTTTTCACACCCTGAGCGAGAAAGTTGCAGCGCTGTAAGCGCCAGTGTATCCATGTGCCCAAGGTCACTTTGCTCCAGAATGCAAGATTTGTGACTGAGGATGAGAAACTTAAATAAATTGTTCCTCTAGTAAGCCAGATGTTTTAAATGCATTATTGCAGGGTTGTTTATCTCACATTGTGTTTTCTTGGATGAGGTATTATTTGGGGAGTTTCTGTACTAAGCATTTTATTATTATTAATTTTACATAAGAATGGTCATACTGGGTTCAGACCATGGTCCAATAGCCCAGTACCCTGTCTATGCAACAGTGGTCAAGGCCAGGTGCTTCTCAGAGGAATGACAGAAACAGAGATCATCAAGTGCCATCCCCTGTTGCCCCATTTCCCAGCTTCTGGGCAAACAGGCTAGGGATCACTTCAGAGCATGGTTTGCTCCCTCAGCCATCCTGGCTAATAGCCACAGATGGACTGTTTCCAGGAATTTATTAGTTGCTGATCCCAGACGAGCTACAGAGGGATCCGGTCCTTGGAGAAGCTGAGGAGAACTTGCTGGCCACCAGCCTGCAAAAACCCCCTTGGGGAAGGCGCAGGGCAGAGTCCTGCGGGAGTGAGGGATTCTGTCCGGATGGGCTCCCAAGGGGAAGTAGAAACTGGGGGATCAGGAGGCAGCTGGTGGTTGCCCCAGGAATCCACAGGGTTCTTCCCTCTCAGCTGCTGGATGGGAAGAGAGTGAGGGGAACCCCTTGAGACCTGAAGGAGGATTGGAGGGAAGGGGGAAGACCTCCTGGGGATCTCTTCCCCTTTGAGTTGGGAGTCAATCTCCCATAAAGTTGTCCCATTCGAAGACCTGGGAAAGCAACCCAGACCTGGAGAGAGAGGTCAAGGACATGTGGCTTTAGATGGTCAGCCGTTTTACAGGCCCACTGGCCTTCATCCGTGGGGACTGAGCCCCAAGGGAGATGGGATGATCTGGTTGATGGGGCTATCCATAAGCCTCTTCCCAAAATCTGGACCTGATAGCGTTCAAAATGTGAGGTACCTAGCATGAACCCTCAAGTTAATTACCATGGATCTTATTTCTCGCTGCCCACAGACAAGAATTACAAGCACCTGCCTCGCTCTGCTCCCCCAAACTTTCCTGGAGGGACCTCAAGACCCAGAAGCTCTGAGTGTCTTTATTGGCAAGGGAAATAACCCATTCCCTTCCCCTCTCTCTCCCACCCAGACTTTCCTTCTGGCTAACCTGATAGTACTGATTGCAATCTTTTACATCACAATACCAAGAAGCATGTTCTCCTCTCTTCCACAAAGAGACAAACCCCAAATACAAGGAAACAGAAATGATCTATCTCTCTTCCCCCTCCCACCAATTCCCTGGTGCTGCAGAGCTTCCCTCCCCTGAGAGAAAACTCAAACAAGTCTTTAAAAGAAACTTTATATAAAAAGAAAGAAAAAGACATAAGAATGTAATCTCTGCATCAAGTGACAATACAGGGCTATTGCTTATAAGAAAATATGAATAAACAGTCTGATTCAAAAAGATATCCAATTTGAAACATTCCAGCAAGCTACACACAATGTAAATACAACCAAAACACATAAAAGCCTATATTGTTTTTCTACCTGTACTTACAATTTGGAAACAGAAGATTAGAAGATAGAAAGAACTTTCTCATAGCTGAGAGACAGACAAAAAGACTCCGACCCAAAAAATTCCCTCCCTGACTTTGAAAATTCAGTTTCCTGATTGGTCCTCTGGTCAGGTTTTTGGTTCCCTTGTTAACCCTTTACAGGTAAAAGAAACATTAACCTTAGCTATCTATTTATGACATAGCCACAGATGGACCTGTTCTCCAGGAATTTATCTAGTTCTTTTATAATCCTGTTATAGTTTTGGTCTTCACAGAATCCCCTGGCAAAGAGTTCCCTGGTGGACTTTATATTGTATGAAGAAGTGCTTCCTTTTGTTTTTTTTAAAACCTGCCGTCCATTAATTTCATTGGGTGACTGCTAGTTCTTGTGTTATGTGAAGGATTAAATAAAATTTCCTCATTCACTTTCTTTGCACCAGTCAAGATTTTGTAGACCTCTATCATATCCCCATTAGTCATCTCTTTTCTAAGCTGAAAATCCAGTCATTTCATCTCTCCTCCTGTTTCATACTCCTGATTATTTAGTTGCCCATCTCTGTACCTTTTCCAATTCCAATATATAATTTTTAGGAGGTGACCAGATCTGCACACACTATTCAAGGTGTACACGCACCATGGATTTATATAGAGGCAATATGTATTTTCTGTCTTATCTATTCCTTTCTTAATGATTCCCAACATTGTTGCTTTTGTGACTGCTGCTGCTGCACATTGAGTGGATGTTTTCAGAGAACTATCCACAATCACTCCAAAATCTTTCATGAGTGTTAACAGCTAATTCAGATACCATCATTTGTATGTATAGTTGAGATTGCTTCCAATGTGCATTACTTTGCATTTATTCCAATATTAAATTTCATCTGCCATTTTTGTTGCCCAATCACCCAGTTTTATGAGATCCCTTTGTAATTCTTCAGTCTGCCTGGGACTTAACTATCTTGAATAGTTTTGTATCATCTGCAAATTTTGCCACCTCACTGTTTACCCATTTTTCCAGATCATTTATGAATATATTGAACAGTAATAGTCCCAGTACTGACCCTCAGGGATACCACTATTTATCTCTCTCCATTCTGACAACTGATAATTTATTCCTACCCGTTGTTTCCCATCTTTTAACCAGTTACTGATCCATGAGAGGACTTTCCTCTTACTCCATGATGGTTTACTTTTCAAAAGTCAATTTAAATTAAATATTCTTTTTTTAAATGTATATTTTTTTAGAAATCTAGACCTGTTATGTGTTTGGTGTAACGTGCATTATTCTTATGTTCAATTTGCATAAACCTAACAAAACATTTACTTTATTCATATCTTTTTTATTTATCTTATTGGTCTTGACATCCCCCTGTAAGTGCGAACACCCCCCCTAATTTCAATTCCAGGGGAAACCACTGTCTGCAATGCCTCCCCCCTGCCTCCCACATCCTGGGGGCAGCACCCGACTCCCCACCCCCAGGCCCAAGGGGAGTTGTGGCATGAAAATGTTTGGCAACTGTTGCTCTGGTGTGATCCAGCAGCATTTGAGGCTTTCCATCATCAATCGAGTGCCCACCATGCTGCTGACCCAGGAATAAAGCTCAGCACAGCAAACATGCAGCAGCTCTTAGAGGAAATCCAGGCTCTCAGCAGAGACCCCACAGGCTCAGGGTTTGTTACTGGTGTAAAAAAGTTGTTAGCTACCTAGTGGTCAAAACTCTTGATCCTGCCCCCCCACCAGCTGAGGGTGTTTTTAGTCTCTTTGGGTGTAATTATTGTCTGCGTTCTCCAACGAATGAGATGCAAACGTCTTTCACAACTGCTAGGCAGAACAGGGCAGAACACTGGGATAAGCTCTTGGCATCTCAAGAGGAACCTGTATAGAAATGCGCTTGCATAGATATCAGATATTTTGTTTCTCTCCACAGACAGCTACATGAAAACAAGAGCCTTGGACCCCAACTCTTAATCTAGTCCGTCTGCCTACTCCTACAGACCCCGTCGGAAATCCTACATGGCCAGAACCTCAGCAGCGCTCAATGGGCCTGGCTTGACTGACTTTAGTGAAGCTACACTGATTTACACCCTGCAAGGATCTGCCCAAGGAGTCCAATCCTGCAAGCACTTAGGCACCTGGGCGACTTTACGCACGTGAGGGAATCTCATAGAATTCACACAAGTCAGTCGCTCACATCCGTATCAGCAAGATTGGGCCCATAGGCCTCTCTCCGCAGCAGGCAATTATGATGTCACAAAAGCTTAGCACTTCAAATGGGGAACACGCAGCAGGAGCAGAGGGGCTCGTGAGAATCAAAGCATCAGGTGCGATTCTCATCTCCCTGGCACCCAATTTACCCTGTTCTACTGGGTACGCTGAGCTACTCCAAATTTACACCACCTGGAGATCAGACTCAGGCCCCCTTTTTATGCCAATGTCATTAACAAGGGAAGAAAAACACTGCAACTGAATAAAGAGGAAGAAATTCTTCTAATCATAATATTTTGAAAGTTTCCAGGTGTCAATTGCTGTTTCATGTTCTTCTTACATCCATATTTTGAACGGCTCATCGTGTTCCCTGCCAGGGGAGTGTTAGTTGCATATGGAGGGTGTGCATCTAAAACAAATCAAGGCTAAGTCTGAATTACCTGACGCCCCAAACAGGTGAAATCCTGGCCCCACTGATTCAAGGGCAAACCCCCAGTGACTGTCTCATTCTCTGTACTGATCAGGCCAGATTCCCATTCACACAAAGGCCCATCGACACCACCCAGGCAGTTTAAAGGGATGTTAAAGTGGGACTGTGTTGTGTGTACGCTCACTGTGAGGCCCACTATGCTGCTAGAGTGGTACAAATGAGAACCTGACCCATCACCACTAATGAGCATTCCTGGCACATCCAGAGTCCCCTCTGAAGACAGCCAGAATGGGGGGAAGGGCCAGGCCCAATCGACTGAGGAGAAGTGGGATGATGTGTAAAGTTACTGCTTCAGAGAAAAGCTGTGCAGTACACTGTTATCTGAAACCATAGGAGATTCCTGCCTAGATCAGCTCAGCACTCAAGAGTTGCTTTCTACAAATCCTCAACTGAAGGGGTCTGATTCTAACCTCAGATGTGTGATTCATTGCTGTGCTTCTGCACAGGTTCTCCTGGCCGTAATGCATGTCACATATCTGAGCTTAGCAGCAGGCCTGAGAACCAAGGGGCACATTCTACTCTGAGGGCTGGTCTACACTACGGGGTAAAATCGATTTTAGATACGCAACTTCAGCTACGTGAATAACGTTGCTGAAGTCAAATATCTAAAATCGATTTACTCACCTGTCCTCACCGTGTGGGATCGATGTCCGTGGCTTGCCATGTCGATTCCAGAACTCTGTTGGGGTTGGTGGAGTTCCGGAATCGATATAAGCGCGCTCAGGATCAAGGTATATCGCGTCTAGATGAGACGCAATATATCGATCCCGAGCAATTGATTTTAACCCGCCGATACGGCGGGTAGTCTAGACGTGGCCTGAATTGCAACAATCCCTTCCCACTGATGCCAGACGGGTGTTGCACAGGTGTAAAGGCCTGGGGGTCATTTTACTGACTCGAGGAGCTTCGATCTTGCCCTATGTGAGGGCAACGACGCTTTTAAAGTATTGGAGAAAAATGAAAGATTGATGTTGCATCCTATCAATACACTTCCAGTCCTGGATTACTGTATGGGCTTGTTTCCATTCTCCAAGCAGCCTGAACAGGCAGTCTCATGAATGGTTCCTGTGCACGCACACCCTGCTTTGGTCTGTAGGGACTGTCGTGTGAGTGCCTTCAACCTCACCACCTTACGCTGGCGTCTTCAGAGGGGACTAAGGGAGTTAGATTCTTATTGATTTTCAACAGGAGCTGGGCACCTTGTTCCTTTAGGCTCATTGAAAATCTTAGCCTTAATGCTAATGAGAGACTTCCTCTACCAAAGATTAAGTGGTCAAATGTCACCTCAGTTTGGAGAAACAATCTCCTCACCGCACAAATGACTGGTTCATGGAACAGCAGTTCTGGATCTCACAAGAGAAATTCCTTTTGGCTTTGAGACTGATCCTGCATCCAGACACTTATGAACAAATTCCTTAGTGTTACGTATACTGCAGTAATGCTTAGGCATCTCAGTCCTGACCGAGACCCCACTGGGCTGGGCGCTGCAAGACCAGGTGGGTGAATTTGTGACTCAGATGGAACCGGAGTAAAATCTGAAACAAATGCAGCTGAGGAAGAAAAAAAAATGTAGAACTTGCCTTTCCAGATTCACTACCTTGCAGCTTGACTAAATGTATCACTGTACAATCCCATTAACTTTTATGGTGGATTGGATCAGAGCTAATGAGTTACAGTCTGGAAAAAGTAACACACACAATTAAGGACTACAAAAAATCATCATTAATTGTTCACTCAAATCAGAAAATATTCACAGGGGGTAATCTGTGGATTTTCAGCACGCTGAACATAGCAGAAGCTGTGAGGGCTATTTAAAAACTGATCACCATTTGTTACATCCCAGATACTGGACCAGCTCTCCAGCTGGTGTAGTGTGACTTCAGTGGGGCTATACTGATGAATACCCTGGTGCATCATTCCTAATTTCACAAAAGATATAAAAGGAAAATGGGCAACGCAGCATTCAAGTATATAAGAAAATTCAGTGACAAAACGGAATTGCAATCTTCTGCACTACTGCAAGAGAAATATAAATTCAAAAGCAGGAATGTACTGTCTTCTTACAGCTCTGACGTTATTTACACAACCACATGAAATTGAGACATTTTAACTAGCTTTATCCCAAACAAGAGACTACAGAAAGCAATTACAGTATAAGGTTATCATTTTCCCACAGAACTACAGGGCAATACTGGCAGTATGAGGTTAATTTGGGGGAAGGAAATTAAACAATTTGTCCTGTAGAACGGGAAGATATGTGCTGACCTCTGTGAACAGTGTGATTTCTCTTTCGTGGGAAGAATACCAGTGGAAATTCAATATTTCCACCAGTAGGATTCAATATTTTCCCACGCCAGCTTTACAAACCGGACACAAAATTCAGAGCGAAAATGCTGGCAGGAATATCATGGTATGGGGAACTATCTTCTGGTAAAATCCCAAACTGAATGACTTCTGACAGGATGTGATGTAAGACTTCTTTCAGGGAGAGGACTCCTATCAATATGGCGGCATTGACAAAGGTACAGATTTACTGACATTAAAGAATGACACCTGTTAAAGATCCCTAAGGCTGCAACCAATACATGGATTTCATCGCTGCAGTTTCAAAACCAAACACCCAGCGTAGAAAGGTGGTTAACAAGTATAAAACTGGTCTCCAAGAAATGGAACAGTTACAGCTTTCCTTCGATTGGCAACATGCAACTTCGCCAGCCTGGGGCTGAACATATTGTTCCACACAGGTCAGGGGCTCACGGTCAATATTTTAGCTATTTCCCTGGGCTCAGGCAGAGCCAGTCAAGCACCCATCCCGCTCTGCCTGGGGCTCCTACTGCCCAGCAGGGAAGCAGGCAATGCGGGGCTGGAGCTACCTTCCATCCCAAAATGAAGCGTGTATGTGTGCTTGTGCGTGTTTGCAGGATTGGGGCCCTGCATTGTGTATGCCCATATTTACATGCTCGTATATTTAAATCTTTGCCATGCTGTGAGAGAGCTTTTTGCTATGCTCGTGTTTTTCCCCACGATTTTGTATCCTGTTGAGACTGAAATGTCACTTGTGGACATCTGAATACATTTTCTCCGCCATTGTTTGCACGTCTCTTCGCTTCCTGGTTCTTGCCACTCTGGTGCAGAAGCACTGGTGTACCAAGATAATGATTGCTCCCTATCTGGCCAGACAAAGAGCAGGAAGTATTGGAAATCTCATGAGATATTCAGATGCATTAGGCAAATCTAAGAATCTCCAGGCAACGTAGGCTCAGCTCCCACTTAGCAGAGCCCCCACACACTCCTGTGTTCTGTTGAGCTTCCAGGGCTTGTCTTGGAGAGGTGCACATGCCCTCTGGGCTTCTTGAATTTGGCTGTTCCCTGGAAGAGGGGCTCAGATGCCACACTGGGCTCCTATGGGTTGGCTCCTTCTTGGAGGGGAAACAGAGAAAATTATGATGCTCTACCAAGCAAGGAAAGAACAATCAGTTGCACACACACAAAATGGGAAATGACAGTGTAGGAAAGAGTACTACAGAAAGGGATCTGGCCATCATAGCGGATCACAAGCTAAATATGAGTCAACAGTGTAACACTGTTACCAAAAAAGTGAACATCCTTTGGGGATGTGTTAGCAGAAGTGTTGTCAGCAAGACACAAGAAGTCGTTCTTCCGCTCTACTCTGCACTGATTAGGCCTCAACTGGAGTATTGCGTCCAGTTCTGGGGGCCTCATTTCAGGAAAGATGTGGACAAACTGGAGAAAGTCCAGAGAATAGCAACAAAAATGATTAAAGGTCTAGAGAACATGACCTATGAGGGAAGATTGAAAAAACTGGGTATAGTCACAGGAAGAGAAGATTGAGAGGTGACATGAGAACAGTTTTCAAGCACATACAAGGTTGTTACAAGGAGGAGGGAGAAAAATTAACCTCTGAGGGCAGGACAAGAAGCAATGGGCTTAAATTGCAGCAAGGGCAGTTTAGGTTAGATATTAGGGAAAACATCCTGTCAGGGTGGTTAAGTACTGGAATAAATTGCCTAGGGAGGTTGTGGAATCTCCATCATTGGAGAATTTTAAGAGCAGGTTGGACAAACCCTCCTCAGGGATGGTCTAGATAATACTTAGTCCTTCTCTGAGTGCAGGGGACTGGACTAGAAGACCTCTCGAGGTCCCTTCCAATCCTATAATTCTATGCTTCTTCCGTTGACCAAGTTGCATCTACAGTGGGGTCTAGGTCGATCTGAATATGTCACACAAGGCATGACATTTCTCACAGCCCCGAGCAATGAGGCTGTGACCTTAGCTGTAGACTCATCCATCTTCTTTTTTTAAATGGAAGCTTCGATTCCAGAGAACAAGGTGTGAACCAGGGGTTAGCGTGCAGGACGGGTGTGCACTACTCTAATCCAAGCACAGACACCCTTTTTCATTCTAAGCATTATTAGCTGAAAACCACAGTTGAAAGCATGCTCAGGGTATGTCTACACTACGGGATTATTCTGATTTTACATAAACCAGTTTTGTAAAACAGATTGTATAAAGTCGAGTGCACGTGGCCACACTAAGCACATTAATTCGACGGTGTGCGTCCATGTACCGAGGCTAGCATTGATTTCCAGAGCGTTGCACTATGGCTAGCTATCCCGATAGCTATCCCATAGTTCCCGTAGTCTCCCCGCCCATTGGAATTCTGGTTGAATCCCAATGCAAAAACAGTGTCGCAGGTGATTCTGGTAAATGTCGTCACTCAATCTTCCTCCGTGAAAGCAACCACAGACAATCATTTCACACCCTTTTTCCCTGGATTGCCCTGGCAGATGCCATAGCATGGCAACCATGGAGCCTGTTTTGCCTTGTCACTGTCACGCCATGTGTACTGGATGCTGCTGACAGAGGCGGTATTGCAGTGCTACACAGCACCATTCATTTGCTTTGCAAGGTAGCAGAGATGGTTACCATCTCTATTGCACCGTCTGCCATTGTAAACTGGCGATGAGATGATGGTTATCAGTCGTTTTGTACTGTCTGCTGCTGCCATGGGTGCTCCTGGCTGGCCTCGCTGCGGTCGGCGGGAGCGCATGGACAAAATGGGAATGACTCCGGATCATTCCCTTCTTTATGTTTTGTCTAAAAATAGAGTCAGTCCTGCCTAGAATATGGGGCAAGTCTACTAGAGAACCAGAAAGCACAGCCGCTCCGGGTCAGCCCCAAGATTCCGCAGAAATGATGAGCCGCATGCCATTCTAGGGGGTGCCCTGCAACAACCCCACCCGTTGCTTCCCTCTCCCCCAACCTTCCTGGGCTACTGTGGCAGTGTCCCCCCATTTGTGTGACGAAGTAATAGGAATGCAAGAAAAAGAAACACTGACTTGTTAGTGAGATAATGAGCGGGGGAAGCCTCCAGCTGCTATGATAGTCCAGGCAGGACATTAAGGGTGCGGGGGGAGAGGAGCGCAGCCTCCGCGCTGCTATGATAGTCCAGCAGTACAGAATCTTTTCTTTAGACATGAAAGGGGGGGCTGATGGAGCTCAGCCTCCAGTTGCCTATGATGAGGATGTTACCAGCCGTTTTGTAACATCTGCCGGAATGACCGGAGTCATTCTATTTTTACCCAGGGTCCCCGGCGACCTCACCGACGAGGCCAGCCAGGAGCACTCACGGGCTGATGTTGAAGACGGATATTAGTCATATTGCACCATCTGCCACCAGGAAGGGGATGCTGGTGTTCAGCGCTGCAGCACCCCGTCTACCAGCAGCATGCAGTAGACATAGCGTGACATTGAAAAAAGGCGAGAAATGATTTTTTCCCTTTTCTTCGGGGGAGGGGGAAGGGTGTAAATTGACGACATTACCCTGAAACACCGGGGAAATGTTTTTAACCCTTCAGGCATTGGGAGTCAGCCAACAATGCAAATGCTTTCTGGAGACTGCGGGGACTGTGGGATAGCTGGAGTCCTCAGTACCCCCTCCCTCCATGAGCGTCCATTTGATCTTTGGCTTTTGTTACGCTGTCACACAGCACTGTGCTGTGGACTCTGTATCATAGCCTGGAGATTTTTTTTCAATGCTTTGGCATTTCGTCTTCTGTAACGGAGCTCAGATAGAACAGATTTGTCTCCCCATACAGTGATCAGATCCAGATATCTCCCTTACGGTCCATGCTGGAGCTCTTTTTGCCTTTGACTGCATGCCACCCGTGCTGATCAGAGTCCATGCTGGGCAAACAGGAAATGAAATTCAAAAGTTCAAGGCTTTTCTGTCTACCTGGCCAGTGCATCGTAGTTCAGATTGCTTTCCAGAGCGGTCACAAAGGTGCACTGTGGGATACCGCCTGGAGGCCAATACCGTCGAATTGCAGCCACACTAACCTAATCTGACATGGCATACCAATTTCAGTGCTACTCCCCTCGTCGAGGAGAAGTACTGAAATCGTTTAAAGAGCCCTTTATAATTGATATAAAGGCTTCGTTGTGTGGACAGCTGCAGGGTTAATCGGTTTAACGCCTGCTAAATTCGGTTTAAACGCATAGTGTAGACCAGGCCTCATAGTGAGCCAAGCGAAGCAAAGCTGGACACTATCATCCATTCGTAGTGTAGCACAAGCATTATTTATATTGCGCTATGCCTAGGATCTCAAGCCAAGGCCCCGTCGTGCTAGGTGAGTGCTGCACAAAGATAGACTTCATATTTTACACACTACTCAGCCGGCATTAAAAATCTCTCTCTCGCTATATATACTTAAAATGAGAGTCTTTGGGAAAGGATTTAAACATTGTATTTGAAACAAGTAACTACTGAAAGCCTGTATGAATGGGAGACAATGGGCACATTTGATCTTCGGATTTTATATTCTGGGTTACACCTCAGAGATATTTATTTCCGTTAGCTCTGCGTCTCTTTAATGGTGACCATGACCCAGCTGAAATGCACTGGACATGGAGCAAGCATCTCTCAATATCTTAGCAACTTTTTACTGGAACGGTGAATAGACATAATTATTTCTAATTCTCCAGTTGTGCCAGGAACTTACATTCCCCAGTTGAACCCCAGTGTTTCAAATATACGATCCAATCTACTTTAAAGCTCCTGAACAGAGAGTTTCAGCACCAGTTAATGGTAATAAAAGCCTCTCCTTGACTTTAGTGGGAACTGGATCAGGTCCACAATGTTTCTATTTTCTCGGTCTCCTCTATATTAAATTGAATAAATCCTGCAAACTTTCCTCTTCACTTCAAACTATTTTAGTGCCTTGTACTGATCATCAATATTTCTCACAGGGGGCAGTTGGACTAATCCACCTGTGCTCAGTGTACACAATAGTGCTTTGTTCCTTCCCACGCCAAGTGAATAGCTTTTTACTCCAGTCTCTGCTCAGTAAAACGTGGTTTTTCATCTCATTTTTTTTACCTATTCAGACATCAAAATTACTAGGATTAATTCATCATTATTGGAAGCAGAACAGTCTAAGAGGACAAGGGGAGGCATGGAGACTGGCTTCTATTCCCAGTTGGGTGACCTGAGGTAAGTCACTTCCCCTCCCCTCCTCTCTCTGGCTTGCTTACTTTGATGGTAAGCTCTTTGAGGCAGGCTTGTCCCTACACTGCTGCAGCCAATAGGACTTTTGCTGTTGACTTCAGCAACAACAGGACCAAGCTTTGTGTGTCCGTATTAGAGCTGTGCAAATAATGAGTTTTTCGGTTCATCAACAATGCTGCACCCCCTTTTCCCACCAATAGAAATCACTTCCACTCAAAGGAAACACTTTGTGCAACCTGAAAGAAATGTTTTGTTTAGAATTCAAACATTTTTGTTCAGTGTTTAATTCTTCAGAATAGACTTGAAAGAAATTTTGAAACGAAATGTCATCCCAAATGGAACGATTGAAACCTTTCAGCTTTTTTTTCCTGAAATTTATTTTTGCTTTGTTTTGTTTTCACCACAACTTATTTGGTGTAACTGACGGATTCACCAACTGTTTCGGTGTCACCAAATCTGCAGTTTTGGCCACAAAAAATATTTCAGGTGAAATATTTTGTCCGGCTCTCACCTAGCACAATAAGGCCCTGATCTTCACTACCCTTAATATACATAACAATTATAGCTGCTGTCATAATATAACTATTTAATAATGATACGGTACTTCAGTTTTAGGCCAGTGACACTCCACCGATAGAACCACAACTACATCATTGCAAAGTTCTCATGATGTAGCATCGAATCATACCCACAGGGATAAATTCCACCCCTGGAAACATGCACGTAACTGGCACTCACTTCTATAGCACAGAGGAAGCCTGCAGCCAGGAGCTTTACACACATATTCCCCACCATCAGTCCTGCCACAATACTGGAGAACGAGCTACTAGCTATTCTTCCCAGCACAAATAACCCAGTGATTCTAGCAGTGTTAATTGCTCATAAGCCGCTAGGTGAAGCAGAGCCATCAGGCAAAGTGCAATTAAGTGTTTCCTTCCGGTCTCTAATTGTCTGAGATAATGCAAAGCAATTGTCACAGGTGGGAGGAGCGTTTTGCCATGAAAAGCTGATTTTTCTTTTAAAAGAAATGTCCTTGGGGAAACTACCAACTTTTCCACTTGAGGGCAAAAGGCATGGCTTTATTTAGGCATGGAATTTCACTGTTCTCACCCCAGTCCCTTGTGCCTGATGGCTAGACCGAACCCAATTTCTAACCGTCCTTGTTTGCACCTGATTATTCCAGGGACTATTTCACAGGGCTGTCTTTCCCAAGCCACCTTGCCCAGAAACTCACTGAGTGCAATTTAATTCAAATTTTATTCATCCCAGTTAGTTTTTTTTAACTTGCCTGCAACTGGTTAGAGCCTGATTGTGATCTCATTTACAGGAGATTTGCTCCATTCACTTTCATGGAGTTATTCCTGATTTATAGTGCGGTTCCTGAGATCAGAATCAGAGGCCAGAATCAACGGCGGTATTCTGAGGACCAGGCACTACCTCCATAATGACCGTGGCGTCACAGAATAGTTAGCACTGTGACCATTCTCTTAAGAGGCAGAACTATGTAGATCTTATACGTTTTGGACCCGTCTTACTGATTTGTGAAGACAAGGCAACCCAGCCTATAAATACCATACCCCTCACTAAGTCACTGTACTGAAGACTGGAGAGAACCTCTTCACTCAACCCAGAGTGGGGGAGACTGTCCAAGGAGGGCCACCAGTTAGAGCTAGTTGGGAATTTTTTCTCGGAACATTTCTTTCCTAGAAAAATGCCAATTCGTTAAAACTGAAACTTTGTGTGGGAACAGGTCCACTGAGATGAATTTCTCCACTTGAAAAATACATTTCTGAAATTGTCCAGGCCATTTTGACATTTTCAAACAAAACGCCAATTGTCTGATTAGAAATGTCATTTTGTTTGGAAATTTAAGCTAATTTGATTTTTTTTTAAATTTAAATTAGCGCAATCAAAGCGAAATGTTCTGAAATGATCAAAATGAAACACTTCAGTTGACCCGAATGGAAATTTTTTATGGATTTTTGCTTTGTGAACATTTCAAGATTTTGACTTGTGGTCCTGATTTGTGATGGGAAAAAAGTTTGAAATCTAAAAATTGTTCAGAGGACAGAAAAACCATTTCCTGTCCAGCTGTAGCTACTCTTTGTCTCTTGCTCTCCCATTGCTCTGACAGGTAATTTCCTGTGGTGCAGCGTACTTCCTGCCCCACTTTATGTCCCTATGCCCAGCCAGCACTGATGGCGGATACATTAGGAATGGAACCAAGGGTTCTTTCCCTCCCTGAACACTTGCTTGCACAGGGATTATTGGATGTCCAAACCCCACTGTCTCATCATGCCCAGAGATGTAATCTGGGATGGTCCTATGCAGGTCTAGGTTTATCTATCCATGATAATTACCTGGCACCCATCACAGTAGGATCTTCACTAGACACAATAAATCAACTCCACTGGATTGATCACTCCGGAGGTAAGTGTAGAGATGCCATGAATAGCACAATCTTTAATGCACGTATCCTCACAACATATCTGTGAGCTCTTATCCCCATTTTACAGATAGAAAACTGAGGCACCGCAAAGGAAAATGATCAGACCACAGTCACACAGGAATCCTGTGATGGAGCAGTGACTTAAATCTGCATAATATAAATTGAAGGCTCAGAGTCTAACCTAGTAGATTCTCTGCCACTAGGTTAACACTTGTATGCCATGTTTGGCCAAATCTAGCATGGGCATAAATAGTCACAACTCCGCTGACATCAGTGGAATTGTACTTCCTGGCATCAGTATTGAAATTGGCCTATACTTGAGTAGAAGGGAAATAGCTGGATGGAGAATTCAGTTTCATTTTGGGGGATGAGATTTTGCGCAGAACAGCTGTGACTTAACACTTGATATTGGTCACGCTTGTAGGCTGGATTACTGCTTCTATATTTTTGAGTATTACTATTCTTTTGGTACATGCACCAGTAAGGCCCTACTTGAATTGGAGGGAGGATTGTCAAATAACTGCAGCTGAGTTGCCGATAAGTAATGGAAAATCACAGAAAAGTAACAATGGACCTTTATTAATTGTGGTAATTTGGAAAAGCCAGAGAAGACCTGTTTGTTGAAGAAAAAATTCCTGGAACAATATGAACACTCAGGTATTATGTTATGCCTGTTAATTGTTTTGATAACCAGACATTTTGCTGCAATTATATTATAGTCCTTAATGCGCAGGTGTGAAGTGGGAACTCTGGCCACCCGCGGGGCTGACGGTTCGAGCCCCAGCCACTATCGGCTTGGTTAAATGCAGTTCTACTGTACTAGTGGGAGGGAAAGGGTGTTGTAAACCTGAAAATGTAAGTAAAATTGTGGAGTGTGCAAAGTAAGCTAATTAAAATCAAAATTACGGTGGAATCTGCAACTTCTACAATATCACAAATTCATTAGGGCCTCATGCATAGGGCAAGCGAAAGGCTCCAGTCCTGCTAACAGTTATTCATGTGCATGGGAATGCTCGTGGGCTTAAGGTTAAGAATGCACATAACTTTTAGAAGGATCAGCCCCTAAGCTCCCAATATACATGCTTAGTTTTAAGAGTCATTGATTTTAAGGCTAGAAGAGCCCATTAGGACATTCCGTGTATCCTCTGGTATAAACAAGCCATAGAATTTCACTCAGTTATAGTTGCACTGAGCCCAATAACTTGTTTGACTAAAGCATCTCTTCCAGAAAGGTGAAGACCCTGGATTTGAAGACTTCAGGAGAAAGAGAATCCACCCCTTCCCATGGTAGCTCATTCCAGTGGTTAATACCCATTGAAGCACATGTTTAAGTCCAAGTTATTCAGGAAAGCATTTAAGCACAGGTTTAACTGTAATTGATTTTAAAGGCATTTAAATCAAGCTTGTGCATAAGGGTTTGGCTGAATAGGGATGTACTTAAGTACATGCTTAAACCTAAATTAAATCGAGGCCTGAACAGATGAGACAAACGAAGGGTGGGAGAAAGGAAGGCGAGGAGGGGAACTGAACCTAATTGTTTTCAGTATCTTTTATGTTTAGGCTGTTGATTTTTTTTCGACGTTTCCCGTATTGGTTTGCTTTTATTCTTGTTGTGAGGAAGATAAAGTAGCTTACAAAAGCTGGACGGCTTCTCCTCAGGTGTACCACATAGTTTCACTGTGATTAATTTCTTTCCTACCCTTCCAAATGGGCTCATAAGGAGAGGCGTTCCTTCTTGGCTGAAAACAAGGCAACGCAACGTTTCTCCATTCACAGTAGGTGCAATGTGAATGCAGCCCTGCACCCTTTCCAGAAAGCATTCCATGTTGTTTGAGCACAAAGGCTCAGAGAACATGGCTTTCTATAGAATGGAAACTTTAAGAGAAAACCATGAAGAGGTTTATCTGTGCTGGAGTGGTGACGGGGGAGGTGGAGAAGGAAATAATGCACATGAAACAAAAGAAAGAGAAAATCAGTATTTAGTGGAAGAAATGAAAGATGTTGTGATTAGCATAACAATGTCATTGTTCCTGTATTAATCTGTCAATTTGCATTTAAATAAGTTAAATACTGTACGACATTTTCTGTGCCGTTTAAGAGCTCTAAATAAAATTGTCAGTCACTTTAATTTGCAGCTAGTATAAAGTGATTATTATTTTTTTTAAAAACATACTTAAATTATCTGGTTTAAGCGTGTAATGGGCAACCCAGTGGGACTCTGAACTAGGTGGGATTCTAGATATTTCCTTCACTGGTCCAGCAAACCATCTCAGCACATGATTTCAGTGGATCTACCCATGAGCTTACAGTGAAGCAAACGCTGGAGTGATCGACCAGATGGGGATCAATAGGTGGGTATGCCACTAATTCTCCTGGCAATTACAAAAAGAGCCTTTGAAGCATTTTTCCAGTTGATGCTGACTGGTTCAAACTGCTCCAGCCTTCCCTTCATGAGCTCAGCAGTCAGGAAAATGACTTGGGCCCTTTGCTATTTTCATGGTCATCTTTTATTTTCATCATGGTCATGCACAGAGGTCTGACTCAGGGCTCCCTTGGGCTCCCCTAACCTAGAACATCAAGACAGGCCCTTCCCTGAAGAGCTTACAATCTAACTCTGATTGGAGACGACAGGTGGATACGACAAACAAACAGGGCTGAACACAAGGCAGCACGGAGACAGCTGTGATTCACGCAATATGCAGTGGTCCCGGGGTCGGATCTTTGGGACATGTCAAGTGCAATCATTCCCATCGAGAATGGGGTTACTCAGGAGTAGATTCTACCCCGCAGGAGTATGGGTGCTATGATGGGGTCCTTAAATAAGTCTATAAAACTGTCACATGCTGCAAAACAAATATCCATCCCCAGCCATAAGGCTCTCAGACCAGAAAGGGGGACTATGTAGGAGAGCAGAGAGTGGCAGGCATCAGTGCAGGCCATCCTGGTCATCATAAATATCATACAAAGCCTTGTCATTGAGGGCCCATTTCTGCAAAACAAAGGTGCCACGTAGCTCAGCAGGATTGCACCCTTAGATATCAGTGGAAAGCTGGTGTCAGGTCTTCAAATGCTGCTTTCAGATTCTGCATAATGGCACCCCGAGGTACCCTGTATTATGCCACAGGTACCCTGGGAACCTGTGTTTCTGTGCTGTTCCACTAGACAGCAAGCCCTTAGCTGAGCCCAAGGCAGATGCCCATTTTATAACTGCAGCAGAACAGCTCACTACAGAACAGTGTGATGAGGATTGCCCTGCAGAGCAGAGAGAAGATAACTCACAGGATAGGAAAATTGCTTCACTGCTCCAACCACGTCAACTCCAAGCCCGGAACTTCCACTCAAGCATCTGTCCACTGTGGGCCATTGTTAGAGGTCATCAGACACCAGCAGGCATCAAGGGGAAGGTCATGCCCCCAGCCTGGTGGAAGGGATGAGATGGAGCCGAACTGGCACAGGACGCACCGTATACCAGACAGACACTTTGCCTCCCAGCGGGTGGACACAGCAATTTGCTGCACAAAGTAAGAGGTGCAGCAGATAGCTCAATTCACGGCCCCATCGCACATAGGGGTGAGCAGAGCCACAGCTCCCCCTGCTCCACAATCAGGGCAGGCTCCAGGCACCAGAGAAGGAAGCAGGTGCTTGGGGCAGCCAATGGAAGGGGGCAGCACATCCGGTTCTTCAGCAGCAATTCAGTGGTGGACCCCTCAGTCTTTCTCTTCCTTTTTGAGCTGCCGCCGAAGTGCCACCAAAGGGGAAGAGAGGGAGCGAAGGACCCACTGCCGAAAAATGAAGTGGCGCGATTAAGCTGCCGCTGAAGTGCCGCCAATCGGCTTTATCTTTTTTTTTTTCACAAGAAGAAGATAAACTGCCAGAAGCAAAGCATTAATCCCATTGCAGATGTTCGCACATTAATGAAAAATATTCGCAAACCTCTCCTCCACCACAGAAATTACCAGGGAATTGGTAATAGAAATCTATGATGATCTGTACTGACAATGTTAAAATAAGAACTCAGAGATAACGAAATCATCCCTGAATGGTTGCAGCTATCAAGCACCCTAGTCCAGGAATAAGGAAAAATGACCTGACACAGATCAATAGAAGACAGCCCTTGCCAGTGGATTTCTGTTCCTTCTGAAGCTGAGCTAGGTTGGCTTGGTTAAAATACTACCAGCTTCCATATGTACATCAGAAGAAAACAAGTGTACAGCAACGCTTATAAGCACTCACTCAAAGAGCGCCAAAAGACAACTAACTCTCGAGGACTGAATCCAAACCATTAAAATCAACCAGGGTCCTTCCACGACCTATTAATGCATTAGGCCCTGGGCCCCATGGTTCGCCAGAAGTAAACAGCAGCATAAGTCCATGAATAGGTAGAGTTTGCAAAGTGCAATTGTGCCCTGCCCAAAAGGTCATCAGACAAAAAGACTGCGTGACAACAGGAAACGATCCAACGAGTGTAATTGGATTAATATTCCTCTCCTCTCCTTCACTGTAATTCAAGTTTCATCATGTCAATTTTCCATATTAATTTTGCCTAATACGACCTGTGGCTAGGACCCTGCCACCAAAAAGCAAAAGAAGTGAGAGAATCCTGCCTCCCCTTGAGTAAAAAACCCCACAACTAACTTCCCAACATCGGCTATTGGCATCTCCCACTCTCCACCATCAACACTAGCTGTTCTCAGAGTGGTTGTGAAGAAAAAAAGCAGGAGGAAGAAAAGCTGACCTCAGACTGGGGCATCCTGCAGGATTGCTACACAGTAGCTACACCACTGCCAGAAGGAAACAAAGCCATAGTTCCGCTAACGCTCTCGAGGCCAGCAAGGTCATGCCCTGCACATGCTGCACTGCATACACCTCTACACTGCATACACTCAGATCCTCCCACAACAGCAACTGCAATGTCAGGACAACTGCATCCAGGTGTCCACACTGGTGTCTATTCAGAGAATCCTGGTTCTGCCACTTCCCCTCTGTCCACACTTCCCCATCCACCATGGGTCTGTTTAGACGCTAAAGTTCTTCAGGCAGGACTAATCTTTCTGTATATCGTACAGCATGACTACCATCATGGGGTCCGATCTTTTTGAAGGTTTTGAGGTAACCAATAAACAAAATATACAATGGACAAAAAAGCCAAGCTAGACTGGGCAGTGAAAATCCCCTGCTTGCTGTCCCAGAGTGAATTCTCTCTTACACAGACCATGCAACCATTAGAAATCGTAGGCAGTCACAGCGAATAACATTGGGGGCGCATCGGGTCCTTCGTTGAGCGACCGGCGGTCCGATCTTACGCCATTCTCGGTCCATCATATGGCATATTAGGTGGAGGGACCGGTGGGACAGGGAGTTGAAAGGCCGCTTGCAGCATGTAAGGGGGGCACGGCACCATGGGAAACCACTTCCCACCCCAACTCACCTCGCTCCACCTCCTCCACTGAGCACACCACGCGCTCTGCTTCTCTCACCTCCAGGCTTGACGCGCCTCAAACACCATGATTGGTCCGCAACCTGAGAGTGGGAGAATGGAGCAACGCGTGCTCGGAGAGAGGCAGAGCCAAGGTGAGGCTGAGGGCGGAGCGCTGCACGCTCCCCGGCCGGGAACGCGCAAGGGGGAGGCACCATAGGTGCGGGGGGGGGAGCCTGCCAGAGCGA
>NC_133774.1:127522460-127547392 GCF_003597395.2 Chelonoidis abingdonii
GTGAGGGGGGTGCCTTAGGGCACAGGACGGGAGCTGACATGAGGGGGCGCCTCAGGGCGGAGGGTGGGGCAGAGAGCTGCCACAGGGCTTGGGGCGGGAGGGCGCAAGGTGGAAGTTTTGCCTAGGGTGCGAAACATCCTTGCACCCACCCTGCCTGTAACAGAGTGCTGGCTAGGAGAAACAAGCCAGGCCCTTGTTAGCCCTGTTCCAGGGGAAGAAGGGTAGTAGTTGGGCTGGCTGAGGGGCCACACCCTAATTACCAGACTGGATCCACCTGCAGGCCTGGGTAGCCAGCCTGCCCTATAAAGCTGGCTAAGAGACAGCAAGCAGGGGGGGAGACAGGAAAGGGAGGAGTGTGGGCTCTAGATCCCTGCTGGCTGGGAAGTTAGCAGTCTCCCAGAGTGTTGGTCTCTGTAGACATCTGTAAATAATAGTGGTGGGAACAGACACAAACAATAAAAGGACACAGAGGCTGCACTTCAGTTGGGCTCTGACTGCGTTTGTGGAGGGGCCAGGAGAAGGCACCGCTACAGTCCCCCAAACTCCACTCTGCTGGATCTGCAGCTTTCATAGTCACTCTAGCCAATGGAAGTACAACTGTCACTTGTCACTAAGCTCAGTCTGCTCATTGGGGCTACACTGACCACAGCCTGGAGGCAATGCAGATTGTACCAACACCGTGACTATTTTATCATTCAGACTCCCCGAATAGTCTAACATGGGACCAATCAGCAAATCAAACTGTCCAATGTGAGTTGAACTGGTGGCCAAGGTTCTTTTTTTGCAATCCCCACCAAACAAAGTTAATCAATTCCATGTTGTAATTAGTTTATTGACTTATAAATTAGCCCTGATTTATAACTCAAAATCCTGCTAAATCAATCAGATATTTCCCAATCACTTATTTCTGTGCTCGCTTATAAATTAATCTGTTTACACAGGCGTGCTGCAATGTGGCTTCTTATTTGATTTTAATTCACATCGTGCAGTGCCTCCTCATGCCCTTGAGCACGGGAAAGCAGGAGAGGACCGGCACCTCAAGCTGAGATACGTGCTCTTCAGTCACGATTACTCCTTTCTTGGCCAACACTTCAGCGTTTTCAGGTTTGATTTTAATTAGAGGAGCTGTGACTATTTTAATACCTTTTAAGCTTACATGGTACTGCACCATCCTGATGCTCTGACTGTTAAGGCTTCAGGGGAAAATAATACAGCTATGTTTGAGGTAAATCGTGTGGAGGTTTCGAGGTGATTGTTTCCTGTTAAGGTCCTTGGGTCCTTATTGATCCAGTGTATGGCCAAACTTCCTGTATGCTAATCCACGGACCTTTTCACGTCAGCCCTTTGCATTCATGTTACGGACATACATAAACCTGTATAGATATATGGTTTAAAGGCAGGACCTTGGCGTTATCCTTGGGCAGATGTCACTGACTCTCCTAATAAAACAGAAGGCATTATGGGTGTAAATCTGAGGCCCTGCACTCTATTTAGGAGCTTGTTTGGTGCCTGCTATCAAATACTCAGAAGCACAATTCACCTAGGCTTCTGGCTGCAATTAAATTGAGGGGGTATTTTGCACCTGCCCAAGGGGAACTGCCCTTTTGAAAATCTGCCCCTTTAAGTGGACAGAAAATGCTGCTAACTGTCATTTTGTTAGGCAGGGTAGAGATAAAAAGAGAGAGCAAGATCATGCCTTGATTGTGATTTTATATAAAACAGCCCCCCTACAGGTGTGAGGGTGAGCGTGAACAAGAAATAAAAAGGCGATAGCGCTGATTATTCCTGCTCCAAACCACCTTTTCCCCAAGCCAGCAGCAGTGAGAAGTGGGGTCACAGCCTCGCCGCCTAGGACACCCCACATTCCTGCAATGGATACAAATGAGGTTTGTGGACACAGCAAGTGACTGCCACGGAGCTCGGCCTGGCTGGGTTTTGGAGATCTTATTTTTGTCTCCTTTGACATGCCAGGTGCTCCTTTTAGGCAGCCTCTAATCAAAGGTGGCAGAGTGGGAGACAGGGCTTGACTAGCCTAAATGACGACATTGTCCTTGACACTGATTGAGACCATCCAATCGCACTTCGGGCTAAGTCTCTCATAGACTCATAGGTCAGAAGGGACCAACATGATCATCTAGTCTGACCTCCTGCACAAAGCAGGCCACAGAACCCTACCCATCCACTTCTATAAAACCCCCTAACCTATGTCCGAGTTATTGAAGTCTTCAAATTGTGGTTTGAAGACCTCAAGCTTGGCACGTGGAGATCTTCTGGACATTATCTTCTCCTCCATCTCCCCCCAAATTTTTCCTAGTTTTAAAACTCTCTTAATTGAGAGTCAGCGAGCCTCCATCCTAGAGCTATTTCCCTCTTACTTACGTAGTGAACCATCTGAGAGAACAGTCATCTGTTCTGTAAATGCTTTCCAGTGTCTCGTAACATCACCAAAGCCCTCCTTATGCATCACTGCCTGAGCCGAATCTGTTATTGTCTATCTTTGTCAGCCCTTCATCGCCCTGTTCTAAGGAAGCCGGCACGATCCCACTGAAGATCACTGAGCTCTCATTGTCCTTTGAGCGTCTTCCCCAATCTGTATAGTCCTCCTTGATTTACACTCCGCGAGTATCTAGCTGTAGTCATTCGTTCACCAATTGAGGCAATCAACGGATTCTTTCCTGTCCTGATAGGAACTCTCTCCTTTTCGCTCAGGTCCACATCCTGTATCTTAGCCCCGGCAGACAGCACACACCTTCTGTTTCCTGATCAGGTCTAGTTAAAGGCTGTCTCAATTATTCTCAGTAATGAGTCTCCAATCACGCAAGACCTGCCTTTTCTGGTGACAGTGTGATTCGCCTCGGGTCCATCCCTGCTCCCACTGGCCGCACAGTCCCCTTGAATTCCTAATTTGACCCTTACAATCCTCCTGGGGCTCATTATTTGGTGTTGCCTCCAATTGACTTTCCTCCTTCTGCAGGACTTAGCTGCTTCTTCTCTTTTTCCTGTCCCTGCCTCTCTCTTCAGCGACCACCTGCTGTGGCCCCTTCTTTCATTTTTCCAACTCTGGCAAATCTGTTCGCTGAGATTTATTTCTCGCTTCACTGTTCTTTCTTTTCCTCTGCCTGGTTCTCTTAGTCACTCTTCACCGTCCACTTTCCTACACCCAGCAGCCCTCCTTAGAATTCTTTGGGTCCTGCTTCATCTGCACATCTGAGCTTATACTTCGCCCCTCTCCTGTCTGTGTTCCATCATCTCCTCGAGACCCCTCTCTAAACTCACAAGAGCTTTTCCACCTGCATCTCCAGGCACCCGGATCTTTTCTTTCCATCCAGCTCTATCAGGTGGCACTTCATGCCAGAGTAACCCTTTCGGTAACCCTCTAGGATCTGTACATGCTGCGCTTGCAGCTTCCACATCCAGTCATCCTCATTGTGTCTTTCACTGCTCCTTCTGTATCAGTCATGGCCTTCTCACTTTGTGCCTGGCAATCCAGGCCACTCGCCACAACACGGACCTCCTAGGCGCCGGGCTCCTGGCGCCCCACTGTCCTCTCTCTTCTCTGGCTTGTTGGTTCCTCTGCCTTGGTCTCCCCTGCAACCTCTCCCTGGAAACTCCCACTGAAACTCCCCTGTTAGCAGCTCTGTTTGCTGGCTCCTGTGCCGCTGCCTGAGTGCCTGGCTTCTTATATAGGACCCCTAATCAGGTAAGCCCCGCCCCCTCCTCAGGGCTCAGCCACTCTCCCAGCACACAGCCCCTAGCAGCCTTCACACACACTCACACACACACAAACTACACAATACAATCCACAAACTACAAAAACCTGCTCCTCCAACAGAACTCCAAATGGATGGAAGTATTTCAAGAAGGTGAGGTGTACTTGGGGACACTTCTTCAGGGGATTGGCACAGTCTCACAGGGAGAATTAAACAGTCGAGAAACAGAATGATGACTAGTTATGGATCAGATCATCCTCTCCTGCAGGAAACCTCCTGGAAAGTGCCCTGCGGGAGACATCTCAGCAAGGATCCTCCCATGGAGAACCTCTCATTGCCCCATCTGGAGGGTATGGGGCTTGCCTCCTCAACTGCCCCACAGAAAAGGACACATCTCCAAAGCTGTGGGAGGCCAGAGCTATCCATGCAGAAGCCTTAGTCCCCCATGTTGGCTCTGTCCCCCGGCAGTGACCGCCTGCCACAGCTCCCTGGCAGGACAGTGCCAGGGGAGTCATACTACCAGGGACACCCCAGGGATGCTATGCCCCTCTCAACCCTGCCTCCCAGCTCCTCCTTCAGCCCCACCCACTGGAGATCCCAAACATACAGAGAGCCCTCCATGGGCGGGGTGATGGGGGAGGAAGGTGCTAAGGAGGTGCAATTAGTACTGCAACAGGTAGATCTGTGCATGGAGTTGTATCTGCGCATAGACCTCTGGGGTACATCTTAGCCTACATCCTATCCTCTTACATATTGCCCTGTCTTTTCAATACTTCTAACTGTGTAAGCGGTTATTTAAAACATAAATCATGCCAGAATTGAGGCACAAAACACTGAAATATGTTTGTCTTTTGGATCGACGTTTTTCTCCTGTAAAATTGTCTCATAGGTGATCAAAACTGACTGTTGAGAGAATGGATAACTGCAAATTTCTGCAAAAACTACAAAAATGAGCAACAAAACAATGGAAAAAATTACAAACAAAAAATAAAGTAGCGCATACTCCCAAGATCAGTTTCTTCTGCCAGATGCCATGTTTCCTGCTGCATTGCACACGGATTGCCATTTTCACAAGCACTGAGTGGCAGTCTGACTCTAGCAGATTCTGACTCTGGCATCATTCCGAATCGGAATGGAATTAGAAAATTACTAAATTCCCCATGAAGGAAAATTTCAAACCAAAAAATGTTTCGAGTTGTTCAAAATCTCTTGTTTCTATTTTAATTGTGATATATAATACAAAATACAAACATTGAAATGAAAAATTGCTTCAGAGTGGAAAACCTAAATGCTTCATTCTGAGAACGTTGAAATAGGATGTTTTGACATTGTCAGAACTGTTTTCTGGTTTTCTTCTGAGACAAAACTCCGGCAAAATCAACGTGATCACTCAATGCATTTTCATGGATCCCCATATTCCAAAGGAATATGTTTCCATCAAAATTTATCCAACTGGCTTCCCACAGCTCTGCCTCTAGAACTTATGTCAGTGTTGAACCAGGGCAAACCTTCTGTCAACACTGGAATCTCATATCACTGAACCTGAGCAAAAGAAAGTCATATGCTCTGTATGGTCTAGGGGACAGTGGCTCCTAGAGCATACAGAAGGACGCACTGGCCGCCGCTTCCAGCAGCTCCCATTGGCCTGGAGCAGCGAACCGTGGCCATTGGAAGCTGCAATCGGCTGAACCTGCAGACGCGGTAGGTAAGCAAACCAGCCTAGCCCACCAGGGGCTTTCCCTGCACAAGCAGCGGGACAGGTTTGGGAACCACTGCTCTAGGAAATAGAACTATTGCTGAAAATGGTTTAAAACAAAAGGCTCCCCAGACTGCTGTAGACAGGACAAAGCCCATTCGCCCATCCTACCAAGTCTCAATCGCACTTTCTGACCTGGTATTGGACACAGTTTTCTCCCATCGACACCAGCACAATTTACAAAAGCACGTCAGGGTATGTCTACATTGCAGCTGGGACCGAGCCTCTCAGGTCTGGTAGACAGACTCATACTAACTTTGCTCAAGCTAGTGCACTAGAAATATCAATGTGAGCATTATGGCAGAGACTACAGCCAGTCAGCTCAAACCCCGGGGGTCAGATGGGCTTGAGACCCTGAGCTGCAATGTCCACACTGCTAGTTTTAGCTTCCTGGCTAGACCAGAAGTGACCTTGGAGCATAAGCCACCCCACACTGGCTTTTGGTGAGAGTTGTGCTCCTAAGTCGCTTGGATGTTTTGAAAACCCCATGTAAACCTTCCCCATACTCAGGAAGAGTCCAGTTTCCCAGCAAAGCAAATAAGGTGCTAAACCAAGGCCTGAAGCAGCAGGAAGTGCTGGGAGTGCGTGTGCTGACAATCCGCTTATTAAGCGAGACAAAGTCGTTAGCACTGAAAATTGTCTGTTTAAATCGGAAAGGGCAGCTCTGCGTTTCTCTGCAAAGTCAAGACTGAGTGACAGTGCAGTTTGGAGGAACTCTGAGGCACTTAGCTAGGAGGGACAGGTGAATTTGCTAAGATGCCCACTGCTTCTTCCTAACTTATGCCGCAATCCAGCCAGTGGCATCAGCTTTGACAGGGCTCTGCACAGGGCCAGAGGGCTGCTCACATACAGCTGCTTGCGGGCTTGGCACTGTATTCACACCAGTGCTTTCTGGAGGTTTGGACATACCTAGATAACATCTTGCCATGTGGCTGCTGCTAAGTTTTTCATCCCTCTGCCCTTTCTGACCAGACCAGGAGCAACAGATCACAACATGTCACCAGGAAGAGCTTGTGGTCATTCTGACCAGACAACAAAGAACGGAAGGCTCCCAAACTACTGGAAATCAGGCAAGAAGACCTGTTTCTGGAAGATTTCCAGCCTGATTTCCAGAGCAAAGAAGTTCAGCTAAATTCAAATGAGCTTCCCTACATTTGGGCCTGAGCTGGTTGAATTAACCCTTGGAGGTGGTGACCCAGAAAGATGGATGTGCCCTGACACAGGGGGATTTCCACAAAGGGGCTGTTGTATGTTATCCTTTGGGACTAGTTTCAGGCCTCGTTCAAGCAGGCGCAGATCTCAATGCACTAATCCATCAGAAGCACATCTTCTGCACGGCTGGTTACACATGGCGCCTTTACGGGCTGAGGAGAGAGTAGCAGATGATTCAGTTGACCCCTTCACAGCACTGTTCGACCTCTCCCAGGGCTAGACTGCATCCAGCTAGGCCAGGGAAGACCCCTTACTGCATTTCCTCCCTGGCTTGACCAAGTAAGGGCTGCTCGAACTACAGCCCCAGCCACTTTGGGGAGAAGCCAGGGCTGCTGGCCCAGTATTCAACCCCATGGCAAGTGGGTAGGAAGGGGGTAAATAAAGGAAGGGGAGAACCTTGGTCCTGACCATCTTACTCGCCAGCCAGAGTAGCTGGCCAGATGTGTGGGTGTGGTGGAGTGAACTGCATAGTGAAAAGAGGTGAAATAATTTATTTCTTGTTAGGGCCATGGGAAAGAGCAAGGCAGGGACCGTGTGCGCATTAAGCTTGCTTCCCACAGCTCCTCCTAGGTAGGGATGGCTGAGAAATGGTTTTCCCATCCACTGAGCATTTTCTACATCTCCAGTGGGTTTGCCCATCCCAAATCAGGATGAGAAGTTGAAATCTCAAAAATTTTCATGGACCGAAAATGTTTTGGGCAAGATCAGTAGAAATGCTTTATGTTTCCTATGGCTCATTCCAAAACAGTTTGTTTCAATTTTTTTTAACTTTCTTTTTTTTCCTTCACCTTTAGTGTAAATTTACTGAAATTTTCAAACAACAAGTCATTTTTACTTGAAAAAAATCACAGCATTCCAGCCCTGTTTTTAGGTGTTTTATCAAACCCAACAGTTCTGTGAACAGTTTAGGTTTTGACAAAATGGGGTTTTTTTCAGCTGCCTCCCCCACAAAAAAACATTTCACCAAAAACTTCCCAACCAGCGCTACCTCGGGACACTTTGGCTACACACTCCCCCTTTCTCTGCTCTGAGCCTAACGCTTAATCTAGCCTACAATGAGGTGTTTCCATGAAGCCAATTTCCCAGCATCACAGTGAGAGGGAACTAACTAGCTTTGAAAACAGGAAGATAAGTGAGAACTTTTCTTATTGAACCAGTGCCAGAACCGAGCACACAGACGTTATGAAAACAATCTCCCTCTGACCTACGTGATTGTTTTGTGGATTTTCCTTCACTGGCCAGTTTGCAAGATTAAGGTCAAAATGAACAGGATCATTATGCCGTTTCTTGGGTAGCGCAATCCCAGATCAACTCTGAGGCTTGTTAGAGAAGTGAAAAACCAGAGTGTTCTGCAGTTCCCTGAAACCAGCGTGCTTCAAAAGCAAGAAATCTGGAAAAAGGAGCTGTCAGAACATTGTGATGTGTTTTCCAATAGATGTAAACTGGGAAAACATTTGTTTCAATAACGTGGTCTCTGCAGCAGTGCCTGGAAAGCTACTTCATTGTTCTAAACAAGATGGAAACTACACCACTGAGCTTGCTGAATAGAAATCAAACACGCCTGGACTTGCTTTCTTACACAAGGTGCTGAGGGCTAAGTGTTGATTGTTGGCTGTCTTGCGCCCTGGTTGTTTGTTTATCATTGTGCCCCCTCCGCTCCTCTCAGACACACTGTAGATCTCTAACTGCGTCTGCATAAGATAGGCTTTGGATCTGGTTAACATGACTTGAAGGAAATATCTCAGAAGCTGCCACAGAGCAAAGGGACTGGACAGAGTCACATCAAGCCTGGTTTTCAAAACAGCTCAGGAGGCGGAAGCTCCCACCGGGACACATCCAGATTAGCACCACACCAAACATACTGAGCCCTTTGGGAAATCTGGACCCAGATCTGCCAAGATTTTCAGAACATTCCCTCCCCAGAGCTTTGCAGGGTTCCTGTGTCTTGCGGGGACTGTGACAATGTTCATTTATGCGGATGGTATTGTGTGGAAAACAGCTCAGGGCCAGATTTTGCTACCCTTACTCAGGGAGAGGATGACCTTATGTTGCAAATGATCTCCTTGGGCTAGATTCTGATGGGTCTACATGGCCTGCTCTGATGCCTCTGTGTGGTCCCTTGGTCTAGATAAGCAGGACTAAGAAGGCTCTGTGTATCTGTCACTCCATTCCAAAGCAGACGAGACTGCAGCGCTGGAGCGTGGCTGGAGCATTAGCCCTCCCCCTGCCAATGTATCCATCAGTGCAGCTGATCTGGTGCACAAGACGTTGTGGCTGGCAAATTAATGTCCCCACTCCTTGTACCTAGTGTGAGAAGGGAATATGGAGGCTACAGGGAATCTCAGAGGCATAATTCCTTCCCTACACTCTCCTGGCATGCTGCAACAGGGTGCTGCATCCTGCTTAACATGGCTTTTGCCAAAGCCATGGCCAGCTCGCATGATTTTATCGTGAGTCTCGCCATATTTAGTGGCTTGTTTTAAAGCCCCAGCCCCTGGAGTCAAGTGAACACAAGAGAAATTTCAGCTTCATTTTAAAAAAGGTAAGAGTTTAGCCCTCATGGTTGCAGCAAAAAGTTTGGAAACATGAATCTTACAGGCTCAAAAACAATAGAGTAAAGAACCATCTCTCACATTTATCGCTGTTTAAAATTTCATGATTTCAGGGGCCCCGACATGAGTAAGGGGGCAAAATCTGGGTCTTTGGACTTGTCTACATTTGAAAGTTAATTCAGATTAGGGCAGGGTGTGAATTTAAAGCACAACCGCTATTCCAGAATGACTCCATGTGTAGACAAGCCCTCAGGTAAGGGATTCTGAAGCACTGGAAAAGGAAGGCAAAGGCCAGACTCATACTGGAAGTAAACACACTGCAAAGTTTGTCACACTGCCCTGCATGTGACCTTAACAATATCCTGAGATTGTCCTCCTCTTTAGGCACATAAAATGATTAATTCTCTGTGACAATCACAAATCCCAGGAGACGGAAGTGAAAGCCATGTCAGAACTGATGCACCGTGCTGTGGTGAGGAGCGTACAAATCTGCTCTGTGATTTTGCTCTGAGCTCCAGCATTTCAAAGGATGAGTTTGGCTCGTATTATTTTAACATTAGAGAATGATGCATCTGCCTACAGATCCATGAAGCAGCTTACATGGGAATGCTGGGCCGCATTCAGAACAAATGCAATGTTGCTGTTTTCATTAAGCCCTCGTAAGTTATTAGCTGATTATTCAAGATGCCTATAACTAACCTCCCCTCGAAAGGGTGTAATCTCCACAGGGATGCGTGTGGTTAATTACTGCATTTTAAGAACTAATGGGGTAATTTAGCTACAGCATAAGGAGAACAGATCTTTAATTCCTCATTTGGTGACCTTCAGAGTGTCTTTTGTCCTTGAATTAGCTTTATAAAAATATCTGAGGCGTTAGGTAGGAAGAAAGATGCTACATGAAAAACTAGGCAAATGATGATGATGTCGTTAGTCCATGAAATAGTACGTGACTGATGCAAGTGCCCCACGATGCATCCTAGCGTAACATCCTCGCCTGCATTTCGCCTGCTGGTGCTCACCTAACCTGTTAGGACAAGGGACCGGTTTTGATGGCCCACTGTCAAAGACTACTGAGATCAAAGCAGAGGGTTGTGAGGGAAGTCATGGTTCCTCCGACAGACCATTAGGTGAACTCCTTGCAGGCAGGGGCACCGTGCCGGGGGGCATGGTCCTATCACTTTTTACAGGCCATAAGGGTGAACGACAGGGAGGAGGGGGTGGAGAGGAGTGGGGGCAGGGGTTCGGGAGNAGGCTCAGTCTGCATTTGCACTGGGAAGTTCCAGCAGGGACACTGCCTCTGTGCTGTACAATTTCTCCTAGAGCTCCTGTGTAGCTCCATGGTGCTCCCAACATGGGAATGTGCCTAAACTGAACTTGTTAGTCCTATTGCTAATAGTTAGAAAAATCAGATCTCACCCAGGCCATGAAAAATGAATGGAAATTCCAAGCGGCCCATGTGTCATTGCCAGTTTTCCTCATCTTGCAGTTTGTAAGCCATAAAAGGCTGTATCCTGCAAGGTGCTGCGTGCTCTAGCCCTGACCCAGAGAAGCACATAAGTACATGCTTAACTTGACAGCAGCAGGATCACCCACATCCTTGAAGTTCAATGGGGCCAGGATTTCTTCCATATTGTTTAAAATATGATTATCTTACATTTTCACTGGAGCAAAATTAGATCACTGACCTTCAGCTGTGACAGCATAAACTTAACCACCTCTGCCTCCCCACATGCAAAGTGGAGAGTCTGGGAAGGAGGGGGCAGGATCTTGGGGCCGGGGGGAGTGGAGAAAGAGGATTTTGTTTGACTGATGAATGGGGGAACATAATCTGGCGGGGAAAACAGGATGATCTGGGGAGGAGCAGTGCGGGGGCTCGGGGGAAGGGGCAGAGAGAGATCTTGAGGGAAGGGTTGCTGTGGGGGCAGGCGCTCGGGGAAGGGGTGGTGAAAGGGCTTGGGGGAAGGGGTGGTGCAAGGGCTCGGGGGAAAAGGCAGTGATAGAGCAAGGGTTCAGAGGAAGGGGCGGTGCGGTGGAATTGGGAAGGGGTGGTGCAAGGGCAGGGGCTCGGGGGAAGGGGAGACGTGGGAGCATGGGGAAGGGGCAGTGCGAGGGCAGGAGCTTGGGGGAAGGGGTGGTGCGAGGGCAGGGGTTCAGGGGAAGGGGCGGTGCGAGGGTAGGGACTCTGGGGAGGGGGCAGGCGGTGTGAGGGCAGGGGATTGGGGGAAGGGGAGGTGCAGGGGCATGGGAAAGGGGTGGTATGAGGGCAAAGTCTCAGGGGAAGGGGAGGTGCAAGAGCAGAGGCTTGGGGGAAAGGGTCGTGCGAGGGCAGGGACTCTGGGGAGGGGGCAGGCGGTATGAGGGCAGGAGCTCGGGGGAAGGGGTCTTTTGAGGGTTATTTATTTTGCAGGATGTTTAAGCCTTTCTAGCCATGCATCACAGTTGTATTCCCTGCCATTCATAGGTTTGCAAGCAGACTGCTACAGCATGGGTGGAGGTGGCTGTCTCAGGTTCAAACTGACAATGTCAAAAACCTTTTGCAGGTTAATGCCATGGCTGTGTGGCAGATTCTTTGTCTATATCACAGTATCTATCAGTGGAGGGGTCTAACCTGGCAGACAGTTTTGCTAATCCAAACTGTCTCCACCCCATGGCTGATTTGAATCATGTTTCCTCTGAGGAAATTTCAGATCATTTTGTGGACAAAATCAGGTTGAGCTGTCTGGTATCCTCAGTACACAGAGGACTCTCAAGGGGCTTGGTATCCCTGGGCTGCCTTTAGCCCATGATGCTCTCTGAAGTGGAGTTAAGAGCACTTCATTCGGCATCCTGTCCACTGGATGCATGTCCTTCTTGGCTGGTGAAGGCCAGCAGGAGAGCACTGGGTTCATTGCTGGAGGGCACTGTCAATGCCTCCATTGGGGGGGACAGGGTGCCAGCTTCTCTTAAAGAAGCTGGGGTGCATTTTTTGACAAAAAACGCATACTTGAGGCTGAAAACCTGGATAATCAGCATTGTGTCTGCCATTTCTAGTCAACCTATGGAACTCCTTGCCTGAAGAGGTTGTGAAAGCTAGGACTATAATAGGGTTTAAAAGAGAACTAGATATATTCATGGAGGTTAAGTCCATCAATGGCTATTAGCCAGGATGGGTAAGGAATGGTGTCCCGAGACTCTGTTTGTCAGAGGGTGGAAATGGATGGCAGGAGAGAGATCTCTTGGTCATTACCTGTTAGGTTCACTCCCTCTGGGGCATCTGGCATTGGCCACTGTCGGTGGACAGAATACTGGGCTGGGAGGACCTTTGGTATGATCCAGTATGGCCGTTCTTATGTTCTTAGGACCTAGAACAAGATGACTCTCCAAGTACCTAGCTGCCTCAGACCTCCTTGACCCATTCAATCTGGGTGCAGTCTATGGACTGGTGACATTAGCGGATGGTCTTCTCTGGATATGGGATAATAGTCCTGCATCCATGCTGAGTGTGTTAGATCTAGGTACCATTGTTCCTACTTTTAATAGACGTGTCTGCCAGTTGTGAATCAGCTGTGCAATCTAGGGGCACTGTTTGGATCCCTAGGTGTGGCTGGATGGTGATACAGCTGCAGTGTTAAGTAATACCTCCTACCGCTGACAGTGTAATCATGAGGCAGGTTGGTCCAGTGGTTAGAGCTCTGGAATTCCAGTCCCAGCTCTGCCATTGGCCTACTGGCTAACCTTGAACAAGGCACTTCATCTCCATGTGCCAAACTTTCCCCATCTATAAAAAGGAGTTGATGATACTGACTTATTTTGTTGAGTGCTTTGAGCTCTATAGATGGAAATGGCTATTATTGTCTAATGCTTGATCCTGCAAATGCCTACTCGGGTGAGTAGTTCCATCGAGGCCACAGGGACTTAGGGTGACCAGACAGCAAGTGTGAAAAATCGAGACAGGGGTGGAGAGTAATAGGAGCCTATATAAGAAAAAGACCCAAAAGTCGGGACTGTCCCTATAAAATTGGGACATCTGGTCACCCTACAGGGACTGCTCATGAGAGTAATCATTCACAGGATCAAGCTGGAGTTTCCAAGGAGCTCTGGGATGAAAGCTGCTATCTTATTACTATTGGCCTTTGCCAACTAATCCCAGGCAGGAGTCAGCTGCTTCAAAAGCAATAGCATCGCCCTTTTCCTCTTCTCACTTCCCGTTATCAGACAGTAATAACTCTCCCTCTTAGGGAAGTAACAGTCCTGGATTGCAGGCATGAACCAATTCAAGAGCTGTCTCGTCAAACAGCAGTATCCCAGCGCAGAACAGCGAGAGCTGCCACTTCATCTAATTACACATACAGATGTATGCAGAGAGAGCTGTCCAATCAGCATAGGTATATGAGCTCTGCTTTTCTCAGACAGGCAGAAGAAGAAGTTAAGGGGAAAGGGGGTTGGGTCTTCATCTACTTCTCTCTGCTGTGTCAGCATTACTGGGGAAGATGAGCAGGCTGGGTCTGGTTCTCCACGGCCCGGCATCTTGCGGTGTCACAGACCCTCAAAGTTATTTAGGGGCCTCACTCCCACTGAAAGCCCTTGGAGGATCTAGCCCAACGTCCAAAGAAGTCAATGGGAGCTTTTCCCACTGATTTCAGCGGAGACCGGATCCAGCCCAGATATGACAGGATGGCTGTAATGGCTGCCATGCTAGAATCTGACAGGTCAGACTTACACAGCCACTTAGCACTCACATAAGGACTTCATCCAACACGCACTGAAGGCAGCGTACAGTGGTTCAGTGTACATACTGACTGCCATACTGAGCAGCAATTTTATATATGCGTTGCTTCCTGTGGGCACCCAGGGTTGTGAGGCGCATTGCTACCACCTGCCCTTGGCGTGAAGAAAAATCCTGTGCCTGCCATGGGTCAGTTGCCTAGCCCCACTGCCCACTGGCAACACAGGCCCTCCCCCCTAGGCCTCACAGGCCCTGCTGTCACTCTGCAGGTTAGTGATAGGCTCACTCCAGCCCTCCGGGCATATCCCTGGAGTTTCCATCCCTTGGTCCACTGGGCGGCCACAATATTCATCGATTTGCTGCTTCCAAAGAAACGGTATGCCCAGCTCACCAGTTCCCCCTCAGATCCCCGCGCCACTTAACACACAGCACTGAGATATATTCAGAGTAACATCAAATATGAGCTCATTTAACAAATTATTCAAGTCATAGCACATAGAAATATTGGAAACAAATGGTGCATATAAAATAAAATCATAACACGCAACCTAGAGCCTAGACTTAATGGACAAGATACTCTCATGGCTTGTAGAGTATGGCTCACCCAGAATCCTTACAGTGCTTTTACAGCCAGGTTGTGACCTTCTTTTATGAGACATGCACCTTGTCACTTTGCTTCCTAGGTGAAGGTGCCAGTGTGTCTTGCACCCTGAAATATACCTGACCAATCCTTTTCCTTTAGGCACAAACAAGCCTGCTGCTTGTTTCATCCTGTAGACTTCCTCTCTTGTAGATTTCTCAATCTCTCAGTTCACACCTCGCACAGTATGCAAATAGGCCTGCATTGTGTGGCAGACAATCCACAGCACACAAATGGCCAGACAGGGAGATAGATGTCAGTTATCTCCTGCCTGACAGGAACATTTCTGAGGTATGTCATAAGAACAGCCATACTGGGTCAGACCACAGGTCCATCTAGCCCAGTATCCTGTCTACCGACAGTGGCCAGTGCCAGGTGCCCCAGAGGGAATGGACAGAACAAATGATCATCAAGTGATCCATCCTGTCGCCCATTCCCAGATTCTGGCACACAGAATCTAGGGACACCATCCCTGCACATCCTGACTAATAGCCATTGATGGACCTATCCTCCATGAACCTATCTAGTTCTTTTTAGAACCCTGTTATAGTCTTGGTCTTCACAGCATCCTCTGGCAAAGAGTTCCACAGGTTGACTGTATGTTGTGTGACCTGCCTTAACTTCAAAAGCAGAATTTTCAGTACAGATACATAACTCCTTAAATAGATACACACATTTCACAATCATTATGATGACTAGTGGGCTACTGGTTCTTGGTAGAAATATGATATGCCACCCTTTGGTAAACTATTATGCAGATATCTAATTCAGGGGATCCCTTTAAAACCCTATGCACCCCCTATGCTACATACAGCTCCCTAGTATAGCCGGAAACATTTATGTTGAACCACTCTTGATATGAAGTCAACAACTGCTTCTCTTGAACCTGAGAACTGTATTCCTTTCTTGAGGAAACAAACAGAATAATCGGGAAAGGGAAGAGGGATAAATTCACAAACCAAACTGGCCAGATAACAGAAAAGATTATTTGCAAATGTTTTGGTAAAGAGAAAAGTCATGAAATGTGTCAATATTAATAAATTCTCTGCCCAGATTGAAAACTGGGTGAGTAATGAGGAAATAGAGGATAATATTTACTATAAGTGACCTATTCAACATAGCATGAAATCTATCAAATAAGTTGCTGGGTGAATCTTATTCAAGCAGCTTGGTTGTTAATGGTTCACACTGGTGATTGAAAATGTAGGTTAATAAGAAGTGATGGAACTGGACTTTGCTTTAAAATGTGTTAATGAGTCTCACTAACCATTTGAATCCCTTGCTGTGAAAAAGGTAGCATCAAGGTGGAAAAGTTAGCATCAGACCCAGATTGTCATAGAACAGGAGTCGGGAACCTTTCAGAAGTGCTGTGCCGAGTCTTCATTTATTCACTCTAATTTAAGGTTTCACGTGCCAGTCATATATTTTAACATTTTTAGAAGGTCTCTTCCTATAAGTCTATAATATATAACTAAACTATTGTTGTATGTAAAGTAAATAAGGTTTTTAAAATGTTTAAGAAGCTTCATTTAAAATGAAATTACAATGCAGAGCTCCCTGGACTGGTGCCCAGGACCTGGGCAATGTGAGTGCCACTGAAAATCAACTTGTGTGCTGCCTTTGGCACATGTGCCATAGATTGCCTGTCATAGAATATTAGGGTTGGAGGGGACCTCAGGAGGTCAGCTAGTCCAACCCCCTGCTCAAAGCAAGACTAATCCCCAGGCAGATTTTTGCCCCAAATAGTCCCCTTAAGGGCTAAACTCACAACCCTAGGTTTAGCAGGCCAATGCTCAAACCACTGAGCTCTCTCTCCCCCCTGCTGAAGTCATTTAGGTGCCTAAAGATGCAGCTAGTCACCCATCGAGGCTCTGCCATTACTTTTAACCTTCCTTGGAAGCATCAGGTCAGTGGGTCCAGTTGTTGGAATGAAAGGGCTTATGGAATATCCGGAATGGCAAAGCTGATGTTCCTAGCCATATAAGAAAACCATTACTTCCACTCATTTCCTCTGATTTTTGAAGTATGGTGTTAGATTAAGGCTTGGGCTAAAATTTTCCAAAGAGCCCAAGTGACCTAAATGCTTGAAAGTCTAAGTCTCACTAGAAGCCAGTGGGGCTTAGACCCCTAACAACCAGATTTTCAAAAGTATTTAGGTGCCTAAATAGACGCCTTGTGGGATTTTGAGTTAGGTCCCTAAGGACACTTCAAATCAATCGGAGTTTGGTGCTTAACATGCTTAGGCAGTTTTCAAAACCCCACTACGTACCTACATGTATCTTTAGGCACCTACCTACCTTTGACTCTCTGGCTCTTAGATGAGTATAGCCCTAGAATGGTGGGCAAACACAGCACATGTCCCTCTTCCTTCTCAGAAATGAGCTAGATTGTGTCTGATGGGCAGAGCTAAGGGTAGGCATGAAGGAAAAAGCAGAAAGTATTCTGCCTCTGGGAAGCAGAATGTCTCCCATCAGGGCACCATCTTTGTGGTCTGCCACGTCATACATTCCTTTGCTCAGTGCAACTCTCTGCCCCCACAGGTGGCCCAGCTAGCTCCCATGGGTGAGGTATGGGACAGATCTATTGCAGTGCCTTTTGCCCCACCTCTTCTGGGGCAACCTGTGCCCTCAGGGTAGTAGTGTGGGGGCAGTCCCTGAGCGACAATGGTGGCTTGGGGTTGTAGGCACTATTGTCCGATACTCAGTAATAATGTGCTAGTGGTCCAGCATATGCACCTGTATTGCTGCTGGTATCAGAGAACAATCACAACCTACACTTTAAAGAGTCTTTTGCTGGCTATGAGGAAATAGCCAGGAATTTGATTCAAGTGTTGCCATTTGTCTGCTCTTTAGGCAGCGGGGTATGTCCCTGGCCTGGGACTTGGCAGAGCTGGGTTCAGTGTCTACCTCTGATACAGACTCCTTGTGTGACCTTGGGCAAGTCACTTGCCTCTGTTCCCCAGTTGTGAAATGAGGATAATAGCATTGTCCTGTTTCATAAGGGTATTCTGAGGATAAAATTCATCAGTGACTGTGAGGGATTCATCTGCTTCAGTGAGGAGAGGGATGCCAGTGCCTAGACAGATAGTGGATCTGGAGGAGGTCCTTGCTTTATATTTGGTTTGACAATGACTGTTGCTATAAAAGGCTCAATGAGCCTTTTGCAGTCAGGTTTTGTTAAGAAAGAAAGCATTTTTCCACAAATGGGCCCAAGCCCTCAGCTCAGGGCTTGTCTACGTGGGGAAATTTACTGGCAGGACTATACCGGTGTAAGTATACTGCTACGGTGATAGCGTTATCCAGGAGCTCTGACTGGATGATGATATAAAGCACTGATACACTGCTGCATCGGTAGATCTCAAAGTGCTGTTCAAGGAAGAGCAAGTGTTAATTTCTCCATTCTACAGCTGAAGAACTGAAGCTCAAAAAAGTCTTATTAAATTGTCTGCAGCTACACAGTGAGTCACTGCCAGAGGCAAGACTAGAACCTATGACTCTTAAGCACTAGCACCCTGCACTAGCCGGCGAACCACAAGGCCTAGACCTTGCAGGGTGATCATTTACAGTCATGAAAAGCCTGTGGCACCATTGTCATGCCCTGCCTCAATTACAGTTCCGCCAATTGTATTAAATAGGGTTGCAATTTGGATGATGGTATTCTTCAATCCAGTCCTAAGGGGTCAGACCCTCCGCTGGTGTAAATCAGCACCATGCAACTGACATCAGTGGTGCAACGCTGATTCATCCCAGCTGTGGTTTGGACCCACGCATTCCTGTGTAGTGCCAAGCACTTTTTAAAGAGCTGTTGCTTTTCACCTCTCTTTTCACGCTGGATGAAGTGATTGATGAAGTGCTCGAGTGCTATAGGATCCTGAAAGATGCTATGTAAACAGAAAATATTACTTTCTTTCCTCATTTTTAAAAATAGTCCAGTAACAATGAGAGTGTCTCCCATGGGACCTAGTTAGGAGCTGTCCTATTATTCTGAGTATCTCGTTGACAGCAATTAGGAGAGGATTGGGGTTAGCCCTGAACACTGGAATGTAGTTAAACCAGAACAATCTTCCATGTGGAAGCCAATTTATTATGCATGCCCAATAATACAGTAGAGAAAAATTAAGCCAGCTGAGTCAGAAGGGACCATTATGATCATCTAGTCTGACCTCCTGCACAATGCAGGCCACAGAATCTCACCCACCCACTCCTCTAACAAACCCCTAACAAACTATGTCTGAGTTATTGAAGTCCTCAAACCGTGGTTTGAAGACCTCAAGCTGCAGAGAATCCTCCAGTAAGTGACCCGTGCCTCATTCTGCAGAGGAAGGCGAGAAACCTCCAGGGTCTCTGCCAATCTGCCCTGGAGGAAAATTCCTTCCTGACCCCAGTTAAACCCTGAGCATGTGGGCAAGACTCACCAGCCAGCACCCAGGAAAGAATTCTCTGTAGTAACTCAGATCCCATTCCATCACAGATCACTGGCCATACTTACCGGCTGATAATCAAAGATCAGTTGCCAAATTAATTGCCAAAATTAGGCTGAGTCTCTGAGTCTTCTAAAATAACTGAATTAAAATAATTTGGGGACGGAAGGGATTGAAGTCAGTTTGCTTCCCAAATAAAACATTTGTGGAATAGTGCTTTCTTCTGCTGAATTTTTAAAGTATCAAAAGTGACGAGGACAGAAAATCAGCTGGCAAAAGTTGGTGGAGAACCACTGCAGTCAGTGGGGTTATGTTGGTTCACTGCAGCTGAGGAACTGGCCTGTAGACTCGCATTCAGATGGCCCAGGAAATTCTGTATTGTTTATATGAAAGAGTCAATGAAAACGGAGCCTATACACACACGCTTATGGAAAAGGGCTGTTGAAAATAATGAGGATGGAACCAATGTCGTTATATGGTATCTAATTAAGGTTCCCTAGAATTATTATAAAGAGCTATAGAATGTAATAAAGAATAGATAAGTCTACACAGCATGCTAAACCCAGGCTCTGATTCAGATTGGAGCCCAAGCCCCCCTTCTGTCCACACACAAACCAGGCTGAGTCCAGTCAGCAGGCACCTAGGACCCAGTTTCTAGGACCCTGCTGGGGGTGGGTGGGTAGGAGCCCAAGTCCTGTTGTGACTTGGGTCCAGGCCCTGTCATTGTGCTGTGTGGATCCAGCTCAAGTCACAGACCCAAGTCAGAAGGTCTGTGTGATGCAGTATGGCTGCGTTAGCCCAACTGTGAGACCTGAGTCCAGTGATTGTAAACCCAGGTTTATAAGGCAGTGTGGATGCAGGCTTGGAAACACAGAACCCACAAGCCTGGGTCTCACAGACCAAGGTTTACTGCACAGTGTAGACGTACCCAATGGGATCTCCATCTCTAGACTCCTTAAAATTATCATACAGAATGTAATTACACCTCTGCTACGGAATAGCGCAGACTGTAAGCTCTTTGGACCGTCTTTTTGTACAGTGCCTAGCACAGCAGGGCCCTGATCTCTGACTGGGCACTGCCAAAATACAAATAAACAACAACAACCATAAGACAGGTCGATTCAAAAATTGGATCTCAAGGCTGTCAGACTCCACTCAGTTCTCAAGGACATGGCCATGAACACAGTCCTGCCTTTCAAGTCTCAGCCGAGGCTGCCAGGCTGGTGCCCGGTGAGTTAGCTCTGCCAGCCTTTCGCTCTTCACCTCTCACTGAAGTTACGAGTGGTGATTAGCTTGAGAATTTCACCCTGGTCTCATAGGGTCATTTGCCCGCTCTGCAGCTAGGAAAGTTATTGAGATATAGGAAGAACCAAACTAAACATGAACTTTTTAAAGCTTGAGGGCTAAGGAGTTGGGTGTGCAACTCCCAATAATTTTCAATGGAACCTGAGCCCCTAATTCTCTTATGTTTCTTTGAGAAACCCAGCCAGAAGATATTTGCTGATATGCCCTGCCCTTTTGTAGCCCCACTATGTCCCTTCCTTTCTTTGACCCCACTGGGGGTGGAACAGAGCCCTTCAGAAGACAATCGTCTCCTCGGTCAAGTGCCGTCTCAGCCTGGACCTGCTCATTGTCACCGTAGTGGAATAATACTGGAATAATACTGGCAGGAAAGGGTGGTTTGTGGCGTGCCCATCCTTGGCATGTGAGCAGAAGGGCCACCTGACTGATGTGACATCATACACACTGATGTCACACTGTGCTGGGTGTGAGGCTATAGATGGATCCGGGGAGCTCAGGGAACTCCTTGGCTGCTCACATCTCCATGGAGACAGCCCCCTCACCACCTGCGCATCTTTTGACTTCGTAGACAGAAATAGGCTAGCAGGGTTCTTTACGGTTTTCAGACAGGAGAGTTTTTCTAAAGGCTTCAGCCGAGCTCATAGCCCAGTTGTTAGCGCTGGTCTACACGGGATGGGGGGCGGGAAAAGCGATCTAATTTATGCAACTTCACGTAGCTGACACCGACGTACTTAGATCCACTTACCGTAGTGTCTTGACTGCAGTGAGTCGACTGCTGCTGCTCCCCCATCGACTCCGCCTGCGCCTCTCGCGGTGCTGGAGTACAGGAGTTCGACGGGAGAGCGCTCGGGGGTTGATTTATTGCATCTAGACTATAAGCGATAAATCGATCCCTGCTGGATTGATTGCTGCCTACCGAGCCTGCAGGTAGTGCAGACATTCCCTCAGGCCTCGTTTACACTGGGGATCTACACAAGAATACATAGCTGAAGTCGACGTATTTTAGGTCAGCTTACCTCACGTCCTCATGATGCAGGGTCACCTGCCGCCACTCCCCTGTTAATTCCGCTTCCGCCTCTCACCGCGGTGGAGTACAGGAGTCGACGGCAGAGCAATTGGGGATCAATTTATCCCATCTACACTAGACACGATAAATCGATCCCTGATAGATTGATCTCTACCCGCCGATCCGGCGGGTACTGTAGACGTATCCTTAGATGCCGTAGATACACCAACATGGTTGCTGCCCTGCAAAGCTTAGAGTTAGGGAATTGAAGCCAGAACCAGTGCCTTAACCACACCCCGGCCACAGATTTGAACTGAAAAGTTCCATAGGGAGAGGGTCAGGAGACAAGGCTGTAAATGGTGCGCTGTCTGTCAGACAGGACATTTCAGTTGCCCAGGCCATAAACTTTATCTTTGGAATAGCAGAACATGATTAATTGCTGGGAAAGTATTATCAAGGCCCTTAACTTTTGACTTGAGGAGAATATTCTTCTGGCTCTCTTTAGCTGTGGGTAGTCTGTGATGGAGAATAAATTTTATATTTCCCTCCACAGGAATGGTACATCTTCACAACCAGGTTTTCAAGCAGGTTTGAGTTGGCATTTTTAAAGCCCCCTGGTGCTAGCTACATCTGAAGTTGTTCTTTTCCAAGAATAAAACATCCCCTGGTTTCACTAAAATCAGGGAGCTTTGCAAACACTGTAAAGCTGTTTAACAGAAGCAAAATTTTACCAAGAGAAAATTTGCCCTGCTGAGTTTGGAACTTATTGTCAAAGGAATTATGTTATTGCAGAGCAGAGTCAATATACATCCTGTTATTCCAGTGCCCTCCAGACCAGATTTTCATGGCTAAGAATCAATTAAATATGCAAATACTCGAGTGAAGCATTCATGGCAAATTAGTTATGTGATGTTGCAGGTTGATGATCTCACATTAGGATCTAGGCCTACAACTATAAACCTCAATTTCAACTTTTTGGGATTCAGAGCCTGAGGGTGACTTTGGCAACCAGGTCAAAAAGCCAGCACTAAGGCAACTCTTTTCTGTGCAGGAAAAAGAAGCCAGCATTAGCAAGAGTGTGCGGGATAGCTCCTACAGAGCTTATGCAAATCTGATCATCCCAAATGTTGTCACCTTCCTAGAGGTTAAAATCAACACAGGCCAGCATAGCTCATGGGAGCTCTGGGACTGATGCAGCCCTCATCCAGGTTCAAGGTTTTTATGCTTTTCCTGGGAAAAGGGAGTTCGCTTTTTGTTTCTGCCAGTGTTTTAGTTCTAAAATTCCAAGGATGGCAGAGAACTTTATTGCCGGTGGCTGAGATTCTCAAAACCATCCAGGGGATTTTATTGCCAAATTAAAATTAATGGTGATACTAGAACACGAGGGGGACAGAAGTGTTTGTTACCTTGAGAGTCTCAGAATCTGGAGTAGAACCCATGATTCTTGAGTCTCAGCATTCCTTGGTTGTCAGCAAATAGCTGTGAAACCCACTGGCCAAATATATGTCCCACCCTCTTTTACTGGTGGGCCCACAAAGAGAATAACATATTATTGCTATCAGTCGGTCTTGCAGCTCAAGTGGAAGAGGATCTGTGTTCTGGCTCTGAAGGGTCTAACCCTGCTAATGAGAATTCAAGAGAGTGTCACATGATGGAATTTCTGTTTTTTCAATTTGCTTTTTTAAAACACAGGAAATTACATTAAAAATTACATTAATAGATATTAAGGATGCAAAGTCAAGCACTGAAAAGTGAAAGAGAAAGAAAGAAAGAAAGAAAGAAAAAGGCTAAGACCTTCTTGAATATTATACATATATCCCTGCTGTACTCCATGTTCTGTTTTTTTCCCCAGAGTTCCAGTTTCACAGCGATTTTCAAAGACCAAGGTCAATTACTAAAGTAAGAAACAAAAATGTAACACTGTCAAACAGTGGAAACTTCTTTCTGTCACATCTCGGTTCATTTCAGATTTCCCAGTTCCATCCATTAGAATCTCATCGTAGTTATTGCAAGTCTTTGTCTCTTATCATCAAATCAATTTCTCTGCCAGGCAGAGTATTATTCCCCCACAGTGAACCTAGCAGACAAAAAGATGTCTGCTCTTTCAAGCTGCTCTTTAAAGACTTAATACAAGTTTTCCAATTCTTCAGGAAACAGCTCCTTCTTTCAAAGGTAGGCGATTAGGGATTTTGCTCAAGAGAAAAATGAAGAGATTGGAGTCCCTTACATCCTCATCATTCTTTTCACGCCAGCCACTCCTTACAATCAAGAAACACTATCATTTCTGTCACTAAGCTCAGATCCACCCCACTCATCTAGTGCAGTTCAACCTTTCCAGACTTGTCTTGCATACCCCAAGTTTTGTCTCACTTAAAAACTGCTTGCTAACAAAATCACACACAACAATACAAAAGTGTCACAGCTTGCTTGTACTGAAAAGCACAGAGTCAAATACAGTAAACATCTTAAATGAATCAAACAGTACCATAGATTCTCTATGGATAGAAATTCCATGCTGGAATAATAAGAGTCTAGCAGTAGGAATCTCCTACTGACCACCTGACTTGGATGGTGACGGTGATTGTGAAATGCTCAGGGAGCTTAGATATGTAAAAACCAGAAAACTCAATAATAGAGGGGGATTTCAACTATCCCCATATTGACTGGGAACATGTCACCTCAGGACAGGATTCAAAAATGAAATTTCTAGACACCATTTATGGCTGCTCCTTGGAGCAGTTTGTCCTGAAACCCACAAAGGGAGGAGGCCATTCTTGATTTAGTTATAAGTGGCGCACAGGATCTGGTCCAAGTGAATATAGCTGAACTGCTCAGTAATAGCTACCGTAAGGGAATTACATTTAACATCCCTGTATGGGGGGAAATACCAAAGAAACCCATCACAGTAGCATTTAACTTTGAAAAGGAGAACTACACAAAAATGAGGACACTAGTTACACAGAAATCAAAAGGAGCACAAAAGTGAAATGCCTGCAAGTTGCATGGAAACTATTTTAAAACATCATAACAGAGGCACAAACGAAACGTACACCCCAAATAAAAATAACCCAATAAGGACCAAAAAATGCCACCACAGCTAAACAACACAGTAAAAGAGGCAGTTAGAGGCAAACAGGTATCCTATAAAAATAGAACATCAAATCCTACTGAGGAAAATAGAAAGGCGCATAAACTCTGGCAAACCAAGTGTAAAAATTATAATTAGGCAGGCCAAAAAAGAATTTGAAGAGTAACTATCAAAAGACACAAAAACAAACAGCAAAAATTTTTAACTACATTAGAAGCAGGAAGCCTGTCAAACAAGAAGATGCGGCACTAGAGGATCAAGGTGCTAAAAGAGAACTCACAGACTCATAGGTCAGAAGGGACCAATATGATCATCTAGTCTGACCTCCTGCACAAGGTAGGCCACAAAATCCTACCCATACACATTTATAACAACCCCTAACCCATGACTGAGTTATTGAAATCCTCAAAATTGTGAATTGAAGACTTCAAGCTGCAGAGAATCCACCAGCAAGCGACCCATGCTCCACGCTGCAGAGGAAGGCGAAAAACCTCCAGGGCCCCTGCCAATCCGCCCTGGAGGAAAATTCCTTCCCGATCAG
>NC_133774.1:127554114-127726784 GCF_003597395.2 Chelonoidis abingdonii
TCATGCCCTTCCAACTCTGTGCCTGGCAGTCCAAGCCTCACACCGCACCACAGGCCACCAACAAGGCCTGGGCTGCTGGCAGACCCCTGCCCCTTCCCTCTTCTGGCTTGTTGGTTTCTCTGCTTTAGTCTCCCCTGCAACCTCCCCCTGGAAACTCCCACTGAAACTCCCCTGTTAGCAACTCAACATAGGCAAGGCTGTTGCAGAGAAGCTAAATTAATTCTTTGTATCAGTCTTCATGCAGAGACTGGGAGGGAGATTCCCATACCTCTGCCATTCTTTTTAGGTGACAAATCTGAGGAACTGTCAGCAAAGGAGCTTTTGGAACAAATTGATAAACTAAAGGATCAGATGGTATTCACCCAAGAGTTCTTAAGGAACTCAGACATGAAACTGTAGAACCACTAACTATGGTATGCAACCTATTGCTTAAATTAGCCTCTGTACCAGACGACTGGAGGGTAGCTAATGTAACACCAATCTTTAAAAAAGGCTCCAAAGATGATCCTGGCAATCACAGGTCAGTAAGCATAACCACAGTACCACATAAATTGGTTGAAACTATAGTAAAGAAGAGAATAATCAGACACTTAGATGAACACAATCTGTTGGGGAAGAGTCAATGTGGGGCTTATGTAAAGGGAAATAATGCCCCAACAAGCTCTTAGAATTCTTTGAGGGTGTCAACAAGCATGTGGAGAAGGGGGATCCAGTGGAAACACCATGCTTGGACTTTCAAAAAGCGTTTGACAAAGTCCCTCACCAAAGGCTCTTACACAAAGTCAGCTGTCATGGGATAAGAGGGAAGGACCCTTCATGGATCAGTAACTGGTTAAAAGATGGGAGACAAAGGGTAGGAATAAATGGTCTGTTTTCATTATGGAGAGAGATAAATAGTGAGGGTCCCCCAAGGGTCTGTACAGGGACCAGTGTTGTTTAACATATTCAGAAATGCGCTGGAAAAGAGGGTAAACCGTGAGGTGGCAAAATTTGCAGACAATCCAATTTACTCAAGATAGTTAAGACCAAAGCAAACAGCGAAGAGTTACAAAGGAATCTCACAAAACCGGTTGACCACATGGCAGATGACAGTGAATAGTAACGCACACTGGAAAACATAATCCCAACTATACACACAAAACGATGGGGTCTAAATTAGTTGTTACCACTCAAGAGAGAGATCTTGGAGTCATTGGGGGAAGTTCTCTGAAAACATCTGCTCAATGTGCAGCAACAGTCAAAAAAGCGAACCATGTCAGGATGATTAGGAAAGGAATAGATAAGACAGAAAATATCATATTGCCATTTTATAAATCCACAGTACACCCACACCTTGAATACAGTGTCCAGTTCTGGTCACCATAGCTCAAAAAAGGTACATTAGAACTGGAAAAAGTAGAGGACAACAAAAATGATTCCAGGTATGGAAAAGCTTCCATATGAGAAGAGATTAAAATGACTGGGACTGTTCAGCTGAGAAAAGATATGACTAAGGGGAGATATGACAGAGGTCTATAAAATCAAGAGCAGTGACAGGAAAGTGAATAAGGAAGTGTTATTTACCCTGTCACATAGCACAAGAACCTGGGGTCACCCAATGAAATTAACAGGCAGCAGGTTTAAAACTAACATAAGACAGGACTTCTTCACAGAACACACAGCCAACCTGTGGAACTGGTTGCCAGAGAATGTTGTGAAGGGCAAAAGTATAATGGGGTTAAAAAAAGAATTAGATAAGTTGAGAGAGGCTATGCTCATAATGGCTATTAGCCAAGATGGTCAGGGACCCAACCCCATGCTCTGGGTGTCCCTAAACCTCTGACTGCCGGAAGCTGGGACTTGAAGACAGAGGATGGGTCACTCAATTTCCATGTTCTGTTCATTCCCTCTGAAGCACCTGGCACTGGCCATTGACAGATGACAGGATACTGGGCTAAATGGACCATTAGTCTGACCCTTCTTATGTGCTGGGGGTTCATTTGTCTCCTATTAAGAAATGTGTTACTCACTGTATCCCCCTTATATTTAAAACAGCCCACTGGCATTGGCTAGAGAACCAATCCAGCAAAGCACAGCTTCCTATCGTCCCCATTAACGAATGTTCTACCTACCACTATCACAAGGAGACAATCTCCTTTCAATAGCATTTTTTCTTAGAATGAAATCCCTCAATTTTATTATTGACTATTCTCCTTGAAAACTGGTATTTTATCTGAACTCACACCTGGGGCACAAGAACAATCTACAGGGGAGTTGCATCTTACCCGGGGGTTAAGTTCTGAAGTCAGTGTATAAGGCGAAAATCGCAAATAGTCAAACGCTCATTGAGTGGAATGTCAGGAAGAATCGCCTGCACTACAGGTACAGTATTTAAATTGTTATTTTTCTCTTTTGTTTGTTTGTTTGTTTTGCCAAGCATGTATAGTTAAAATCGCATAAGTTAAATGTGCCTATTATGCGACTCCACTGTACTCACATGGCATCCCTTTCCCGAATCTTCATGATCAGTTTGGAATTGTTGACCCAATTTGAATGTCCCAGATCTTTAACCCAGGCCTGGGAGTTCCTAGATAGCCACTGTATTCTAGCCTCCACCCAATGTCTGCCAAAACCTGGTGGGCCCCAGCCAAGGTACCATCCACTGGAGCCTCATTGGAGGATTTCCCGGCTCCACCAATTGTTTCAACCACACTATTTAAGACAGGAGGCGGCACAGGAAGTTAGTCTGAGCAACAAGGTGACTTCCTGTTGTGGTTACATTGGATCCTGTTTCCTGCACTCTACCCTGTTCCTGATTCCTGCTCCTGCTCCATGCTTGATCCTTGCCTCTCCTCCAGTTCCTGCCCTTATGCCTTGCTTCCAACTATCAGTTACCAGTCCTGGCTCCAACCCCAGCCTCTGACTTTGGACCCTGACTCTGGCCATATCCTCAGCTCTGGCATTTGGTATCTGACCTTAGCTCCAACCCTCAGCTTCAATTCCTGGTTATGACTCTGATTTGACCCCTGGCTCTGGTAACCGACTGTTGACTCTGGTGCTAACCATTGGCTTCATTCCACAACCTGGATGCTGCTCTGCCCACTAGACCCGACTCCTGCTCTGACCACTACACCAGAGTCCCTACATCACGGTCTATAACCATTTTCTTTATACCCCGATTCTCCATGTTTTGTGCTAGGATTTAAATTCTCTCCTTGTCTCTTTCGGAGGTCATCATAACCTGCGTAGAGGTAGATACTGGGCAAGCACCAATTCTGACAGTCAGCACCATCATCTCACTCAAGAGCCCCAGTCTGATTGACCCTATCCCGACACTGGTCACCTGAATATATTCTGAGAATTGATCCCGTCCCCACCACCGTGCAATAAGATCTTGTCTGAAACTCAACCCCTTCTTTCCTCGGATCTGCTGTTACCCTTTACCTTTGGACATGCAATGTAAGTAACAAAGCCCTTGTGCACAACTGTACTTGCAGACTCTTCCACAGACTATTGTCCAAGAGTCCTCTCAGGTCTGTTCAATGCCAGGATGTCTCCCTGCAGGACTTCCTGTTCCTTCTGCTATTTTTCTCACCTCTGAGAGCCACTCAGGCTTTTAGATTTTGGAGGTTGTTCTAATGAGACCTTCTTGATCTGGTTACCACAGTGAGTCAGCAAAACTGCTCTACACCTCCACACAGGGCCATAAGGGCTGATACACTGCCACATCTGTTTCCAGTCATATTAAGTTACATCAATGTCCCTGGCAATGCTTGGATTTGTACTTTTTTTTCCAAATCACTTTGCTTACAATTCTCAAAATTACTGTGTTACTTTATTCATCAGGCTCTGCACCTGGATTTCCTGTTAACATCAGTGCAAAGAAGGCTAGGACAATGTTTCCTGATATTTAATTCTTGCAGGTGTTAAGTGAATCTCTCTTATTTTACTGTTCCATCAGACAAATTGGTTCCCCAGTGATCTGTGTCATACTAACAAACATGGAAAGTAGAAATGAGTTGTTTCTTTTCATCCATAAGCATTTGGGAAATCCTGGAAACAATGCATTGAATCACAGAAGATATTTGGACTTTCTTAGAAGAAAAACGCATTGGATGACAGTATTTTATATAAACCAATTATATGACCTTGGAGAGTCAAACGGCGCGAGGGTAGGGATGGGAAAGGTCATGGTATGTTTCGGTTATGTTTGTACTGATTAATGAGCAATGTACAAAATGCTGACCATCCACTTCCATCCATCCAGAATTCCCATTCTGGCATCACAATGCATGAGGCAGGTTTAGCCAGGAGAAGGCTCAGGGCACGAGTACAAACTTAAATGTTCAGTGCAGCAAAGCACTTACCTGGTGCTTCCTGATCACTCACCAAACTCGCCCCTAATCAGCATAAAGTACCAGCTCCCTGTTAGGATGGGCACACACTGGTTCGCACAGCATGCTCTGAAAGCAACACCTACCTTGTCACGAATCCCTTGTCGCATCACCTCCCTTTCAGCCTCCATCTTTGCATATTTGGCTTTTCTTTCCTCCTCTTCCTGCCTCAGGGCTTCTTGTCGTTCCTCTTCCTTCTTGGCAGCATCAGGATCTTTCTCTTCATCTCCTCCCAACATCTTCCCCATGTCTTTGGTAGCCCCTAAAGAAAATACACAAGAAGGAGACAGCGTGCATGTTAGGAAGAACAGATTAAGGGACAAGGAAATACAAGCCGGCCCTTTCTTTAGTAAAGGGGCCATAATGGCGGTTAAGTGGGCTGCCCAGGATATTCTGGGATGGAGCCATGCTCCACTCCTCCATTACTTCCTGTTTCATCAGTGGGAGTTTCCCCCAACCCCACTCTCCTAGGTAGTTGGCTAAAGCAGCAAGGTCCCAGCCTGCAGTCCTGTGAGTAGAGAGGGGATTTCATTGCACTGAGCTGTTCCTTTACAAAACTTCTGTTCCTGCATGTTCACTAGCTGACAGTAGGAGCCCATCCCACTTCCTCTGGGAAGGCTTTTCCATCGGACACAGGGAGGTGAGCCAAGCTCAAAGGCAGGAAAAGGTCAGCACTTAGCAAAGGAAACAGCAAAACAGGCCAAAAAATACACATGCAAACTTCTGCCAGTCCCCAGCTTGCAGCCGGTGACTGCGGGTTTGACCCGTTTGATGTGGTTACCCGGCAGCTGTGAGATGAAGCATGGAGGCAAATGTAAAGAGCGCCATTTAAGTGCCTAGTTGATGGAAACAGGGGGGTGGCTCTTGACCTTTGGGTGTACGCTCCTGTAGCAGGACAGTTAATTGGCCTGCTGCGCGGCACACTAGCGGCTCTGAAATTTAACAGGTGCGGCGAGGGAAATGATACAAGAGCAGAGTGAGAAAATCCTGAATGCAAAGATTAGTATCCCAGTCCGAAGGAGCACTCTGGCAGTGGGGTGAGTTCATACATAGCCCCAGCGCCGTAACCCTATAGACGAGCAGGGCTAGATAGTGGCTGAGAGGCCATGGCCCCGGGCAGGGGACTTGGCAGAGTGAGGCCTCCCTAGAAGCAGCACCAGACAGATTTGTGCCAACAGTATCTCTGGGCTGCTCCTTATGTCCAGAGGGCACCTGCTCCACCCCACCCAGGGGGATCGCACAGAGTGCATTGGCCCCACTCGATATGCTGGGGCGGGCAGGGCCACAACCCTGCCTGCTCCTTGTCCACCTTTTGGTCTCCAACTCCTAGGCATGGTGCTCTCTGGAGCCAACTCTCCACTCTCGTGTGTGGCCCTTGCCCAGCCATGCTGGAGGGAGGCTTCTCTCATGCACTCTGCTGTCCCCCCATAGCTGCATTTGAGCCATTCACAGTCTAGGCCGGAGACACCTATAACCATGGCACGGTGTTGATCCTTTGGGGCTGTCGGGTGGGTATTTGCTGCAATGCTTCATTACAGCCCCACTAATATCTACAGGACTGAGCCATGCCACAGGTATGCCGATCAGTCTGAACACACAGACCCCTGCTCTACAGGCTGCCAGGGCAGTAAGGGAGCATGCGGGGTTCACCTGCGTTGCTGGCACCCACGCAGGCATGCAGAACAGCCACTGCCAGACTCCGACTCCTCTCTGCTGACCAGGGAGTGGGCAGGCAAAAGGCACAGACGCTCCACCCCACAGTGTGTCCTGGCCCCTGCTCCAGAATGGGCACAGATAGGGAAGCAATCTGCACTAGCAAGAAGCGCTCTCTCCCTGGAGCAAGGGGAAAGCAAGAAGCTGACTGTGACTTTTTGGTTCCCTGCCCTGCTACAGGCTTTCCCTTCCTTGATGGATGGTCTAGATAATACTTAGTCCTGCCATGAGGGCAGGGGACTGGACTAGCTGACCTCTCGAGGTCCCTTCCAGTCCTACGATGCTATGATTCCTTGGGCTGGGCTGTAACGTACTACTCCACCTCCTGTGGCATAGTGTGGACTGGGTTGGAATTACAAGCTATCACTTTAAGAGTATGTGTGTGGCAATGGGCTTCCTGGTCCTGCCCGCAGGTGAGGGGGCTCTTGAGTGAAGCTACAATCAGAGGACTCTGGTAAGAGCCAGCTTAAAACAAAGCGGGATGAATTGGGCCTCATTGCTTTCGGGAGCAGCCTTTTTCCTCTCTCTCTGTCTTCAGCTCATGTGTGTTATCAGTCTGATTTCTAAGAAATAAAGTTGTGTTATGTTGCAACCTTACAGCCAGAGTATTTATGTTTTGATCTAAGTTCTCTCTGTGCACGCGGAGAACATAACAGACGCTTGACCTAGCGCTACATGATATGAAAGTGACAAAGTTCATGCGCAGACACTGATATCTTGGCCTCTAGTCCTGGGTGAAGTAGGAGAATCAGCTTTTATGGTCCTTTATGGCAAACTCTTCTATCAATTGATTCTTTGAATAAGAATGGAAGGTACTTGTCCCAAGCTATGAAATCTTTCAACAAACTACAGAACAACTCATGATCAGCTTGGTTCAGAAATGGAGGATAAATTGGACAGTATCTCAAGGGCTTTCATTCTAAATCACAACCTACAGGAAGGTTCTCAGGCACAGCAGAATGACTTAGTAACTGTAGAAATATTTTTGAGAGATCTTTTGATTTCTTCCTGCATGTTTCTTCTCTGCCCATTTTGGATTTCTCTGGGCTTCGACTTTTGCCAGCATGCTAAGTAAAGGTGTCTAGCTTACACTGAGCATTCTCCCAAATCTCATCCAAAAGGTGCATCGTTTCACCACTCTAGTCCATGAAAGTTGAGAACTGTGGAGTTTTTTAGCTAGTTATTACATGTGCTTCTAATTATACGGAGGAAAATAATGATGTACAAAGGGTTTTTAGTCCCGTACAGTCATTGTTCACAGGTTTGTTTTTTTTTCTGGTGGTCCTTCCCCCCACCCCCCCAACATTCTGCATGACACGTCCCTGCCCAGCATTTGCCATGAACACTAAGAGACCTGTGTGTTCTATTGACACAGAACAAATCTTATTGAGAAATTCACATATACTACATTCAGTCTTCCCCTGAGCAGGGTGGAAGAGGGTATAGGGAAGTCCTTCCTTTCCCAGGCCTGACAACTTAGGGGTCCTGAGCTGCATCTTTGATGGAGCCCAAGGTCTAAAGAGCAGGTGGCCAACTGAGATGCAAGCAAGGCCTTCTGGCTTGCTAGAACTTGGTGGGGTAGGGTAAGATGGTATACACAGGGCTGATTATACAGCGAAGTTCTGAAGCAGCCCTCCTGTGCCGATACATTCACAATCCAGTGTGATATATATTTAGTAGCTTGATTTCCCCAGAAATATTTCCACTGTTTTAGATTCAGTGCACTGTCAGGTTATCTGTCTTTAGTTTATCTCCAGCTGGAGCTGCCTGGACCTCAGTGAACTAGTTACTCAGGAAGCTGAATTCTGCAACAGAAAAAGAGATAGGGCTATTGCCCGACAGCACTGCTTTGTATGCCAGCACTGTGTCATAATGCAGCCACAACCTGGCATGCTATGTATGCAATAGACTAGACAGCCTCTTTCCACCCCCACTCTGCACTAGGCACGGCTGATTTTTTGAATTGTATAGATATTTAATTCTAAAATAATTCAGTATAAAGGACACCTTGAAGAAAGAAACCTAGTTCCCAGGGTTCTTGTCGAACCTTTTAACTCATCAGAGAATTCAAAGCCGTTCTCTAATCACTCTGAATGTGGTATTGTGATACCATTGTTAATTGATGGGAATGTAATGTAGTACAAGAAGCAGCAATGTCATGTCACATTTTAACTCGCATTTTGGTGTGGAAACGTTTTTTTTATATCTCTTTCATTCCTCCTCCAAAAGTTCAGTTTTCACTATTATTGGCCACTGAATAGCAGCTTTTAGCTGGGTTTTTTAGCAGTTCGGTGACAGGACTCCTAAGAATTAATTTACGTTCAACTGAGACTTGCAATTACAGTAACAGGTAGGAGGAAAGAGTAGATAGTTCTTCCCTCTTGCCTTCTGGAGCTTCTAGGGAAAGAAAGCAAGACCCTGCTGGTTGAATCTGCAGGGGTAGGAACTGGCTACTGTCATGCTTTGCCCACGAGGAATCCCATGTGATAAGGGAATCTCTAGCTGGGGATAGCACAACAGGTCCTGGCCCATGACTAGGCATCCTAGATCTGATGATAAATTGTAATAAATAATAAATAATAATAATAATAATTAATAAATAAGCAGCTAGTCTCAGGCCTCTTTGTGCTACAGAGACAGGCAAACCAGTCACAGCAGGAAGAGACTCTGCTTTAATGAATTATGTTTCTAAAGCTTATGCTTCAGGGCTTCAGCCTGCCGCCTGGAGGGGGTTAGGAAGGGATTCCCTTCCCTCACAATGTAGTCTGGGAGCTTTGGGGTCTCCTTGTTCTGAAGCATCAGGGATGACCACAGCTGGAGATGAGACACTGGGCGGGCCACAGCTGTGAGTTCATACCAAGCATTCTCTCTCTCTCTCAGGTGCTTGGCTGGCGGGTTCTTGATCAGGGGGTCAAGGTCTAACACAACTGTCACATGTGGTGATGGGAAGGAATTTTCCTCAAGACAGATTAGCAGGGACCTTGGGGGATTTCGCCTTCCTCTGCAATATGGAGTGTGGATCACTTGCAATGATTATCTGGGTGTATCTCACTTAGTCAGTTCCTTACCCTCGGGTCTCTCCTAGTCTCTGCCTGTGGCACATAACAATCTAGTCTCCCGTGGGCTGAAATACTTTGGTCTTACTTTGGTTGTTGAGTTAGAGTGCAGGTGCTGGGGGGCGCTGGGGGCCTGTGATGTTTAGGGGTCAGACTGGATTATCTGGTGGTTCCTTCTGGCCTTAAACGCTATGACATCGTCCATGCGTCTTCTGGAGAACAATTCTCATCTCCCATTTGTGTGACACTAGGATTCCTTACTCTGAGGGTATATCTACACTACCACATCTAGACTAGACGAGATAAATCAATCCTGAGTGCTCTCCTGTCAACTCCTGTACTCCAACACCACGAGAGGCACAGGCAGAGTCAATGGGGGAGTGGCAGCAGTTGACTCACCGCGGTGAAGACACCACGGTAAGTGGATCTAAGTACGTCAACTTCAGCTACATTGTTCATGGAGCTGAAGTTGTGTAACTTAGATCAATCCTCCCACCCTCCCAGTGTAGACCAGGCCTGAGTTCATGTTTAAAAGCCAAGAGAAGTAGACCTCGAGGTGGTCACTGCCCAGTAAAATCATTGACGTTGGGCTTTTTAGTTATTGTCCCCTGGGACTTCCTGTGATGCATCATACTGACATTTTATTCATGTTGGGATTAATATTCATTGTCCAACCATCATTGTGTTGTATCACCATTTATGAGGCAGTTTGATATAAACCATTTTTCCTACCTAACTGTAATCCAGTGGGCTGCTTTCAGTCATTATTTAATTGCTGTATGTAGCACCATGGGAAGATGCAGAACATCAATAGATCTTAAAGCCAGATGGAACCAAGCGATGATCTCTAGTCTGACCTCCTATATGTCACACACCATAGCTACATTCCTGCCCTAAGGATCTGCCTTGAGAACGATAAAGACACATCACTGGGGAAAATAGCATGAGAAAAAAATTGGTTAGGGGAGGATTTCATTAAGTAAGGTGGCAAGGCATCAGGGGCCTGACCCAAAAGTCTAGGGGAGCCTTTTCATTGGCTGCAATGGACTTCTTTCACTCAGGCACCATGATTCAACAAGGTACCCCCACATATGCCTAACTTTGAGCACATCAGTAATCCTACTGAAGCCAATGCAGTTCTTGTGCTTAAAGTTGGGTACCTGCTGGACTAACTTGCTGAATAAGGGCCCGAGTTAATTTCTTATAAATTTTACTGACATATTTATGCTTCGGGGACTTGATGAGTGGACTATGGCAAACGGTGGATTTTGAGATTTGCAGGGGGAGAAAGCAACAGAAATATGTTAGAAATAATGTTCTAAGCAAAGAGAGCTGGACAGTTCCATACGGTATAAATGACATGGACTAGAAGGGGCACCTTGTCAGTGATGAGTGATTTGTTCCAGCAGTGCTTGTGTGGGCACAAGGCGAATGCATAGAGCTTACATCTGAGTGCTGAGTGTGCAGGGAGACTTGTTTGCATTTTCCCATCTGAAAATGGCTTGCAGAAGTACCCCCAGACGACAATTTACACGTGCCTTTGTGCAGTTTAAATGACGAGTTGATTCTAAGGATGCAATTTATGGCTCTGGTTGGTAGTTCATTCTGAGAATAGCTCATAGATATTTCATAACTTTCTGACCAAATTTTCAGAGCCAGTGTTTGAAAATTTGGTCTGAAAGTTATGAAATGTTAATGAGCTACTCTCAAAACGCGCTACCACCTAGTGGCAAAAACCTTAATATCCACAAAAGATGTTAACATTTTGCTACACTATAGAGAGCCTAAGAACTGGCTTTTTGATCATTCTATTTGTATCAGAGCCTTATTTAAAACTAACAGAAGGGACAACCTGATGTCTCTGAGTTTCTGAGTCACAGCATGATTTTGATCTCATCATCTGAACTCCTGAAGCTAATCTTAGAGTACTTTGATGGAGAAGGCCTGGAGAAGTCAAAGGGTCACTTCTCTTTGCAAGGTATCTTCAGAACTGCCCTCTTTCTACACTGACTCAGCTTGATTTCACATCTAAACCAGCTTTTTACATACCACTGACAGTATTGTTAAAAAGTATTCATTCAATACCAGGAAGCTGAAGCTAATGAAAAAGACTGTAGGAATAATTATGGGAACTGCTTTCTTAGGGGAGTGGGGAAGGAGAAATCTTCATTTACCACTTGCTCATTTGCCAGGAAAGCCAAGGCCATATTTATTTTGAGACTTCAATGCACAAAGGGCTTTCTTATGCAAATGCCACTAAACAGGAAAAATATACAGAGGAATCAGTTATGTTTCCTTATCAGATTAATTCATTCCTCGCTTTTGTATCTTGCCAAATTACCCATAAGTTCCACAAATACTTCCAAACAATTCTTTCTGACTGTCGTGACACCACGTTTCTCTGTTACCAAGCCAAAGAGACACTTCCGTACATAATACTATGCTCAGTTGCCTTGCAAAAATGTATGTGATAATTTTCCACCCTCCCTTTAATTCTCAGGAATAAATGAAAACACGGACCTCTGACCCCCTTGCCTTGTTCACGGGAAATTGGCGGGGCTCCTAGTGTAAAATGAGCAAGATTCAACCAATAGTGTGGATCTAGTAACTCATCATTTGACAACAACTTTGCTAACCAGCAGATCTACACCTGCATCTAAGTGTAGGTTTAAATCTAGGTCTGGATACAAAGCCAATTAACTTATTTGCTTTAAAGAGATTAATCCGGTTTAAGTATGACAATGTCTCCCAACACAAGCCATTGAAAGCAAGGAAATAATTTGTTATGAGATACCTCTGCAGTCATACCCTAACCCCCACGTGGTACATTTGCACTGGCAATAATGGACACCACATCCTCATAAGGGACTTCCCTTCTACCTCCAAACACATGTGAGGTAAGTGTTTGTGTAGACACCACAAAACCCTATTCATTCATACTTGTTAGCAAGTTTCAGACATTCTAGATCAAAACATTACACCAGAAAAAAGAGATATAGGGCCAGATCCACAGCTGGGGTAAATCAACCTGATCTGACTCCTGGATTTTGTGGTTTGAAAGAAATTGAAACTTCTTTCCTTTCTGCAGTAGCTGATTTTCATAAATGATTCCCTGTAAACTAAGTTTGACATCCACAGATTTCCAGACTCGCAGTGTTCTCTTATGAAATTGCCATAGAAATTGGCTCTCTCGTACAAGTGGAAAATACTGTTACATTTGTCTCCTGTGGCAACATTTAGATTGAATAGGAGGAAAAACTTCAGGCAGTGAGATCTATTAGGACTGTGGGATAGGGTAGTGGTGTTGAGATACTTAACAAGCAGGCTTGAAAATAGGTAGATGGGACTATCCTGTTAAGGGAACTGTCCTGAATTGGTCTCTGGAGGATGGGCTCGGTGACCTAAAGAGATCTTTTCTATCTCTGAAAGCAGCAGAGAATCCTGTGGCACCTTATAGACTAACAGATGTTTTGGAGCATGAGCTTTCGTGGGTGAATACCCACTTCGTCAGACGCAGGTAGTGGAAATTTCCAGAGGCAGGTATATATACGCTAGCAAGCAAGCTAGAGATAACGAGGTTAGTTCAATCAGGGAGGATGAGGCCCTGTTCTAGCAGTAGAGGTGTGAAAACCAAGGGAGGAGAAACTGGTTCTGTAATTGGCAAGCCATTCACAGTCTTTGTTCAAACCTGAGATGATGTGTCAAATTGCAATGAATTGAAGCTCAGCAGTTTCTCTTTGAAGTCTGGTCCTGAAGTTTTTTTTGCTGCAGGATGCGCCTCCTTAAGGTCTGCTATAGTGGTGGCCAGGGAGGTTGAAGTGCTCTCCTACAGGTTTTTGTGTTGCCATTCCTGATATCTGATTTGTGTCCATTATCCTTTTCCGTGGAGATGTCAGTTTGGCCGATGTACATAGCAGAGGGCATTGCTGGCATATGATGGCCTATATTACATTGGTGGATGTGCAGGTGAATGAACCGGTGATGGTGTGGCTGATCTGGTTAGGTCCTGTGATGTGTCACCGGTGTAGATATGAGGCAAGAGTTGGCATCGTGGTTTTTTGCATGGATTGGTTCCTGACTAGAGCTACTATGCAGTGCTGGTGAGAATACGTTTCAGGTTGGCAGGTTGTCTGTGGGCAAGGATGGCCTGCCACCCAAGGCCTGTGAGTGTGGGATCATTGTCAAGGAGGGGTTGTAGATCCCTGATGATGCGTTGGAGGGGTTTTAGCTGGGGGCTGTATGTGATGCCAGCAGAGTCATGTTGGTTTCTTTCTTGGAGTTTGTCTTGCAGTAGGAGGCTTCTGGTACACGTCTGGCTCTGTTGATCTGTTTCTGTATCTGTTGATGCCACAGCACAACTGGCTGCTGAGCTCTGTGCCTTTATACTCACACACAACTATTTCAATTTGATGACATACATATCTCCAGATCAGTGGCACTGCTATGGGCACCCGCATGGCCCACAATATGCCAATATTTTTATGGCTGACCTGGAACAACGCTCTCAGCTCCTGTCCACTCACGAACCCTCTCTCTACCTACGCTTACATTGTGACATCTTCATCATCTGGACCCATGGGAAGGAAACTCTGGAAAAATTCCACCACATTTCAACAGCTTACCCCATCAACTCAGCCTGGACAAATCTACACGGGAGGTCACTTTCTTAGACACCACGGTGCAAATTAAAGGGATGGTCACATTAACACCACCCTATATCGAAAACCTACCGACCACTATGCACCTTCATGCTCCAGCTTCCATCCCGGGCACATCACAGCATCATTGTCTACAGCCAAGCAACGAGGTACAACCGCATCTGCTCTGACCCCTCAGACAGAGACCACACCTACAAATCTCCACCAAAGCATTCTCAAAATCTCTACAATACCCACACGAGGAAATAAGGAAACAGATCAACAGAGCCAGATGTGTACCAGAAGCCTCCTATCTGCAAGATATAATCCCAAAAAGAAACCAACAGGACTCACTGGCCATCACATACACCCCAGCTAAAACCCCTCCAACGCATCATAGGGATCTACAACCCATCCTGGACAATGATCCCACACTTTCACAGCCTTGGGTGCAGGCAATCCTTGCCCACAGACAACCTGCCAACCTGAAACGTATTCCTACCAGCACTGCAACACCGCACCATAGTACTACTCAGGGAACCAATCCATGCAACAAAGCATGATGCCAACTCTGCCACATATCTACACCGGTGACCAACCATCACAGGACCTAACCAGATCAGCCACACCATCACCGGTTCATTCACTTGCACATCCACCAATGTAATATAGGCCATCATATGCCGCAATGCCCCTTGCTATGTACATTGGCCCAACTGGACAGTCTCTACGGAAAAGGATAAATGGACACAAATCAGATATCAGGAATGGCAATAACAAAAACTGTAGGAGAGCACCTTCAACCTCCCTGGCCACACTATACGAGACCTTAAGGAGGCCATCCGCAGCAAAAAACACTCAGGACCAGACTTCAAAGAGAAACTGCTGAGTTCAATTCATCTGCAAATTTTGACACCATCAGCTCAGGGTTGAACCAAAGACTGTGAATGGCTTGCCAACACAGAACCAGTTTCTCCTCCCTTGTTTCACACACTCAACTGCTAGAACAGGGCCTCATCCTCCTGATTGAACTAACCTCGTTATTCTCTAGCTTGCTTGCTAGCATATATATATACTGCTCCTGGAATTTTTCCACTACATTCATCTGACGAAGTAGTATTCACCCACGAAAGCTCATGCTCCAAAACGTCTGTTAGTCTATAAGGTGCCACAGGATTCTCTGCTGCTTTTACAGATTCAGACTAACACGGCTACCCCTCTGATACTTTCTATCTCTAAAATTTCTTAATTTTTGTGTTATGATGAAACATGTTTTGTTTGCTGTCAATTCCCATATTTCATTGCATTTTCTGTCCTCGCAGAGATCAGATAGGAAGAACTGGTTTCCTCAGTCTGATTTTGGGTGGAGGCATTGCACTGCTAAACAGCATCAGTCTCATGTCTCAACTTCTAATGGCGAGGATTGCTGAGACTTTGTGATCTTTGGGAATAGCAGACGGGATTCTTGTTTTCAGACTGATTTAATTCATGAGACAATAGGGATCCATTTAAAACAAGGAAACAGACGGTATTTTGCCACATGCAGTGGTGTCGTAGCCCTGTTGGTTCCAGGATATTAGAGAGACAAGGTGGGTGAGGTCAGATCTTTCATTGGACCAACTTCTGTTGACGAGAAACTTAACAGCGACATCTGTGTGTTAACTATGTATTCTGTCCCACCTTGTATTTAGCTGTGACACTCTATCTTTCCCAATCCTGAAGGGCTGTGTGTAAGCTCAAAAGCTTGTCTCTCTCACCAACAGAAGTTGGCCCAATAAAAGATATTCCCTCACCCACCTTGTCTCGCTAGTATTTTGCCATTTCCTCTCAATGACGGAGAAGAAAACTTTGTATGTGTCCTCTGAGCTGATGACTTCATGCCTCCCCCTCTTGGTCTCCTGAATGCATGTATCATTCACAGCTTCTCTGTCTGTGGCAACACTTCCTTCTCATTAGCTTTGACTTCACTGACAAAATATAGGATTAGCCATACACTGTAAGGCCACTGGTCCTTTTAGACAAGTGTCCCACCTCTGGCACCAGAGTGCTCCAGATTAAGGCAAAAACAAAAAACCCCAAACAAAAAATCTCCTCTCCAAACCCAGAAACGTATGTATCAGTTGACAGTGCAATAGAGTGAACAGAATAGGTAATCATCAAGTGATCCATACCCAGTCGCACACATACAAAATGGGAGATGACTGCCTAGGAAGGAGTACTGCAGAAAGGGATCTGGGGATCACAGTGGATCACAAACTAAATATGGGTCAACAGAGTAACATTGTTGCAAAAAAAAAGCAAACATCATTCTTGGACGTTTTAGAAGCAGTGTTGTAAGCAAGACATGAGAAGTAATTCTTCTATTCTAGTCCACACTGATAAGGCCTCAGCTGGAATATTGCGTCCAGTTCTGGATGCCACATTTCAGGAAGGATGTGGACAACTTGAAGAAAGTCCCAGAGAAGAGCAACAAAAATGATTAAAGATCTAGAAAACATGACCTATGAGAGAAGATTGAAAAAACTGGGTTTAATCTGGAGGAGAGAAGACTGAGTGGGGACAGGAGAACAATTAAAAGTTTGTTACAAGGAGGAGGGTGAGAAATTGTTCTTGTTAACCTCTGAGGACAGGACAAGAAGCAATGGGCTTAAATTGCAGAAAGGGAAGTTTAGGTTGGACATTAGGAAAACCTTCCTAACTGTCAGGGTGGTTAAGCACTGGAACAAATTGTTTAGGGACGTTGTGGAATCTCCATCACTGAAGGTTTTTAAGAGCAGGTTGGATAAACACCTGTCAGGGATGGTCTAGATAACAGTTAGTCCTGCCATGAGTACAGAGGACTGGACTAGATGACCTCTTGAGGTCTCTTCCAGTCCTACGATTCTATGATTCTATGTTATTAATGGTCATCAGAGAAACTGATCATTTAAAATAAAGCGAACCAGAGTGTGCGTCTCAGTTGCTTAATTATATAGGCCGTGCACATGGAGGCCACGCAAGGAGTGCGAGTTTTGGGCCAATCGGAAGGTTATAGAGGGGGGCATTGCACTGTCAGATGTGCCCTTCTCTCTTGCTTTATTCCAGTGGCATGAGAAGCAGCAAGAGATGGCAGATTCTTTGTTTCCTCCTGTTTCTGATTGTGTTTCGTTTCTCTTCCCTGTGCTCCTATTTGTTCCTGGTCTTTGTGACACATTCCCACCTCTAAATTTTCCCCTGATCTGAACCTTTCTATTTGATCCTTTTCTATGGTGTTATTTTTCATCTGTATTCTCCTGCAACCCACCTAGGCTTCTTTAGTTCTCCAAAGTGAAGGCTGAGAGGTGATCCATCCCAGGGGTAAACCCCAGGGAGGAAGAAGAGCTATTTAATCTAAGAAACAATCTTGGCACAAGAAGAAATCGGGCTAGGTTGGCCCCGAATACATTGAGACTGGCAATTAGAAGAAAGTTTTTAACCATCAAAGGAGGCAGGTTTTGAAACAGCTCCAACAGAAGTAGTGGGGGCAAACTTACCTGGCTTTAAGATGGAGCAGGATAAATTTGTGAGCGGCTTGGCTGGGTTAGCAGGGGACTGGACTGAGTGACCCAGGAAGTCTCTGCCTGTCTTTTCTCTCTGCTCCTATTGTCTTTCTAGGGGTTTGGTTCCTTTGCTTGTGCTCACACTAGTGCTCACCGAGCTAGCACGAGTATCAATAGCTGGGTAGCCACAGTAGCATGGGGAGCAGCAGCAAAGGCACAGCTTCACCATGCCAACTACGTACACACCGGTTTCCATCAGGTTTTATACTCAGCTCGGCTCAGCCGGGCCTCCGTTGCTGTTACTGGGGTGACACTGCTATTTATACTCACGGTAGTTCAACGAGAGCCAGCGTGAGTATGTATAAATAGGCAGAGGAATCACACCCCTGGCTCGTACTGTAGGTGTAGCTTCTGTGACCCATTCCTACTCATAGGTTTCTCTCTGTAGCAGGGCGAGCGCCCTGCTCTGGGGAGAAAGGGGTTAAAACCAGCTCTGGGAAAGGGCTGCCACAAGGAGCCAATCAGGGGACAGCAGGTAGCAGCCAATCAGGGCCTGGTAGGGCTGGTATAAAGAGGGCTGTGAGCTAGGAGGCAGGCAGTCTCACTCCAGCCTTGGGGTGAGAAGGACCAGGCTGCATGGGAGCACAAGGTACCGTCAGCAGAGCAGAGCAGTGCTGGGGAAGGGGCAGGCTGAGCTGGGGAGCTCAGGCCTGGCGACCTCCCAGGCTGAGGGCTGACAGGAAGGCCTAAGGAGATACTGGGGCTGCAGGGAAAGGCAGCAGGTCCAACACCCTAGCCAATGATGAGTGGCCATCGCAGACTGCAGTTTGCCCCTGAGTAAAGGATCTAGATGAGAACTGGCAGTGGGTCACTGAGGTGAGGTGGGCTAAGGGGAGTGGGGTTCCCTGGGTGAGGGGCAGCACCCAAAGTAAGGGGCACCATGGTCAGGGAGGGACGTGGGGCCTACACATGGTGGAGATAAGGGGACTGCAGAGGTTCAGGTAAGGGCAGGGAGAAACTGGCCAGAGGAGGGCGCTCCTGAGCTGGATGAGCTAATTCCCGGACTGACCAGCAGGAGGCGCTGCACCAGTGAGTCAGTGCTCTGCTACACTCTCCCAGTCTGAACTTTTGCGTTTGGCTCTTCTTTTCTGGTGTTAGTTTTCATCTAAACTCTCTCACAATACACCAGGGCCTCCTAGCAGAGCTGATGACATGCACGCCATTCAGGCCAAGACTTAAGCAAGGCAAGACACTGCATTCCAATGTTAACCCTCAGCTCCTCCATCCGTGCAAAACCAGCTACACCAAGGGGGCAGCTTTGGCAGGGAAAGTCAGCAACGCCGTCAGGAGTGAAAAGCCAACATCTCCACATTAGTCCATAAATGATGCCAAGGCACCTGTAACCTCCCCATGCATTTGAAATTACCCACACAGCTCCAGTATAGCCAGGAAAGAGAAAGGACTGAGTTTACTGGCTACAGCCCTCACCTGAGAGGGATACTCCTATGCTCACCAATGGGTTTACTCCAAAAGATAATATATATATGTATGTATTCAGAGCCAAATAGCCTACCACACCTGTCCATGGGCTATTCAGGCTCTTGTGATAGAGAGTTCGTGATCTGTTTATAAATGAATACACAGGGTTTTCACCCCTTCGGTTAATGTCAAGGCATTCAAAGGTTTCTTTAATGAATGACCTCCAGTATCAGACGTGTGAGAGGGGCTGGCTTACAGATTGAGCTTTGAGTTCCAAAGGCCGCCCTCCAGCAGCTCCAGCTCCTTCCCATGGGAACTTTCCTGCTTTTACCGAAGACCATGTGAACCTCATCCCTTTGCACTGCGGGTCAAAGGCCCCATCGACCCATCATTACAAAAGCTCAAGAAGCTCGAGGGAGGATTTCTCAATTATCAATGAGGTCACTCACGGCTCCGAACCGTGCCTGCCGCCGGTCAAGATGGCAACATGCAGTTATTATTGTTACTTCATCTTCCTTCCCCACAGCCTGCTCGTTTATCTTACCCGCCTGTCACATCTCGTCTTCTAGACTGCAGTCTCTTTGGGACAGGGGCTGTCATTCACTCTGCGTCGGCACCTAGCCCAACAGAGCCCAGATTTAATCAAGGCTTCTAGGTGCTACTATAGTTTGAATAACTAAATAGATAAACAAACGGTGGTTTCTGCTGATGACTCCAGAATTAAATCTGCAGCTCTTTTCGAACGCTGCACTCCTGAAATATAATGTATTTTAGTTGTATTGTCGTCGCTGGTTTTCAGGGGGTTAAAACATCAATCTTGAAAATGTTAACGCGAGGTTGAAACTTGGCACAGAAGACTTCAGATACGGCACATTTCAGATTAAAATGTATTTCCAGTAGTTTTACGTTCTAGGACTGCTGCTAAATATTGCAAATGTTCAGGTGTACTTTTACAGGCATATCAGGAGGTAGTGTGATCTAGTGGTTAGAGCACTGGGCTGGGCATCAGGCAACCTGCATTCTATTCCCAGCTCTGTAATCAGCCCACAGTGTGATCTGGGGTACATCACTTCCCAGCTCTGTGCCTCAGTTTCCCCATCCCTAAAACAGGAATCGTGAAACTTACTTCCTTTGTAAACTGCTTTGTGACCTATGGACAAATGTGGTAGCTTCTAATTCCTTAGTCAGTTTGAGTAGCACCTTATCCCATGAGGGATCCCACTGAAACCCACTCACGGAGAAAGGTGTTACGGGCTTGGACCTAGTGCTGGAGCCATTTAGTCCAAATTAAGGCATTAAGACACCGTTTTCAGACCACTTGTCAGTAAAGTGGAGCAGAGCTTTTAGGATCTTTTAGAAACAAAACAAATTATGATGAGTGATCTGTGCAGGAACCCATTTCTCTGCAAATGGCCATATTCTTCTGCAAAATAAACCCCTTGTAAGAAGTTTTAAGATTTGAACGTAGTGGCCTAAATCCACCTCTCTTGCCCCTCTGTTGGCTTCAGTGTGCTTGCAAAACAGGAATTTGGGCTGTTCTTTTAGCAGCCATATTAGCCTCCTTGTCATTATCATCTATCAAGTGAATGGGAAGAGGAAGCTAAACAAGACGCAGGCCTAGTTAATCAAAAATCTCTTTTTCATCGAAGTCGTAAATACAGCTTTACCAGTCCATCAGGTAAGTAATGCGGGTTTGCTAAAGATGCACCATATGCAAACTCAGATACGTATTTACACATTAGGACCTAATGGCTCCAGAGAAACCATGATCATTTATCAAATAAATAATACAAGCATATTAGTGATGCCTCCCTAATGTGCATATAGCTGATGCCAACTAAAACCTCCCTTGAGGAACCATAGGAGTTCTGAAGAGGCCATTCTAGTCTTCCAGGTGCAATATAGGTCTCTGTGAAGGGCTATTATTCTTTCTGAAAAGAGGAAAACCCCAAAGGAAATTCAAAACTCAAGCCAAACGTGACATCCTTTATGGGCCTACTACTGCGTGACACTTGCTGAAAAATGGCAGCCTTAATTTTCTGTCCCTGCTCCTGAGTGATCTTCTTCATAGCTCAAATGTCTCTGGCCAACACCCCCTCTCTGCACTGCCAACACACCGCCTGGAGCAGGGCTGCAAACTCATTTGAAGAAGATAGCTGAATGCTATGTTTATGTATGGTCGCAGTCTGAATTCACGACCAGCTGCTCCCCAGAGCACACAGTAAGATCTCCACTGATGGCAGTGGAATGATTAAAAAGAGATTAAAGAGAGAGTAAGACCTTTTGTACTAATGAAGCCTAGGTCCTCAAAGGTATTTAGGAGTCTCATTTCAATGGGAGTTGAGCACCTGTCATAAATGGATAGGTAAGGTAAGGGTTAAGTTTCTTTTACCTGGAAAGGGTAACCAAACACCTGACCAGAGGACCAATCAGAGAACTGGATTGTTTAAAATCAGGGGCGGGAATCTGTATACCAGGGGTCTTTGTTGTTTGCTCAGCTGTGAGTAAACAAGGTTTCCTCCTAACTCCATCTTATCTTAAAGTTTCTTCTAAACATCTGTAAGTACCCAGGGAACGCAAAGTAATTCGGCTATGATGATCTTTGTGGTGTATTTACCTGTATGTTGATTTGTTGGACTGGTTTAATTGGGCTATCTTTAAATCAGACTGTTTTTTCATATCTTCTTATAAGCAAGAGCCTGTATTGAGTTTCTTAATGCAAGATTATTGTTTTATATTTTCTTTCTTTTTTTATATAAACTTTTTCTTTTAAAACGTGTGGAAGTTTCTTTTCCTAGGGAGGCAAAGGGAAGGGAAAAGCCAGGCTGTGAGCTATTTTCCTATTGCTTTCAGGGAAGGAGCAGGCTACGGGGCAAGAGACAAAGAATCATCTCTGTTCTCTTGTGGTTGAAGTTTTTTTCCTGTTACTGCTACGAGAGCAGACACGGGGGAAGGCAAAGCCAAGCTGGTGGCATTTTGCATCTCAATTGTCCTGAGGGTAGAGAACGCTTATCGCTTGGGAAGTAGAGAAACCGGTTTCTGTGCAAGGCGGGGAAGGAGGGGAGAAGGGATTTTTTCCCCTGCTTTTAGCATCCAAGGGATTTGGAATCTGGAGGTCCCACCCAGGGAGGGTTGGGGACACCAGAGAGAGGAAAGGGGGAGGTCAGGCCCCCTAAAGTAAATTACCTACCTGACCTGGTGGCAGCCCAAATACCCAAGCTGGTAGTGAGCTTGGGGGAGTTTCAGGTAAGCCCCCAGACTTTTGGACGCAAAAGTCCAGGTTTGGGACAGGACCAGATTGTGGACGCTAAAGTTCAGGTCTGGGACTGGGAGGCTAGATTACCACAGCACCTAAATATCTTTAGGAATCTGAGTCTAAACCTCCAGTGTCTTCTTGCTGCATTCATCATAAGAATGGTTATACTAGGTCAGATCAATGGTCCATCTAGCCCAGTATCTTGTCTACTGACAGTGGCCAATGCCAGGTGCTTCAGAAGGAAGGAACAGAGCAGGGCAATTATCGAATGATCCATTCCCTCTTGTACAGACCCAGCTTCTGGCAGTCAGAGGTTTAGGGACACCCAGAGAATGGGATTGCATCCCTGACCATCTTGGCTAGTAGCCATTGATGGCCCTATCCTCCATGAACTTATTTAATTCTTTTTGGAACCTAATTATACTTTCAGCCTTCACAACTTCCCTCAGCAGTGAGTTCCACAGGTTGACTCTGCATTGTGTGAAGAAGTCCTTCCTTATGTTTGTTTTAAAACAGCTGCCTATTATTGACATTGGGTGCCCCCTGGTTCTTGTGTTCTTTGCAGGCATCACTCAGCACTGCTTCACCCTTTAGGCCACTGCTATCTCTGGCCTTTGTTTCTCTTTCTTCCCCCTCCTCCCTTCTGTTTCTCTCTCCCTTCCCCATTTTTGTGAAGTCTTTTCTGTCCTTTTTTCAGCAATAACCCCCAATTCTCAACCCAGCTGTCTTCATTGTCATTTTCTAGTCTCCATTCCATGCATTGACATGACCAGTGATTTGACACTGCAGATGGGCTTTGAAGTTGACCCTCCAATCAGACTGATAGGGGAGAGTGGTATCCCGTGCCTTTGTAAGGTTCTCTCTGAAGCCATGTGGGCTAGAAACTCAATTCATGAGTCAGTTAAAGCTTAGATTCTGGACAATCTGAATTCATCACACAGGCTGGATGCTGCAGGGAGCTGGAGGACTAAAACCCACATTTGCAAAGCTCGAGGTGAGCAACGCTTCCATGCTTCCACCCAGCAACTGTGGCAGAGCCATGATCTGTGTACTACAAAGCCAGGCCAGGGGACTAAGGAAGTGCCACCCACAGAAGACCTCTGAATTCAGGTCAGATTCTAACTGTCCCTGTCCCCTCCACTTCCAGCTTTGCCAAAATGTGTTACATGGTCCAGAGTTTCCATGAAAAATCCTAGCATCCCAAATAGCTTTCCCTTCCCATCCCAAAGTCTTCCGATTGTTACAGAACAAAAACGGGGTTAGTTGTTCACACTGCATTTTCAATGTAGATTTGATGGTGGCCACCCTGCCACCCAGAGCCATTGGTGTGCTAAGACAAATGAAAAGCAAGCTGATTTGCATAGCTAAATGAGAGAGCCTGGAATTGACTCATTTGGCTCAGATAATGATGGCTGTGAGGGGACTGGAAGATGCAGAAGAGATCTGCACTGAGGTTTAAATGAGCACTTTTTGCATCCTTCTCTGCACTTTTGGGAAACAAAAGTTTCTCTTTCCAACTCTGTTTGTTGGCGCTAAAATCTCAGGTCACCGCATTGATGAAAGCAAAACTCTGTCTCCAGCTTGAGAGAAAAAGAGACTGGAGAGGTTTTTTAGCATAGATTTTCTTTCTTCCTCCTATGTAGCTATTTCGGAATGATTGTAACGCGCTTTATTTCAGGTATTCCTCGGCCTTCTGTTAATCAAGCTGGGGAGAAGTATATTTGTTCCTTTTCTGAATCATAGCAGGCACAAAGATTTTGGAGATTTGCAGAACATTTTAACTTCCCCTCCTGTGCTTGGCCATTAGGAAAAGGATAAAGAAAAGTGCATTCCATTAAAAGTAGCTGGACCACCTTTTCAGCCACATGCCATGGAAAGAGATTCTCTCTGCTACACCGGTGTAATATTGCAGTATCTCTCGCTTTCATTCATTCAACCTTGCTCTCTTTTCAGAAGCTGTTGCTGCATGCCTACCTGTGAGTATCCATGACGCACTGAGAAGAAGAATGGATTCAACATTCCCCAGAGTCACAAAAGCAGGGAGTTGTATCTGGATTCCTCCTCGTCTGATTGTATTGCAGGAGAAGGAACCCAGGCTGAATTGTGGGAATGGTTATTTTGGATCAGACCCTAAGGCTGCTGGAGTCTTTCCATTGGATCGGGTCCTGACTGTGCACTTTATCAAACAAACACTTCGAGCAATTCCCAATAGCCAGATTAAACTCAGACCCTCCTTGCTATTGAGAAGTTGCTTCTTCAGCATCCAGACGCTCAATGGTAATGAGCTGAAGGCTGGCTGGATGCTGTTGGAAGCCTGCAAGTGCATGGGATAACAATGGGACAGGTTGTGTCCCTGATCTGAGCAGAGGGCTCTACCGACAGATCTCCCAGCCTCTGAAAAGGAAGGGGAGGAGTCCCTCTGCCTCTCCCTGTCCCCCCTCTGCAGCAGGGAGACCCATGGGGGATGAGATCCATGAGGAGAAAGGGGGAAGGATGAGGTAAGTAATATGGTTCTCATTGCCCGGACCTACCAGCCTTGTGACAGTTACCTGGGGGTAACAGCTATGGGTTGTGTTTGCTTTCCCATGCCCGGTGTGAATCCCATTCGGGAAGGCCTCCAAAGGTACAGGGAGAGCACTTGGGCTCCAGAACCAGTGTGCATGGGATGGTCTGAGGATACCTTGGGATCTCTAGCATTTGTATTCCACCCCTGCATCCTCGCTGGAATGATGGGAAACTCCAGGGGAAACCTTTGCAGAGCTTCCAGCATTGTGAGCCATTACAAAGGGGCAGGAGATCCAGCCCCCCAGCCATAATCCATCATTTGCTCTGATTCAGCAGTAATAATAAATAAAATAAAATAAAAATAATAATACCTAGATCTCACAGAGCACTTCTCATCAGTAGATCCCATAGCGCTTTACAAAGGCGCCCAGTGTCAGTCTCTTCTTACAGCTAGGGAAACTGAAGCACGGGGCAGGGCTGTAACTTGCCCAAGGTCACCCAACAGGCCAGTAGCAGAGCCAGGAACAGAACCCTCAAGGGGCTGTAGCCTCTAGGTCACGCCATCTCTCTAGCAGCAATCTGATTGTCACAGGTCATCTTAACCTCAGCTGTCCAATCTATTTCAGATTCATCTTTCTCAACACCAATCTTGCTGGCAATGTAAACATCCTTTATGATTTAGGTATCCCTACAGACTTTGTTGCCAAGAGAACTTCTCCTCTGGAATCAGCTTTTCAGGTTATAGAAGCTCTTTCTGACTAGCATTTGAAATATTTACATGCACACAGCTCTTTGCAGGCAAATTCTTGTTTTATCAAGTCAGCTCATATTGGCTCACGCGTGACTTCCTCTGTGCACAACAACGCATATGATGCCAAAGTGCAAAATGGCAAACTGGTTAAAAAAAGCAACACACCCCACTTTTGACCTTGGGTTATTGGGCCAAGTTAACAGTACAGCAGTGAACTGGCACTGGCCTCTACCGGAGGCAAACCAAACTGCTGCATTGGGAGTGCCATATACCCAATATTGCTAAGAATGAAGACTCGCTTTTCACGCAAATTGTAGGAGAGTCTCCTTTAAATGACACGGAAGACGCTTGCACTTGTAGAGCAGGCAGAGAGGAACTCTAAGCCTATTACTGTCACACAGTTTCAAGTATGTGCCACACAGCAACCATCACGCAGTTGTAGACACGCAGGAGGTTGGTAGCATATTTTTTGCTAGATTAAACACATTTTTAATTTTGTAATCTTTCAACACATTTTTATTTTTTTCTCTTTTTCACTGTCAGGCTGTCTTGTTGTGTCAAATAAGCACACATCCGTGACCCCATAGCTAATTTCAGTGGTATCTGTGCAATAAGTGGACATTATAAATCCAGGCGTATTTCTCCTTCCTAGAACATTCCTATTGATCCACTCTCTTAACTGAATTGTTCAGGTAGTAGATGATTTATTACTTTGTATTGGTGCTAAGAGTCCTTTTTATATTGCAATAGCTGTAACAGGAAAATTTCCTTGGAATAAATCCATGTGATATATTAGGAAGCTATTTAAAAATGGAGTTTTTGGATGTGATGTCAGACCCACAATAAGAATATCTAGGCTGCATGGGGCTCATAGTTTTTCCCTCAATGGTTGTTTACTACTTCCATTTTGTAAAAACAATCAGAAGAAATGAAACAGTCAGTCTGTTAGTTGTAGCAATTATTTAGAAAGGCCCTACTGTGTTGCTTTACTGTTGAAGTCAGTGTGACGTTGTAAATCCAGTTGTGAAATGAACTGAGAACGCTGCTAACAAATGAAAGTTCCTGATTGGCTAGCTGGGATGTCTCCTCCATGTATCTCATACCCACTCATCCTTCTCTTACCCTTATTCTGACATGTAAGTTTGATTTATCCAGCTTAATCACGCCACACAGAACAGTTCTTAAGCAACTATTCCATTTCTAGGGCCAGATCCCCAGCTGGCGTGAATCAGCAAAGCTCCACGGAAGCCAACTGCGTTAATCTTGTTCACGCCTGACTTCACTGCAGGTTTAAATCAAGTAGTCTCAATATTGGTGCCTTCCAGTAAAGCACAAAACAACTAGGTGAACAATTCTGATCTGATTGTCTGCTGCCTGGCACGTCCAGGAAATGACACCACGTGCAAGAGAACTCTGCACTCGCTCACACCAGCTGTAGCACCATGATGCCCCTGTGCACATGAGTATTCAAGCTCCAATGCAGTGGAGAACCAGAGCAAGAACCAGAACCCCAGTGAGTTCTGAGGAGACTGGACAGAGGCCACATCTGGTCAGCTTAGCCTGGGCAGTGGAATCGCACTGAGTGGAAGGGGAGGCTGGAAGCGGGAAGCGGAACCAAGTGCCACGGATCAGAAGAGTCACCCAGTACATCAGCAGGAAGAGGAAACCACTGGGACCAGTGGGCTCATTAGAGAGAACCCAGGCACCTCCCTGAGCTGCATGGCCAGTGGAGAGCAACGTGGAGACAGAGACTGGGCCTCTGAATCCCTTCTCAGTACCAAGGTGTGGAAACAGGCCAGAGGCCTGGTGGCCAGGCAAACCCGGCTTACAGTCGCACATCGCACTGCTGAGTTTGAGATTCAGTTTCTTTAAACTTGATTTGTGTGCATCTTTGTGATGAACTGTGGTACCCAAACCTGAACTTTTTCTGTTTCTCCTGCCCTTGCATAAACCACCACTCATTGTCTATATATCCATTGCCTGGATAACCTTATTAGTGCTGAAATGTAGGGATCTGGTTACTGCAGAAAGCAGGGGCAGAAAAGACGTAGTCTAGCTCTCTACCAAGGCAGGGCATGTTTATCAGTGTTTTGTCCAGGCTGGTCTGAAATATCTCCAGGGGAAGAGAGTCCATTGAAATGCTATTTCATATTCTTGTCTTATGGGTTACTCAGAGATCTTTACGTTTGTGGCTGTGTGCATAGGTGGGTTCGTAGGCATGAAGTGTATATCCCAGTCTTTGTGCGTGGTTCAATGTATGCAAGTGGCCTCAAATTGTGTCTTTCATTCCCCCAAGAGCCAACTTCATTAGTGCCTCTTGGCAGCTCGTTTATATACAATTAACTTGTGGTTGCACCCGCAGATGAAGAGCGAGAAGTGTTCCCCCACAGACCGGTAAAACAGAGCTATCCTGCTGTCAACGGGCAGCAGAGACAAGGCACTTGAGTTGTACTGCATTGTTACCCAGAGAAGGTCAGCCACAAACTGGGTGTGAGCATGGCAGACAGCGCTGGCCTCGCAGTAAACACAAGTGCCTGGTCTCCCCTTGGGAATTACAGCGAGATACCTATCACACTGGAAAAAAGCCAGCTGCGTGGCAGGGAAGTGAAAGCCTTAGATGCCCATAGGGAACAGACTCTCAGCAATGGACACACCTCTGGAGTAACTCTCACTTCGCCCCAAAGTTACCCGCATTCCACACAAGTTGAAAATTATTTACCACAGAAAGAAAGCATCCGGAGGTGGCAGCGGCCAAGAGCCATTTATGCTGAAGGAAAGGCTCTTGCAGCATTTAAAGGGCCTTTCACAGATTTTTTTGGCATTTCACTTTGAGTCTTGGTGGCTCAAGAAGTCGGGCAGTGCCGCAGCAGTCTGGCAGACCATTCGCCACTTCGCCAGTGGCAGGCTGCCCAAAGCCAAGAGGCGAAACAAAATAAACCCACTGGTCTCTCAAGTCGTGCGGAGAACCTTTCCTGCTCACCCACTGCAGACCCCATATGAAGGCACCACACCACCATTGCTAATAGCATCATGCCCACAAAAGAGCAGGAAATTGAAAAGAACACACCCAGGGCTTGGGACACACTCTCAGAGCCTTCGGGCTACTTACTGAACTATCTGAGAGCTCTCCTTTTTTTTTAAGCTAAGCCTTTGCGCCCAGCTCCTCTAAAGTCTCACCAGTGTCTGCAATGTGCAGTGAGCAAGGCCGGAGCACGAGAAGCCTTTCTGCTTTAAAAACGAAAAAGCCGCTTTCCTTTTGCAAAGATCTGGATCTGTGTCTGGCCCGAATCTAAATGGGGCCTTGCCAGGGATCCCTAATGTAAACGCACTCTCCAAGGCAAACCCTTCACCGTGGGAGGTGAAGCGGCACCTAGGAGGAAGCCGCAATCCGGAGGTCTAATTACGGATAGCTCAGACGACTTTGGAATAATTGACCCTGCCGACATTTCCACAAAGAGGAGCTTGCTCCTCCCGTTCTTTGATGCAGAGCAACGTGGCAAAAATTGCTGATCAAGCTTGTCACTATCAATTTCAATAGCGGGCATCTGTGAAGCGAAGAGCTCATGGAGCTGAAGGGTTCCTGCTGTTAGCAAGGCAAACACAGACAGCAGGGGCCTGGCTGTGCATCTCTTCATCTAATTCCTTTTCAGGTAGCTAGGGAGCCCCAGGCGTAGAAGGCAAATAGGCCTGAAATCCCCACTCAGCACCAGCCCGGAGAGGATTTCCCTGCTGGCAGATCCAGAACAGCCCCAGCCATTTCTAAGGTACTTGCATGCCCCCAGCCCCAGCATATGAACGCCTCACTCTTTAACTCATTATCCTCATGTCACCTCTGTGAAGTCAGTGCAATTATCCCCACAACGCAAGGGGAAAGTGACCTGCCCAAGGTCCCAGTGGAAGCCTGAGCCAGAGCAGGGAATTGAACCCAGGTCTAGGCTAGTGCCGTGACCACTAGGCCACTTTTCCTCTCCTTCTTCCATGAGTCTGGTCTCAAAGGAGAGTCCTTGGAAGTTCAGCCCATGGGGAGAGAGACTGTAATCAAATGGAAAACAGACAGGCTTGAAGCTGAGGATCAGCCTTCTGTGAGCCTGGAACAAACATCTGTGCAGTGGCCAGAGCTGTGTGTACAAACGTGGTAACATCCCAGGTTAACTGGCAATCCATTAACTTGGTTAAAACTCTAGGGCAGACACCCGCTCCAGCTCAGGTTTCCCACACACCCTGCACACACAGTGAAAAGAGAAAAATCCTGGCTTTAAAAAGAGAGACCTTTTCTCCACCTTCCCTTGGCCTGGCCATTATTTCATACACACTGGACCAAAGTGACTGACAGCTGGAGCCCGCTAGGCAGTACAAATGATAACACCTCCCTAACCAGAGGCTGGTATTTTGATTTCCCATAATGAGGCACCATTTACCATATGAATGGAACAATGTTCGCTGATGATCTCCGGATGAGGAGTTCCCTGTGAGATGTTTGCCTTTTATCCTCCCACTTCCTGCACGAAACGCTTCCTTCCAACTTCAAAACTTAACCTGCAGGTGGTTCTCCTTGCACTGACAGAATTTTCCAGTTACCCACCGGTGTGTTAGCATTTCTTCATACGTTTCTGCTGCGAAGGTATCACAGATCCTAGCAAAGGAGGCAGTAACACACCATGCAACTAGTTTTGTTTCACCTCAATTTACTTCCAATTCACCTCAACTCTTAAAGCTGCAGCTTGCTATGAAAATCATGAATAGAGAGAACGAATCACAGTATTTTGCAGTATTAAAATCCCTGTTATCTTAACACATGCTGCTTATGAGACTCTAGGTCACTTCTCTTTGCCCACGAAAACTAGTACCTTTCTTGTAGGCTTCCGTGGAAGTACAAAGTGTTGCATTGGCCTATACATTAAGAGTCCTATATGCAGCTCTTCATCTGACGTCACTTAATAGGAAGAGGTAACTAAGGTTGTTGCAGGTGTGATCTCGTGGAAATGAAATAGGATACTCTTGGAAAACTGGATGTCTTTAATACTTATTTCATGGGAATACACAGAATTCAACCTTCAGGTTCTAGCCTGTTTTAAAAGGGCTTGCGGTCAGGAGTTTGAAAAGTGAGACAAAAAAAAAAAAGAGACTGTTTGCTGTATCATAATACCCAATACATCCCAATGGCTCTTCAGCCTCAAAACTCTGTCTCTTGTTTTCAGGAAGATACTGAGTGTGACAGAAAATACCCCACCACATTACAGCATATACTGCAAAATGTCTGATACAAATGCAGACAATGTTTCCCAGCTGGCAACTGAGATGTGGTCTAGCGATCTACGAGCAGGACTGGGACTCTGGACACAGCTCTTAACTGTGACAATAATGCTGTCTCTCTGTGGCTTTGGGTAAGTTACCTGACCCAAATTTTCCAAGGAGCTCACTCAGCCTACTGGATGCATGCTGGGAGCAGAGCACTAATGAAAATCTGCCCCTTATATACAAGGCTACATGAGAGCTGAGCCCTTTTGAAAATCTGCCCCTTATCTCAGCCTCCCCAGCTGGCAAAATGTGGAGGATACTTACCTACCTGGGTGCTCAGCATTGGTATTAATTTCCATAGTACAAGTGAGATGTGTAGGTTACCAGCTACCATGCAGGGAGCACCAATGGGCCACATTCCGATACCTTTACTCCTGCTGAGTAATACCTTACTCTCTGAGTAGTCCCCCTGAAATCAGAGTATGGCTCCCTGCCTTGCTCCAGGGAGGTAGGAATTTGCTACTTACCAGTGAGAAGTGATTTACCCTTCCACCCCACCCCAAACTTGCTTAGCTACATTAGCTAGTGGATTGGGGAACATACTCCCTGCTCATCTGCTGGGAGAGGAAGTAACAGGTGCACACTTATCCCCTGTGCACCCAGATTCAAGGGACAAGGCGGCCATGTAGGGACATAAGAGGAGGCATTACTTCTGCTCACACTCCTGTGTGCTCACACAATCCAGTTTAGGGCTTGGCTACATGAGGAAGTTATGCTGAAATAAGGGAGAATGTGAATTTAAAGTGCTGTATCTATTCTGGAATAAATCCTCATGTGGACACTTACTCCAGATTAGCTATAGCAAATCAGAGTGAATGGCTATGCAGGTCAATTTCCCCACGAACACAAGCCCTCATAAACTAGTCTCTAAGGACTAAGGGTTAGAAATATTGAAAAGATTAAGAAACAGAGCAGATGAGAGACATTTTAGCCCCTCGCCGTTAAGAATGAGACTTCTCTGTGCTTTGGCAGGGAATAAACTGAGTTCTGTTTGCAGACTCTCCAGAGGGTCTATCTTTTATAGGCGAGAGTTATGCTGGCAGACCAGGTGCCAGCTCATTCCAAGGCCCCGAGGTCTCAACTGAACAGTGACAAATACATGGCTGGAGCCCATCTGACTCACTTGTGTTTCAGGGTTAAAATAGATATTAGAGTTATAAAAATGTGTTTCATGTTCAGACTTTATGAAATGCTTGTAAATTGTTGCATGCATTGATCTCACTTATAATACCTGTATTCCATGTTATAAGGTAATGTTTAAGTGTTTCATCTGTAACTATAAATCATCATTAACAAGTTTCCAACAGGAGGTGTCCCCTCTTGCCCAAAAAAGAAGGCACATTGACATCAGATGAACCATTGTGGAAGATCAGTAGACAAAAGGCTTTGTGGCTTGCTCCCCCACAGACACCCTCATGAAGAGAAGATGCACTGCTGAATTCCTCCCAACAGCTGAATTTTTTACTCAAAGCAGAAAGGAGAAAGGAATAAAATTCCCTAACAAGGAGGAAGTGCATCATTTATGCTGCTCAGACTCTGAGGAGCAAGGATTACTAGGCATAAGCAAAAGATCCCCAGTGCTTGGCCTGGGTTAGCCCTAAAGGACATATAGAGCTTGCTTATTATAGATGCTTCTATTACCTTTTCAAACTTAAGACTAACTCATCAAGTTCAGTTCCCAGTACTGTGGCAGGACCACGTAAATCTAGACCATCCCTGATAGGTATTTGTCTAACTTGTTTTTAACACTTTCAAAGATGGAGACTCCACAACCTTCCTTGGAAGCCTATTCCAGAGCTTAAATATCCTGACAGTTAGAAAGTTTTCCCTAATATCTAACCTAAATCTCCCTTGCTGCAGATTAAGCCCATTACTTCTTGTCCTACCTTCAGTGGACGTGGAGAACAATTGATAACTGTCCTCTTTATAGCAGCCCTTAACATATTAGAAGACATTTATCAGGTCACTCCTCAGTCTTCTTTTCTCAAGACTAAACTTGCCTCATTTTTTCAATCTTTCCTCCGAGGTCAGATTTTCTAAACCTTTTATCATTTCTGTTGCTCTTCTCTGGACTCTCTCCATCTTGTCCACATCCTTCCTAAATTGTGGAGCCCAGAACTGGACACAGTGCTCCAGCGGGGGCCTCACCAGTGCCGAGTAGAGCAAGACAATTACCTCCTCTGTGTTACATACAACACTCCTGTTAATATATCCCAGAATCATGATAGACTGTTTTTTTGTAGCTGCATCACACTGACAATTCATATTCAGTTTGTAGCCTACTGAAATCCCTTAAACGGTTATTCCCCATTTTGTGGTTGTGTATTTGATTCTTCCTTCCTAAATGAAATACTTTGCCCTTGTCTTTATTGAATTTCACCTTGTTGATTCAGACCAAATCTACAATTTGTCAAAGTCATTTTGTATTTTAAACCTGTCCTGGGTCAGATCAGGCTCCAGCAATGAAACAGCCCCACAGCCCAAGCCCCTCCCAGCTTAGTGTCATCTGCAAATTTTAAAAGCATACACTCTACTCCATTATCCAAATCATTAATAAAAATATTTAATAGTAACAGACCGAGGACTGACCCCAGCAGGATGCTACTAGATACGCCCTCCCAATTTGACATCAGACCATCGATAATGACTCTTTGAGTATGGTCTTTCAACCAGTTGTGGACCCACCTTCACAGTAATTTCATCTAGGTCACATTTCCCTAGTTTACTTATGAGAAAATCATGCAGAAGTGTGTCAAAATCAAGGTATATCATATCTACTGCTTCCCGCCTATCCACTATGTCAGTAGACCTATCAAAGAAGGAAATTAGATTGGTTTGGCATGATTTGTTCTTGACAGATCCATGCTGACTATTTCTTGTAACCCTTTTATCCTCCAAATGCTTACAAATTGATTAACAATTTGCTCCAGTATCTTTCCAGATATTGAAGTTACACTAACCGGTCTGTAATTCCCCTGGGTCTTCCTTGTTCCCCTTTTTTAAAGTTAGGTACTGTGTTTGCCTTTCTCCTGTCTTCTCCATCCTCCAGGAGTTCTCAAAGATAGATGCTGCTAATGGCTGTGAGATTGCTTCAGCTAGTTCTTTAAGTACCCTAGGATGAAATTCATCAGGCTCTGCTGACTTGAATACATCTAACTTTTCTAAATATTCTTTAACCTGGTCTTTCTCTATAGGCACTAACCACATCAGCTTTCTTGATGTCTTCACTTATTATGTCTCTTTCCTGACCAAGCAGAGGACCTCCACTTCCCTTCTTCTTTCTCTTGTTCTTACTGTATTTAAAGAACCTCCTCTCACTGCCATTTATGTCCCTTGCCAGGTGCAACTCATTTTGTGACTTAACCTTTCTGATTTTTTCCCTGCATACTTGTGCTATTCTTTTTTACTCATCAGTTGGACCATGTTTCCAGCTCTAGTAGATTCCTTTTTGAGTTCCAGGTCATTAAAAAGACCTCCTGATGGAACCATATTGGCCTCTAACTATTCTTCCTGTCTTTCCTGTGCAGTGGAATAGTTTTGCAGTTGTGCCTTTAACACTGTCTCCTTGAGGAACTGCCAGCTCTCTTGAACTTCTTTTCCCCTTTCCCATGGGACCTTGCCTACTAGTTCCCTGAGTTTGTTAAAGTCTGCTTTTTTGAAGTCCATGAGCCTTATTCTGCTGTGTGTATATATGTTTACCTGCTTTAACCTTGTAAATAACTCGCTTCCTTTTCCTAGTGAATAAGTCTTTAGATGTTTTCTTATAGGATTGGCTACAAGCCTCGTCTTTGGTGTGAGATCTAAGTGCAATTGGCGTGGGGTAAGTGACTGATCCTTAGGGACTGAGAGTAACCTGAATATTATTGCAGTTTTTGGTGTAAGGGACCAGCTATCACAAATGTAAACTTGGCTAGGGGAAAGGACAAACCGGCGTGCCGTGGGGACTGTCTGTGACTCCCTGGTTATGCTGTTATCATGCCTGAGGAATTCGCACCTGATGCTTGGTTGGTGAAATCTAACACAGCCAAACTGAGGTTTGTGCCTGGCTTCTTGTCTTCCACTGAGCCACTGCAAGACAGTGAGATCTGTTGGAATGGACGATGTTGTGAGACTGGAGGGAAGAAACAACCCTGAAATCCTGCATCATTCTAATCCGGGTTACAGCCAGCCCTTTTGTAGATACCAGCAGAGTGTCACAGGGCTTTCAAACAGAGCACGCCCTGCACCAGTGGTGTAACAGCTACGCATGGCCTAGACCCTCCCAGTTGGCAGAAGAGATCATTTAAGTCTTACGTGCATTGATCAGAAGCTGCTGCAAAATGTTGTTCAGTAACAGTGAGAGGCGTGTAAGCACCATTTATACTCTCCTTTTAAGCAGGGAAAGCTACTTATCTAATGGGGGAGTTCAGACTCCTAGAGTGGGCAATCATGCACACCTATCTCTATTTGTGTTGTTACCGTCACACTTTCTATTAAGGTTCCACTGCTAAATAGTTAAAGAGTTAACAAATTATTAATAAACGTTTTAATAACTGGCAATCCAACTGTGGCAGAGTCCACCAGTCAACAGGTGATAAGCAAAAGGCTTGTGAGTACAGGAGACAGAACTTTCAAAGGAGGTGGGTCTAGGCTGCGGAACTCCCTGCTACAGAAAATGAGAGTGTTGAGTTCTGTGATCACTCCTAGGACTAAATGCAAAACTCTTCTTGGGTGAGCTTCCCCTCAGCTATTTCTTCTTGTACAAACAGGTAGACAGACACACACACACACACACACACACATCCCTAAACAAACAGATGAAAATCCTAGACACCAATCGAACTATTTTCCGTACAGCTTGGGAAAGAGGAAAAAAGATGCTTAGTGTTCTTTCCATTCTATTTAGGAGGCACTCAGATGTTGTGCGGCTGGTGGCATATAAAATCCTAGATAGACAGACAGATCAATAAATGGATGGATGAATGGAAGGAGAAATACAGCCAGTAAAAGAGAAACATCACACATCCGAAGCTCTTGAAGCCTGCCCCCTCCCAAAAAGAGTGAACAGAATGACTGTTTCAGAGATATTCCTCTGCCTGATATCCAGCCATGTCACAATGCACCAGGCAAATGAACAAACACAGCATCATTCAGGGTAACAGGGTTCAGGGGGGTTATATTGACCTCCAAAAAGTCTTGCCCGACAAAGAGCTTGCACACTCTCTCGCTCTCTCTGGGTCTAATCCTGCAAAGTGCTTAACCTGCAATACATGAGTGGCCCCGTTAATGTCAGTAGGGCTAACCATGTGCTTAAACTGAGCACGTACTCAAGCGCTTTGTGGGATCAGGCCTTTCCTGCATGTGGCAGGTGTTGTCTTTGGCTCTAAGCAGGAAGGGGCATAGGCGCCAGGCTGAGCTGAGAGGGCAGTTGCTATCTGCAGTGGTTATAGAGTGAGGGAGGCTTTGCAAGAAGAGCGGTCCATCTGGCAATGCTGCAGTAAGGCAGAGGGACTGATGGAGCAGGCTGCATGGACTACAGCTGGCTTATTCATAGGCATGTATTGTACATTCACCCTTACAGAGTTTCCTTGGAGCCAGGCAAGCGTTATCTGAGCAATACCCCTACAAAAGGCACTGATGAAACACAGTGCAGAGCTGAGGGCTGTCCTCTGAGCTGGGTTTCTCTAACAGCACAAGCCTGCTGCAGCTCGAGCGGCTTTCCTCCTGCCTCACATTCCTCATTCTACACATTCATCACAAATGCAGCAAGCTGCCACTGACGGTGCAAAGGGCAGGACAGGCTGGCAGAGAAGCCCTGCAATGCAGTCGGCACAGTCTGATGCTCCCGATGCTGCCGGCGTGTTCTCAGCACTGCCTGTTGTCGGCTGCCACTGCCTGTCCTTCAGGCGAATGTCAAACAATATGTACAAACTCCACCACCCCCCCGCCCTCCACTCACTCCCCAACCTCCACACTAGGGCAACAGTGGCTCTCTGGGGGCACTGAACCGGTTTCCTAGAACAAGGTGGCAGTCTGCTTACCTGCAGGCAAGATTACCATGCGGCACTGAGCTTCCTGGTCTATTGAAACAGACATGCAATTCAGTAACCTCCTCATCTGACTATTATCCCTTTAGCCATCTAGTTTCACAATTCTTATTGGCCAGACACAGGACCTGGCAGTGAAAGTTATCACCAGGTCTGTCCTTTTCCCATCAGGTTTTGCTCCAGTCACTTTTTACTAAGTTAAGAGCGATGGTTTTTCATGGGCTGTGAAGAAATATGCTCAATTACATGGAAGAATTTCTGTCTGGCAAGTTTTCTGAACACAGAGGAGCTGAGAACTACCAGAGGGAGCCCTGCTGCAGCCTGGGGTCTCTGCTGAATTTGCAGTTCCCAGGATGTACAAAATGCCAGAGCTCATCAATTAAACAACAAAGAGCAGAAACAACTTTCACTAGTGAATGTAAATTTTTTCCGCTTTTAAAAGGCTGGCAAGTAGATCATTAACAAGCGAGATTGCTTCCAGTTGCAGGAAACCACCGCACAGATGAGAATGCTGGAAATCCACTTGAGACTTTGCGGGTCTGAAAGTGTTTGATAAGGGAGAAAAAGAAAAGACAGGAACAAGTGGAATAATTTGCTCAATCCATATTTTAAAGGGAAAGTTGGCTAAAGTTTTTTCTGTTCCAGCTGCAATAACTCTAGCTGGAGAAATCTGATCTGGTTTATTTTCCTATCTTTGTTGGCAAGATTTTGTTTGCAAGGAACTTGAGCCAAGACTTCTCCAAGGAAACCGGAGAACATTTATTCTGCCTCCCCATATTCCTGCTTAGCTCTGGACAGCAAAGGAAAGCAATATTTTGCCACACAGAACCCAAAAGAAATAGGTCTGATGTTACAGTGATGAAGCAAGAATCAGAGTGGAGAGGATTTCATGGCTAATGCTTCATGCCCTGGACATCTCAATAAGCAGCATGTTTCACTAGCAATAACAGGGCCACCCGGGGGTGGGTCAAGTGGGGCACACACAGGGGCTGCCATGAGAATATAGTATTTTATAATATTGCAATTTTTTTTAATTGAAGGGCCCCCTGAATCCTCTGGGCAGCCCTGAGCAATAAAGATCTGTCTCAGTAGAAAAGAAACTGGCCTGGCCCTTTACACATTATGGAGTAGCCTGCCCCCAATCCTGCCCTGAACGGGAGCTTGAAGAAATTGGAGAATATAGCACACGTCAAGAATAAGGATGTGTGAAAGTGGGTCATTTCAAGTTGTGGGATCTACATCTTCGACAGCTAGGGACTGATCTCCAGACCCTTAATGCTGTACAGCTTGAGCTAAAGAACCAGGATCCCAAATCTGGGGCTGTACCAGACTCACATCTGCTAAGGACCAGGCATAGAGGGGAAATACATTTACATACGTTTAAATGTGAATTAATTACCACCAGGCTTCTGTGAGGAAACAGAAAAGGCCATTTGGGGCTAAAGATGCTGTGCTATAGGGCCAGGTTCTCATGTACTCTAAGTGTCAGGGTGAGGGCATGTCTGGCCTAGGAGTTAGCATCAGGTACAGGCCAGGAGGCAGGAATCAGGCCAGGCTGGGATGGCAGGAGACAAATGGGAGGGAAGGGATCAAGAGTTAGGATACCAGGAGGTCAGGATCATAAGGCAGGAACAGGTAACAACCAATCAACCATCCACAGTAGGGTGAGGCCCATCTCTATAGACAACTTCCTGTTTCCTCCTCTAGCTTAAATAGGCGTTGTGGTGCGAACAGGAGCCTTGGAGCTCACCCAGTCAGAACACAGGGGTGGGGCTCGTGTCCCCAGTTGGGCTTCATGGCCCCTGGTGCACGTTGCTGGATGGGAGACTGAAGTATGCTGCCTCCCACAGACCCAAGTTTGAGACCTGCAGGGCCTGATATTAAGGTACCTTTACATCCCTCTGACAGTAGAAATAGGTTTTAAAGTGGGTATTAACTGAACTGATACCTACTTTAAGGCTCTTTTCACTGCTGGAGTGAGGCCTTTGTGTCAATAAGAATCAGGCCCCTCATGTCATGGGAAGAGGCCCCTTTTCTACGCAGCTTTGGCACAGCCATACCTGGGCTAGTGCCTCTATCTTAGCAGCTCTTTTCTAGAAAGGTATGGACAAACAGGAGTGAGACCAGATTGGCTGTGGGGCTGAGGGGTTGCCTTCTGAGGAAAGGCTGAACAGTTCAGATGCGTAAGATCTGAGGGAGGTCAACACCAAAGAGGGAGAGGAATCATTTAGCGTAATGAAAAAAAAGGGATATAACAAGGGGTAATAGGATGGAATCAAGGAACAAAAAGTTTAGGCTGATTAGTTGGTAAAACTTCCTTGCTGTGTGAGGCAACTGGGTTCTGGAAAAAGATCTCAAGCGAAGTAGCAGAAGCCCCAACTCCTTGCTCATTTATACTTAGTTTGTACAAAAAGAACTAGAAACTCTAAACTAACCGAGCAACAGAGAAGATACCTACATTGTCCAGGAGGTCCCTATGACAGATTAGGTCCTTTGTGTGTCTAGATTCTATTGTTCTTGTTCAGATTTCAAGTGCACAAGTTAAAGTAGAAGCAACTCCACTGAGGAGTTACCCCAGTGCACAACCAGCAGAAGGGAGACAAGAAGCAAACCTTTCATGCTTGAGTGCTACAGTTAGGGACAGCTGGCTGATTCCAAACACACTCAGGTCAAACCCAAAGAACCTAAGAAGAGAACTACAATCTCGTGAGGGTCACGCTGGGTTTGGAACTGACAAAATGTTAACTCCTGCCAGCAGCCTGACCTGATGACAGAACAATGAACAATGGTCTCAAACAGCAGTAGGGGAGGTCTAGGCTGGATATTAGGAAACACTATTTCACTAGGAGGGTGGCGAAGCACTGGAATGGGTTCCCTAGGGAGGTGATGGAATCTCCTTCCTTAGAGGTTTTTAAGGTCAGGCTTGACAAAGCCCTGGCTGGGATGATTTAGGTGGGGATTGGTCCTGCTTTGAGCAGGGGGTTGGACTAGATGACCTCCTGAGGTCCCTTCTGACCCTGATGTTCGATGATTCTATAATCCAACATGGCAGCAGTGCTACCAGGGAAACAGCAGGAGTAGATATGATAAAGGGAAACCCAACAAGAGCCTATTCAGGCTCAGGGAGCCTCTAACCATACCCCACCCAAATCTTTCCCTGACTCTCAGCATGTGAGTAAGGACTGGGTGGCATTTCCCTGCATCCCAGAAAACTCCATAGAAATCACCTCCTGCATAATTATGATCCCAATTTACCAAGATCTAGACAGGAAGACCGAGATCTGGCTGCCTCTAGGACTTAATCCAAAGCCCACTGAAGTCAATGGGAATCCTTCCACTGACTTCAGTGGGTGTTGGGTCAGGACTGTAACCAGGCCCCTAAATCTATATTTAGTCACCTAAATAAGTGGGCTGGTTGTCAAAAGGCGCTGAAGACCCAAAGAAAAAATCCAAATGTTGACTGGGACAATAAGGGGAGGACAGTAGAGATTCATCTGACCTGTTGCTCTTGAGGTCTCTCAGCTTAACCCATTTCCCATCCCACCAGGATCTGAAGAGTTCTGTTACAAGGCCCAGCTCTCCATACGAACACATGTAATCAAAGGGGTGAAATCCGTCATGGAAAAATGTTACTGACTACATTTCTAGAAGTATATTACACACACACAGAGAAAAAAAGAAAGAAAACACACAGCTCTCACGGTCAAGACTGTGAATAGAACTTGAACGAGTCATAGAGCGCTTGGTGTGTAATATTCCTATGGAGTAAATATATATATATAGCTACTGTGCCTATACTTCCATCAATAGGAATTTATATCAGTGGGAGAACAAAGCTTTATAGCAATATTACACACCAAGAGCGCTGTGACTTGTTTTACCTCTGTTCACTGCCCTGATTGTCAGAGCTGTGCATGTTCCTTTTCAGGTCTCAACAAATAGCTGTGGTTTTCTTTCTTTTTAATATATAGGCCACCACGTCTGCTATTGATCCATGCTGTTTTCAACAGAGGGTATGGAGTCACCTCAGTCTATGGAATTACTTAGAAGAACTCAGGGGATCAGAAGATAATTGGACAAAAAAAAATTGATGTCATTTTTGGTACTTTCCTTTTTTCGTGCAGGAAAGTCAAAAGATAACTGAAGGGCACAGAACCCTTTCGAGCCAGGGGAAACCTGTTTAGAAACTTTTCTATTTACTTTCCATGTATGATTGGTAAGGGTAACCTAATGGTAACATTTATCCATCTTGCTATCAAGCAAGGACACTAAAGTGAGGTGTAATGACTCACTGCTTGATCAATAGCACCGTTTGTAAAGACACTACATAAATGAAGAGTTGTCAACTGGGTTGTAAAATAAGTTAGAATTTTGGGTAGAGAGCTATTTTTAAAAATTGTTACCTAAATTCCAGAGTTAGATCTTTGAGTTCAAGTGGATTTACATGGGGATAGCATATTGACTGGACACCTTGCTCACCTTTCAAGTACCTGAAAGGAGGTTCCAAAGAGAATGGATCTAGACTGCTATCAGTGGTGGCAGATGACAGAACAAGGAGTAATGGTCTCAAGTTGCAGTGGGAGAGGTTTAGGTTGGATATTAGGAAAAACTTTTTCACTAGGAGAGCGGTGAAACACTGGAATTACCTAGGGAGGTGGTAGAATCTCCATCCTTAGAGGTTTTCAAGGTCAGGCTTGACAAAGCCCTGGCTGGGATGATTTAGTTGGGGATTGGTCCTGCTTTGAGCAGGGGGTTGGACTAGATGACCTCCTGAGGCCCCTTCCTACCTTGATATTCTATGATTCTATGTGAATAGTCTCTTTGATTTACTACCCAGAGGCTCAACTATGCCTTAAAGACAGAGTCCCACATTAGGAAGGGTGCAGAGCTGTACCACCCACCAGGTTGCTCTGGGGGAAGCTATACCTCAACAGAGCAGAATTCTTCCTTGAGAAATTCTGCTTGCAGGGGGAAATGTATCCACTACCGTCCTCCTTCAGGAGGACATCAAACCCCGCCCCATTTCTGGGCTGGCCAGCCAGCTCTGATAGCCATGGGGTGGAAAGGCAGGGCCACAGCCTTGACTCCACCTCAGAACTTCCCAGCTCTTGGGAGGAATCCTGTGTTCCAGGAAACATGGAGCATGCGGTCCCTGCATTTATGGGAGTTCAAGGGCTGCACTTGGGGAGAAATCTGGCCACACATTAAAGTAAGGCTTATTCATGGGTAAGGGTTGCAGCCTGGCAACTCATTGACAAGGATGAGTGGTGCACAACTGCTGCACTCAAAGGACTGGAAACAAATTTCAATTATAGTGAGGTTATGAATGGACAATCAACACGATAACTTTAATATTCACTTCAGTGTGAGTTTGGCACATTTAAGGAGGGCAGGATTTGGCTCCAATTGTCCCTGGGGATTATGGATACCCTACTCTTTACAGAAAACCCCTCTACAATTCTGTATCCTCTCTCTCTTTTTACACCCAGCCCATTAGGTAATAGTTTTCAAACGGACATCTCATTTGAAGAAAGAGGAACCATGACATTGGTTGGAAAGCTCCAGAATCAATACACATAACATTAAAGACCCATTTGTCTCCTTTCTTATACTAGACAGTCTATGTGGAAAATGTCTGTGCCTACTTCTTCTGGATCTCTATGGTCATGAAACGGCATTTTAATGATTTTAATACAAACCAATGTGCAAAGTAACAGGTTCAACACTAAATGGACAGTTTGAACAAAAAGATCAAAGTTGTCTGAACAGTGTCATGCTGAGGTTCGCTTCCCACACAGGCAAGAATGACTATTAAATTCTCCTATTTTGTTATTTTCCCCCAGTCCATTGCCTGGAGGCTGAATGTTAATACTGCTCCATGTGTCATTATTGCAAAAATGGGTCTAGAAATAGCCTGACATCTACTGGGGGATGGAGTAATTATAGCATAACGGAGTTTGTTTTTTTTTTGCAATGGCACAGATTCGAAAGAATATTCTGCAGTTCTTTGCTCAGCAACATTAAGCTCAAAGTGGCAACCATTCTACCCCTTGCAATGATGTTGCAAATGATAGAGGTTTGCAGCACATGGGGAGGAGAGGAGGTTGCTGATGGTTTTCAGACAGTGGCCATTTTTTCAGCGGTGATACGACCTCTTACAGTCCCCCCCGCCCCCCCAGGGGCACAAAGGAGCCAGAAAGTGACTGCATTTCCCCAGCTGGGGATTCTTCTAGTGAAGGACAGTCCGCAGTTGGCATAGCTGGAGCCTACCCCGCTCCCTCTGCAGGCCCTTCAGGCATGTTGGGCGTGCCACTGCACACCAGCTATTCCCAGCTGGCATGGTATAGGGGGATTGCTATGCAGCTGGTTAAGTCACTCCTGGAAATGGTGCAAAGCAGGTGAACAACCAGAGTCGCACCCAAAAACATTTCCCCATCACCAGCAAGAAGAACCACAGCACATCCTGAAAACGACTAGTTCTGCCCAATTCCCAGTCCTGTTTCAGAGAAAACCCTGCCCACTGATGAGGGGAAGGAGGAAAAGCATTAATGCAATCACTCCCTGTCTACTGCTATAGGTCTGCCAGCACCAAAGTGCCACCTCCCCTGCCAGGCAGATTGCATGGTCCTCGGAGAACCTGGGACAGAAGATGTGAGAACATGAGTGCTGGCAAACACAGGTTGATAGAGACAGACAGGGAATTCCTGCTGACCTTCATCACTGCTGTGCAGGAGGTAAAAGCCACCTGCATCTCTGCTGCAAGAGGCAGCAAAAAACCCACACTCTGTAGTGTAACTCCAATTTCCCCCAGGCAGTCACAACTCCGAGACACTCACTATTGGAAGCTACCTGCAGAGCAAAGACCATTTGCCTCCAAAATGTCTTCCCAGGGAGCAACAACGCAAGCACGGGACTGACAGTACAACAACCTCCTTCCAAGATGGTGGCCCACTTGCTCCTGGCTCTGCAGTCGGAAACCCCGCCTGTGATTCTGCCCCTCTGCCCATCCTGGCTGATGGAAGAGGAGAACCTCTGGGGCCTTCCCTGAGCAGAGATCAGCAGCAGCTCCATTAAGAGTCAAATCTACCTCCCAGCCTGAATAGACAGGATTCCTGCCAGCACTAAACAAGCCATCACTTAACGCCACCTCTGTCACAACCCCCGTGACTCTTCACAGAGGCCCCGATTCAGACCCCTGATTTCCATGAGACTTAGGCATGTGATTAAGTGCTTTCCTGACTCCGAACCAGAGCGTTGCTCAGCCAGATGACAGAATACGGACCTAAAAGCAGTAGCAGAGGGTGGAGAGTTTCACAAATGATGTATGTAAAGATGATCGTGAGGAGATGGAATTGGTCATTGCTTATGAAAGAGCCTGATCCTTCTGCATGCTGAACCTCAGTTGGCTTCAATGGGGCGCACAGTCAGAGCTGGGCTCAGGCTCTTGCTCTGAACTCACCACTCACGCAGTGCCGGGCAACAGGAAGAGATGTTAAGTGTGACGGGGCAGATCCTCCACGGATTTGCAGTATCTTTGCTCCAGTGGCCATTGAAAGATTTACCCTGAGGAGGGTCTGGTCATTCTAACAGCAGAATATAAAGTTTGTCTATGTGTTCAACATTAGAAGTGTCAGAAATACAGTGTTGTGTGTGTTAAAGATGTGTGGTGTACATTTTGTACAATGCACACACAGTTTATAATTATATCCACTTGCATCGCCCAAGTCGACTGTTATAAACCTGGCTCTGAGCCAGGGTCTCTCCTCGCATGGACCTGTATGGTGTCCCACTGAAATACATAGGATTCCACAGGGTGCAACAGTCTGTGCTGCTGAATCCTGGTGGAAGATTAGGGCCAGGGTCAGATATGTATGTTTGTCCCAGCGAGTGCATGCTCGAGATTTGGGAAAAATCAGGCCCTGATTTAGGCCCTCCGGTTTGAAAATCTTGGCCATAACATTTAGCTTTCCTTTCATAAACCCAGATGTGATCAAGGTGCATTAGCTTTTGTGGAATATTTTCCATTTCACAGCCCATTAAGGAATGATTTCTTTTGTTACCTTTCATCTTCTGGAGTGACTAGCCAGGGAAGGTGTTCTAAAAGTGCTGCTGACTTGTGTGTGTCTTTTCTCTCCTTAGGCAAGTGCTTGGAGGTTTCAAAAAATCCTCTGGGAAATCTGTCATCATAGGAAGGCTCAGATGGTTCAGACTCACCAAAAATCTGTTCCATCAAGACCACTCCTTTATGGATAAAAATGTAGTTCAGCTATGTATATCCTACTAAACTGATGTTTGCTTCCGTTTCATTACCAGCTGGAGGGATACTACTTCAAGACATAGGAGAAAAATGATACCTGAGCTTATATTGACATCACTTACAGAACATTTTTTACAGACAATCCAGGAGCTTTTTATACAAAGAGTTAGTTTCATAAAATGGATGTCTCCTACTCACTAAGGGGTGGAAAAGCACATCTGCATTGAACTCCAGAGCAGTCTTCATTCACAGTAAATGGCTGGAAATCTTGGCTATCAATACAGCCTGGGGAGAATTTACTGAGATCCTTGCATTCAAGGAGCTGAGAAAGACTTACATCTTCTTGATTTAGTGTGTAAACTTCTCTTTGGGCCCCATGTGAAAACTGACAAAGCGTTTGTAAGTGAAAAAACACAGGCCAGAATCCGATCTCAGTTACAGCAGTGTCAATCTGGAGAAAGTGGAATCACACCTGAGTAATGAAGATCAGAATCTGGCCCTCTCTCTCTCTTCAAAGACACAAGTGCAACAGGGAAAACAGATGTTCCAACAGCTTACATTAAAGATTCCCTCACACCCCCAGTACAGGCCACCTGGAGCGTCCTAATCAAAATTTCTCTTCTGTCCCCTTCTCCACTTCCCCCCTTTTCTCTTCTCTCTCATTTTCGGTGCCCATTCCACCTTAAATTTTCTTCATGTATCACCCCATTGCTGTACTCTTAAGCGGTGTCTTTGCTCAGGATAGCTTTGCTTACGACTACAATTTGGGAGGTTCATGTAAGAAAACATAGTTCAGCCACTTTCTTGTCTCGTGGACATTTTTCTTGGGTTTCTTTTACTTCCTCCCCAGTTTCCAGTCTCTTTTGGGACAGCCTTAAACATTAGGTTATTGTTCAAAAAAGTACAGAAAAAGAGACTCGAGTATAACATTCAATCTAGTCATCCGTTAATACTGAGGGTAACTAACTAGGGGAACAACTTGCCCAGGAAAATGGTGGATTCTCCATCCCTTGAAGACGGGATGTCTTTCTGAAAATGAGGATTCAGCTTGAGCAGCAGTTTGGGGTTTAATGCAGCTCCACTCGCCATGCAACAGCGTATAAGCTATTGCAGACACTCCGACGTAATACCAATGCTACCCTACCTAGCATTGTAAGGGGGCTTCACTGTAGTGTCAGAAAGGGATCTACTTCCTCAGGGCCCTTTAACTATTTTCCCTTCTAAAACGAACTCCTTTTAAAAATATATATCCAGTTATCCCACCAGTCCCAAGGTAAAAAGGGTATTTTGCCCATATTCCAAGAGAAACTTCTGCTTTGTAGCTGTGTAGGTTATTATTCATCACGGCTGCATTTTTCTTCTGGGATATATATAGATATACACACACACACATGCATGCACACGTCCCCTTTGAAGCTAGGAAGTACAGCATTCTGAACCAGAATCTTTTTAGAACATCCTGAATACACACATGCATGCTGTTTCCACAGGCTGGCTTTGCTTCCTCGGTATTTTTCCATTAGCAGTGGTCAAATTTCTGCTGTGTTTGCTTCCTCTCTGAAGTGCAAAGTGCTGTCGCTATAAAACAGAGGAGGTCTCCCCACCTGCTCATTGACAGAATTAGAAGGTACCCCGCTGGCCATGTTTTACGAAACACCAACACTAGCTTGCTTCATTTGAAATGCAAAGCGAATGGAGCTACTCATGTAATGCAAACAGGCCATAAAAGAGCCTGTTGGCTCACTGGCTCTTTTCTGGGGTGAGCAAAACTCATGGGATAAGGTTGTTAAAAAGTGCCCAAAGCTTGGCCCCAAATACCCTATTTAGACTCCAAAACAAGGCCCCAATCCTGATAGTACTTACACGTGCTGATCTGCTCTCATGAATAGCCCATTGTTTGTCCTTGGTTTATTCAGGGCACTACACGTAAGTATTCATGTCAGGGCTTGCAGGCTCAGGGGCTAAAGGCTCAGGCCTGTGATCACTGAAGCCAGTGGAAATGTTGGCATTAGCTTCAGGAGGGTGCGGGATCTGTGGCTTGGTTTCCAAAAGGGTGGAGCATCCAGTAACAAAGCAGAATTTTTCATCCACAGATCTCAACGCGCTTTAAAAGGGGCTCCCGTTGCAGGCATCGGAAAGTGCAGAGCAAAGCAAGACATTTATTTAGGGCTCATCTCCATGCAAAAGTCGAGCTGCTTTAACCGGGCTGGTGCAGTTAAAGTGATACAACCCCCATTTAGGTGGATGGGGTATAGATGTGCTTATATCCGTTATAACTTAATCTCATCCAGGAAGCTAGATAGGTGCAAGGCCTCGTTACCGTTACATCTGCATCCACCGTGGGTGCTCAGCAGTCACTCATTTTTATGTAGCCATGGACTTCTGTCTACAATTTCTTTTCGAATGGGACAGGTTATTTATCATCAGGAGGGCATTCAAATTGAGCTTTTCCCTTCATTCCATTTGAACAGAACATTTGAGACACGACGTTTGCAGAATGATAAATGCAAATATTGAATTACTTCCCACTGGGTAATATCTGGGTGGGTGGGAGGATAAGAGGGGATTATCCAAGACAAATAGCACAGGACAGACTGCTTCTTCACGCTGATGCCAGCAAGTACCAGCCTGAGCTATAAAATTCAGATCCAGATCTAGGCCCAGGCCCTGATTCAGGAAAGCTCTTAAGCACATGCTTATTTTCAAACATATCAGTAATCCCATCCCTGTTCAGCAAAGCACTTAAGCGAATGCTTCAGGTTACATCCATGTTTATATTATTAGAACAATACCTCCTAGCTTACAAAGCACTTTACACAGGAGATAGAAATCATTATCCCCATTTTACAGATGGGGAAACTGAAGCACTGGGCGAGGCAGTGACTTGCTCAAGGTCAACCACCAGGCCTGTTGCTGTGCCACGCATAGAACACAGAACTCCTGAGTCCCCATCTGGTGTTCTAATGACTAGATCCCATTGTGCCTTCCATATGCTTTGTTGAATCAGGGTCCTACAGCTGAATATCCCCGAGTTTTGAGGGTGTTTGTTTGGCACTAGTGTTCTGGCTTGTCCCATTGTGGCAACCAAGAGGAAGACCGTCGGGGCCCCAAGGAGTCTCATACTGGGATTGGACACTGATGGCACAGTGTGTTACTGTAAAATACATGAGCCATGTGCCCGGTCAGGTCAGGTCAGCATGCAAAGGCCTCATGGAAGAAGGTGCAGAAAGAAAGAGGAAGAACGCTACATAATGAGGCATTTGGGAAGGAAGCTGGGGAAGAGGAGGTTGCTCAAGGTGGTCGGAAGTGCAGCTCTGTACCACGCGGGATCCCCCTATGCTAGAAGAGCCCACAGTGGACAGGCAATCCAGTCCTAGGGCCATGTTGTGCCAGTGGAGTGGTGCAAAGCAGCCAGAATACAGACCAGAATCCGGATCAATGGTGCAAAGAGCCACTGAACCCCAGACAAAGACTCTGATTAAACTTCCACATGCCGTGGATCAGGCCCCGTCTGGATTCATCCAACGCACACTTAGAAATGTTTACGTCCTGATCAGTGGAAACAGTGCCTAAGATACGTGATCAGCTGAATGCAAGCCTTTGGCAAGACAAATAAAGTACCTTTTGGTAGCAGGAAGACTACAACGCAAAGTGCTAATGGCCTGTCTCAAAGTACCTCTGCACTAAACCCATTCCACAAAAAAAGTGGCCTTCCTTCCCGCCCCCGCCACCTCCATTCTATGTAAAATAAGGATTAGCCATGATTTGCCCCAGTTCTTTTTAATAATGAATTGTTTATTCTGACAAGCTCCGTCACACTGTGCATTAATCCTTCAGCATCAGCGGGTTTCTCTTTTCTTCCCTTTGACACAAGACTTTGAATTTTTCCTGTGCATATTAAAAAAAACCCGAATCGCTTGACAGCAGCTTTATCTACAGGACAGCTCAGCCTGACGTGTACACATCCATCAAAGAAACCCACTCTGAATACGACTCTGGTTTCGTTAAATGGTACGTTATTGGTATGGTCATTCTTAAAGATTTGGTGCATTTCATGCTTTCAAAAGAATCTGTGAAATGTCTACGGCGACATTACTGTACATTAGCACCCTGAATAGTTCAAAAAGTTTGCCCCTGGCTGGGCTCTGGGTTGGATTCAAGCCATCAGGCAGTCAAGAATCAAATGCAAGCATCAGACACCCAAGAGTGAAACAGTTCATGGGGCCTGTTACCAGAGCTCTCCAGACTAATGGCTCAGGGGTTGGATTTTCAAAGACACTGAAGAGGGTTAGGCTACCTAAGGTAATTATATGGCACCCATCACCCTAACATCTGTAATGTATTTATCCTCAACAGCCCGGGAGGTAGGGCAGTGCCACAGAGACACAGCGGCTGTTTCTACACTGCAAGCTAGAAGTGTGATTCCCACGTGCTTGCACATAAAGAGCAGCACCGCGACGGCAGAGCAGTGCTGAGCGCAAACCTACCCTGGGTATGTACACAGCCTGGCCAAGCTGCTGCTCCTGCTCCCAGGGGGAATATCGCTATTGATACTCACACTAGCTGGAGCATGTACACGAGCAGGGGAAAGCCAGCCCCAGCCGGTAGTGTAGACACAGTGAGAGTGGCTGAGTGACCTGCCCGTGGTCACACTGGAAATCTGCAGGGCAATGGGACCTGAACCCACGTCTTCCACAGCCCAGACAAACACTAGACCATCCTTTCTCCCCTCAGGCACCACAGAAACTCCAGCCTAGATCACTAGGCCTTTGAGAACATGTAGGGTTAGATCTCGAGTGTGATTTGTACCACATGCCTGTGCAGGAAAGCAGGAATCCTCCATGCACCTCTGTGAAGTACCCAGACCTTTCTCCATGCCCTAGAGTGGGTGGACTGGGAGTTGGAATTTGCTAGTGGTACAGATCAGCAGCAATTTACCATCTTTTCAAAGCTAAGCAGGGCATGCCGACCGAGGTGCTACTCCCTGGGGGTAATGGCACAGAATCACAGTCCCACTGCTGCTATTGGTTTGTTTACATGGGACTCCAAGTTGCTGCCTGGGGCAGTTGGGGATGAACAGGACTAGCTGTCCATTCTCCATCACCCCTACATATTGGGTGGAATTACGACCAGGCCAGAGAACTCCACCAATAATTCAGAGACTGGCAAAGAGCTCCCATGGCACTGTGCCATTGGAATGGTTATTTGATATAACAGGATTTAGGCAAACCAGAGCAGAACAGGCAGAGCCATCCCTGCCCCATTTACCTTCGTATGGTCACATAAAATCACCGGGTCCCAGACATGGCTTACATGGCACACACAGAGTATGTCTACACTGCACTGTAACTCCATGTCAGTGAGACTCAGGGCTGGTGGACTCTGTCTTTCCAAGCCTGGACTTGAGCATCCACACTGCACGGTAAACCTGCATTGACAATTGCTGGACCCGGGTCTTGCAGCCATGCTAACATGTCCATGCTAACACTACACAGACCTGCTGACTTGGGTCTGCGGCTTGACCCATGTCAGGGTCTGACCACCCCTCACAATTCTAGAACCTGGGTCCTGAGGGATGACTGTCTTGAATCAGACTGATCTGTGTGTGGACAGAAAGGGGGATTGGGCTCAAACCTGAGTCAGAACTCAGGCTTAGTGGTGCTGTGCAGACATACCCACACCTGTGTGCAAGTGCTGCAATTGTGGGGAGCCACACCACAGGGACATTGAAAAATTATATTATTCAGCTATGTAGACGGAAGCCATTTGGGGTCTGGTCTGTCTTACTCTGCCTGTCCAGGGCCTAGATCTTGGCTAGGGTTTCTAGGTACTAATGGAATACAAAGAATTGACCAGAATTAAGAAGGTGGAGTATGAAAGGACTGGCCACAATCCAGCCCCAAACTATAGCACAACTTGAAAGTTAGCTGCATCAGTTCTTTGTGAACTCATTCACTTTCAACTGCAGTTGAAGAACTCAGGAAAATCAGCCTCCCAGGCAGGCAAAACCTTCCACTGGTTTCAACTGGGTCAGGATGAGGAGCCCCGTTTCTTTCACACAAATGTACTGTCTTTTCCAGACTCGAGACTTGTAAGCTTCAGCTCATTTGAATCAAAATTGTTTACAAAACAATAGTGCCATGCCTGGCTCTTACCCACTTTCCATAATAGATCACAAAGCCCTTTACAAAAGGAGAAGTATTGCATAGCTGGGGAAACTGAGGCACTGGACATTGAAATGACTTACCCAAGGTCGCCAAGCAAGGCAATGGCAGAGACCGCAGCTCTCCAGAATCATAATGCAGTGCTCTAGCCACTAGGCCTTAAGACCTCTTACACTGGCAGTTCACCCTTTCCTTTGCGTATCTCACTAATTTGGCCTCAGGATAACGCTGTGATCCACACAAACAAAACAGCACTAAGCCAGAGACTCTGGCAGCACCATCTTGTTCCGTAGGTGACACTTCTGTAGCCGTGTTGAACTTGCTACACAGTTATCCTCTGGTGCAGCCTCTCAAATGTGCACGGCTTTAATCTCTGCCCACAGCACATCCAGCTGACGCACTCAGTTCCCAGCGGAGTGAGGCTACCAGGCGGGCAGCCGACGCAGAGCTGCAGCTCTTGCTTGGGCGTGTTCGGATCCAGCAATCTCATTAAATAAAAAGCTCTTTCCAACATTACTTCGCATCTGAAGATCTGAAGATCTGGACCACCTTGTAAACTGGAGTAATAGTAATAGGATGAAATATAATAGTGAAAAGTGCAAGGTCATGCACTTAGGGATTAATGATAAGAATTTTAGATATACGTTGGGGACGCATCAGTTGGAAGCGACGGAGGAGGAGAAGGACCTTGGGGTATTGGTTGATAGCAGGATGACTATGAGCCGCCAATGTGATATGGCTGTTAAAAAAGCAAATGCGGTTTTAGGATGCATCAGGCGAGGTATTTCCAGCAAGGAGAAGGAGGTGTTAGTGCCGTTATATACGGCGCTGGTGAGACCCCACCTGGAATATTGTGTGCAGTTCTGGTGTCCCATGTTTAAGAAGGATGAATTCAAACTGGAACAGGTTCAGAGACGGGCTACTAGGATGATCCGAGGAATGGAAAATCTGCCTTATGAAAGGAGACTCAAAGAGCTTGGCTTGTTTAGCCTGGCCAAAAGAAGGCTCCGGGGGGATATGCTTGCTCTATATAAATATATCAGGGGGATTAACGTTAGGGAGGGAGAGGAATTATTTAAGTTTAGTACTAATGTAGGCACGAGGACGAATGGGTACAAACTGGATATTAGGAAGTTTAGACTTGAAATTAGACGAAGGTTTCTAACCATTAGGGGAGTGAAGTTCTGGAACGGCCTTCCGAGGGAAGTAGTGGGGGCAAAAGACTTATCTGGCTTTAAGACTAAGCTTGATAAGTATATGGAGGGGATGTTATGATGGGATAGTTTAATTTGGGCAATTGATTTTGGATTATCGGCAGATAAGTCTGCTCAATGGTCTGTGAGGGGATGTTGGATGGGATGGGAACTGAGTTACTGCAGAGAATTCTTTCTTGGGTGCTGGCTGGTGAGTCTTGCCCACATGCTCAGGGTTTAGCTGATCGCCATATTTGGGGTCGGGAAGGAATTTTCCTCCAGGGCGGATTGGCAGAGGCCCTGGAGGTTTTTCGCCTTCCTCTGCAGCGTGGGGCATGGGTCGCTTGCTGGTGGATTCTCTGCAGCTTGAGGTCTTCAAATCACAATTTTGAGGATTTCAATAACTCAGTCATGGGTTAGGGGTTGTTATAAATGTGTATGGGTAGGGTTTTGTGGCCTGCCTTGTGCAGGAGGTCAGACTAGATGATCATATTGGTCCCTTCTGACCTATGAGTCTATGAGAGTCACGCCCAATTCTTCTATAGCACTTCTTATCAGTGGATCTCAAACAACGGCTCAGCCAAGCTGAATAGTCCCCCAAATCACGGTAGCTGTATACATGCCATACTGCTTTACTGGCGGAAAGGGGACCTGGTCCCCATTCCACAGATAATGCCCAGTTCCTGTCCAGCATGGTCTCCCAGCAGCCCTGACATCAAGGTTAGAGGAACTGTGGAAACAGGGCATGGAGCTGCTGGTCTCCCTTTCCCATTCAGCTCAGGTGTTTCAGGGCTGTCTGCACTGTTTAGTGCTTCTTGGGCTCCTATCCCTGCTGCACATCGAGAGGGTGCATCTGGCACAGGGCTAATACGGACATTTCTGATCTCATCCTGGACCCCACACTGAAGGGGTCACCAGCCATGGCAGGGAGGCCTGCCAGTTCACTTCCACAGGCACGCCATGCTGCGAGGAACCCGAGATGGAGGAAGACAGAGGATGTGTCGGATGGACACAGCGAAGAATGGCACGGAACAAAAAGGGTTAAAGATTAAGAAAGCCACGAAGCCAGTGCAAGACAGAATGTGGCGGAAAGACTTTATTGGGTCCCATTGTCACTGCGGAGCTCTGGGTGGGAATCAGATGAAGAAAGAAGAGACCACAGGGCTGCGCTAAGTTACAACCCCCCGTGGGTCTCTGCACAGCTGAGAATAGCCAGAGCACCGCTTGCTCCAGACACGCCCTGCCTCGTCCTCAACACACACCCTCACTTCCCATCCCTGACTTGGCATGTTCCCTACAACAGGGAGCATGTGAGGGGGGCAGATGTAGACTTGTTCTGCCAATACTACCCCACAGGGAGATCCTGTCTACCCCAGGGTATTCCCTACGTTGGGGAGATCTGGCCAACATGCAGCTTGGCTACACTGCTACAATGGTACAGAGGGGCTGCAACAGAACAGAGAATCTGACCTGTGGTCATTGGTTGAGAGCAGAATTTCCTTGTTCTGTTGAAACTGTGAGCTCCTTTAGGCTTGTGCCTATGGCCACTTCTTAATATTTTATGCCCTCCCAGTCATCAGCACAGAGAACCTCCTTTCTCCGTCTCTCACGCCACCACTAATTCTCTCGCTCACACACACTGCCAGGATAGAATCATAGAAGATTAGGGTTGGAAGAGACCTCAGGAGGTCATCTAGTCCCACCCCCTGCTCAAAGCAGGACCAACCCCAACTCAATCATCCCAGCCAAGGCTTTGTCAAACCAGACTGTAAAAGCACCTAAGGAAGGAGATTCCACCACCTCTCTAGGTAACCCATTCCAGTGTTTCACCACCCGCCTAGTGAAAAAGTGTTTCCTAATATTCATCCTAGATCCACTGCAACTTGAGACCATTGGTTCTTGTTCTGTCATCTGCCACCACTGAGAACAGCCGAGCTCCATCCTCTTTGGAACCCCCTTCAGGTAGTTGAGGGCTGCTATCAAATCCCCACCCCCCATGAAATAGCCTGGCGTCTTCGAAAGTACTTACTCAAAAGGTGCTGAAAAACTGTGGCATGATTTTATTTATTTTTAATAAGAATGAACATAATTGGAATAGAGATTTGGGACTGGCGTTCTGAAGAGCACCACAGTTCTGCTTAGCTGCTTTTCATAGCTAGCGTTATCAACATCCAGCCAGTCCTTGCAAAAGGTTTTTGCCCTATGCAAAATACACAATTAAGCTTTTCCATCAATATCAAAGTGTAGGTTCTGCTCTGAAAAATGCCCAGGTAACTATATTAACTTTGCGTTCCACGGATCTGCCTGCTGGCTGTGTTCAGAATCAGATCTGCTTTCTACTGGCTAAAACGAGATTTTATTATTGTTTATTCCTGTTAGCTGACTTGGCTCCGCAGGGCTAAGACGATCTGCTGGATGATATTTCTTCTTGTGAATCATCAGTTGGCCTGGTGCAAACTTAATGAGGCTGTGTAAAGAGCTGACATGGGGAACGAGGTTCCATGCATGCTGACGTGCTGTGCTAAGATCAGTTGCGCTACAGAAGGTAACCCCCGAGCTGCTGAGAACCAAAGCTTGAAAATTTTAAGCAATTTGGGCAACAACAACAAAAAATACTCATCCAGCATTATCCATGTAAACATTATATTCCCTAGGAACCTTGAATTATGCTGGGACATCTGCTGCAGCAGTATTTTGCTGCTAAATGAGACTATACTTTTTATACTCAACAGAAGGAATCTACCCACAAAGGGACTCTCTCAGCTGTTTTATGATAGCCGTTACTATCTGATGCATGCAGGGTTAGCCTGGCCACAGAATCTTTAGTGACAATAAAAGCTGTTCACAACTGCAGTGTTCCTAGTAAATATCCAAAGGCAACCATTTTTCACTATAAACCTCAATGTGGAAGCAGAGAATGGGTTGACGGCAAAGGCAGATTAATTGAATGGATTCACAAAAGATACCACCAGCTGAAAAAGTCAACATGGCTGAAAATGTAAGAAGTAGCTAATGATTTAGGCTACTCGATTTGAAACACTTTAAGGGCTCCTAATTTGTAGAAATACTTAGCACCTAGCCTCTGAAAAAATCAGAACCTTTTCAGCTGTCTCACATTGGCACTGCAGAATGGCAGCCAACATCATGAGTTCCTTTGGAAAATTTCAGCTATACTTATAGAAATCTTTCAATAAGATCCAAGTTTCATTTTCACTCGCTGAACTGGCTTGAAACAATTCATTGCAAGTTAGTTCATCATTAAGCTGCATTCCTCTACTGTGGGGATTAGCCTGAATTATAACTCCCATGAGGCAGTTTGAGGCCCCACTTCTGCCCCATTGCAAAGCTCCTTGGCTGGACTACATCTCCCATCATGCACTTGTAGTCATGTGACTCCCACAATGCACCATGCTGCATAGTGAGAGGGAAGCCAGGGAGGCAGTCCATAGGTGAGAATGGTGATCTGACCTCAGCTCCCATGAGGCAATTCATCACCATAGGAAAATGCTATTTGATATTGAACTGACTCAAAACAAAACCTTGTGTGTCCATTTAACAGTGCAAAAATATTCCAATTTGGGTCAAACCCACCCAAACCAAACTATTGAATTTCACTTGTCGTAGTTAGGGTGCAGTCCAGCTCCCACGGCAGTCAACAGGCATCTTTCCATTGATTTTAATGGGAATTATATCAGGCCTACAGTCTCTACTGTCATCAGAACGCCCAAGCGAGCAAAACAACCCTCCAGAAAAGTTATTTTTGGTTCTTGTTTTTAAATAAAGAACAACACTCAGTACTTACAGTATATCTGGCCCTTCCCCTTCCAAAGTGCTGTACGAACATTAGCTGGTCATTTCGGAAGCCTATAGTACATGTGTTTGTTAAGAGACATTATAATAAAAAAAAGCACAGGTTGTGATCTACTACAGCCTGTCCTCCTGGGTTTGAAACAAGTAAATCAGCCCCTATGCTTGACGAGTCGTCTCTGTGCTTTAGCCAGGTAGTCACTTCCAATCATGGATCTTGGGTCGTGTGTACCAGGACGTGACGGGGTGTACAGACCTCGCACTGGAGAGCAAGGAACAGCTCTGGGCTGAGGCACGTCTGCCAAGCCTGCACAAGTTGGAGGCTGGGCTATAGAAAGGGGGAGCAGAGCAGTTCCAAGCAGGCAGTGGAAGGCAGCAGATGGTGGCTCTGAGCAGAACGTACTGCCCAGGAGTTCCCTACCCGAGCCCTAATGACACAGACCTGGGCAAACCCACAAAGGAGAAGCAGGGGTTGGGGTGTGTGGGTCAGACTTGCTTGGAGTGATTTACTCTGGAGAGCAGAAGACGACTGGGGAAGGAAGTGGTCTGGGGGAAGCAGTTTAGCACCCCAAGGTGTTGGATGTAGCTGCCCACGCTGGGCTCTGGACAAGAGCCCAGTGATAGGGTGGGCCCAGGCTTCCCTTCCTTCTCAAAGGAAAATACAACAACAAAAGACTGACTATCCCAGGGCCCAGCTCTCCCAGCCCCTGTGCTAAAAGGGGGGCTGGGAACCCTTGGGAGTGTTGGTGTCACTAGGTATAACCCTAGGTAACTCGGGAGGGTGGAAGATCACAAGTGTCAATGAAGCCCTCCTGTTGTAGGCCTCAGTGAACCATTGTTCCTCCATGTTTTACACTTTGTGTAACCTAATGTAACCTAATGTGTTAATAGCTGTAAACTGTAATGTCAGCAGTTAGTTTTCTGATTGTAACAGCCAGTTCCCTGCTGTAATACACTGGAGCTAAATTGAAGCAAGTTTCAAGGTCGCTTTTAGATACAGCATACATGTCTCTGCAGCAGAAAGGGGGAGAGGGAGAGGGAAGACAAAGAAGTGTGTGAGAAAAGAATGATGCAGCCGGACAGAAGAGGGAAGGAAAACGGGGGCTTGCTAGTCAGAGAGAAAAGTTCTCATGGATATAAAGGAACAGACTGCTTGTTTTAGGTGTGCTGGATCTGAGGCATGTCAAGTCTCCCAGCACCGCTTTGAGATCTCAAATAAACTTTGCTTGCTTCTCTACCCTGGTGTGTTTATTGGCGCAAGCACTCCGGGCACGGACCACTGTTGCTTGCCTCGGCAGCCTCTCCGCCTGCAACAGGAGGGAGCATTGAAGGACAGGACTGTGCTTCAACAGGGAGATATCCTGCCAAGCCTGACCACTAGGCAGCACCATCGGCAGTCATGCAGCTTCCACACATGGGAATGTGCTCTTCTGCTCCCCTCGTATGCAAGGCTGCCTCTGTTCATAAAGTGAGCCCACACAGATTGGGATCAGACTCTGGCTCCCTATTTTAAGCCCTTGAGTTCAGCTGGGCTGTTGAGGAACAGCCCTGCAGGGGGCAGTGCAGAGCACAATATCACCCATTCTTCTGATGATCTCAGCCCGGGGAGTGGGTCGGTGACTGTCTTTGCAGGGGGTGCAGCGAATGTTATGCGGAGCACCCATCTCATTGCTCAGCATGACTTGGAGGGGCTAGGTCCACGGTCCTGTGCACTTTCCCTTCCCTTTCCTGACCCTCTTTGGGATGCAGCGAAGGTAACGTCTCCGCACTCCCTTGGGAACAGGGTCTGTAAGTCTGGCTGGTCCAGAAGGGAACCACACTGGGGAACGACAGCTCCTGGCATGTCCCCGCTCCCTCTACTGACACATCGAGCACCTGCATAAGGTCCAGCCACGATCCAGCCCAGTGTGACGCCAAGCAGGCCTTGCTGGAGCCCGAGGCATAACTCAGAGTATGAACCAGAGTAGCCTTGGCAGTAGAGTAACACCAGGAATCAGCTAAACACGTGAGCACATTCCTGACTGGAGAGGACAGTACAGGAACACCCAAGTTCTCAAGTAATGATGTAAACACATTCCCAAGAGATGGTCGAGGAACACACCAACCCCTGTAAGGTAAGGACGGGAGGACAGGATAATGTTTGGTTTGAACAAGCAGGTACAAGGAGAAGGGTGGTAACAACATCTGGAGTAACTTGTTCATATCAATGTACTAAAGGAAAAATCATAGGAGGGGTAACTTTGTATCAGGCATTAGGGTCCCTGTGACCCGTAGGAGTGTGTTTTACTGACGATATACATAACTCAGTGGGCGCCTTCACCACCGGACTGAGCTGGTCTCTAACACCGAGTTGTGCTGAATAAACATGCAGCACTCTCCTAGAATCATAGACTATCAGGGTTGGAAGGGACCTCAGGAGGTATCTAGTCCAACCCCCTGCTCACAGCAGGACCAACTCCAACTAAATCATCCCAGCCAGGGCTTTGTCAAGCCAGGCCTTAAAAAGCTCTAAGGAAGGAGATTCCACCACCTCCCTAGGTAATCCATTCCAGCGCTTCACCACCTTCACTCTCTGCTAGTGCAGCTGACACCAGAGCTCCAAGAACAGCTGCACTGGCAGCATTAACAACTCTACCACTCCAGCGACACTCTGTAGGCCTGGCACCATGCCAAAGCAGTAACAGCCGAGTGGTTCAGGCGGGAACTAGGGAGCTGAATCCTGGCCCACAGCACGCCACCACGCTACTAGCTCGACGCCCTGGCATCTACACCAAAGCACAAGCCCAACCCCTTCCCAGAGCTAGAGTCTGTGATCTCAGGGCCCTCCCTGCCAGGCGGATATGTACGGCAGCCAGCACTCTGGGGAGGGGAGAGATCACCTCAGATAGTGCCTCCTTTATGTCCTGGCTGGGGGAAAGGCTGCACATCCCTCCCCAGGTGAGGAAACTGAATGGATCAGAGGGTGGAAGGCTAGATTCTGTCCTTGCTTGGCGACCTGAATCAAAGTACTCAGCCAGTGTATGGGGCCACTGGGCCAATGATGTAATGAGGTTGGGGAGAGAGACTCCAAGGGATCCTTGCTCACCTCCCTACATGAATGGAAACTTGGCCCCTCTCCCCTCTGCCCCAGAAGAAGAAAAGGCAAGAAGTTGTTCAAGGCACTGGGGCAGGAAGCTGGTTTCTTTGAACTCCCAGCCCTTTTCCTGAGCAGTTCTGAGGTGCCCATCTGAGATCAGGGGGAGATTCCCCTCCACCCTCCTTCAACCTCAGGATCAGGCCCAAACACACCAGTTTTGTTGCACACTGGGGCTTTTGCACACCACACTGCTGAGCATCTCGACCGGCGGATTAAATTCCTCGCTACAGAGCAGTTACTAAAAGCTGTGTCCCAGATCAAGGTGAAGGCCTTTCTCTGGGGCAGCGTGACCAGACCACGTTTCTCCTGGTTATACAAATGGAGGGAGAACAAGTGGGAATTAGAGATGGCAATCTCTCTTTCTCAAGCATTGTTTTGGCTCAGACTTCATTGGCTTTGAGGGGAAAAGAAAACAAACTGGGACAAGATCGTCCAAAGCCCTAAGAAAAATGCTGTGGTCTCTTCGCTGCCTTTGGACGAAGTTCACCAGCGCACAGAGCCAATGCAAGGACAATGCACCGCTGCCCCTCTGCACAAGGGTGAATTTCACCCTGATTGTATTATTTCCACTGACCAGCCATCTGATCGCCACACCACAAGTTATAAAGGGGATCAGACTAGAAGATCTGGCTTTGGAATCTATGAATCTGCTGATCACCTCTGTGCTTTATGTCCTTGATTCCTGCTGGAGACTGAAAACTGTTTATCCCTGCAATGGTTTACTTTAGCTCCCAATCTTATTCCCTCACTCCCATTTTTAATGTCCTTCTAGATTTCAAGCCCAGCTGCCTTGAAGTCCCCACTATTCCATCAGACCAGAGGCCCATGAACTTGAGGGGCTGGAAAGCCAAAAAACACATCTCTCTCTGCCTGCAATATCACCAACCCAAACTTTTTGATGTTTGGAGTCACTCCCCAAAAGCCTAGGATGGGCTTAAAAATCATGATTTTAAAGAATAAAGCAGCTGAGAGTTCTTTTTATTTGCTTTCCAGCTTTTGGACACGTATGTTGCACTTGGATCACACATTCCAGCTTTTCTCTGCAACCGCAAGGATCAGAAATATCCTCCTTAAAATAAAAGCTGAAAATCTCATGAAGTCACAGCACTCCAGGGACTGGGGCTTTAAGGGAAACACCTAACACCACAAAGTTCATGATGAAATCGTGAGAGTTGGCAACACTTCATCTGGCATGAGAAGATCAACAAGAAGTGTATTTGTCCAATGCTCTTAACTAGTGGTCCTTGACTAGTGAAGATGGGTGCGAAGTCCTCTTAGTTATGGGTCATTTTCTGAGAATGCAAAAATGTTTTTTTAAAAAATGAAAATGTCAAATCTTTTGGACTCACCAACCACTCGGGCTGTTTGGGAAAGTTTTACTCCTCCAGAAAATTTAGATGAAATCATTGTTTTGATTTCATATGCAAGTTTTCTTCACACTCTTTGGGAATTTCAGTGAAACCCCAGACAAAAACTTCAGTTCTGTTTTTGATAAAAGCAGAATTGTTATTTGCAAAAGTTTCCATTTCATGTAAAGCCATTTTCCACTGAAAAAGAGCAGCTGAGCAGACAATTGTTGGCCATATAGAGAACTGTATGGCCAGAGACACCTGGTGCCTGCTGATACTAAGAAGGCACAATGAAAAGGGGTGAGGGGGGCATGTGGCTGCCCCATGTGTGGCCTCCAGGAGGAATCTTCCAGCCCCATCTCCCTGGGCCAGTGCAGCCAATCCCACTGGCTCCTGAGGGGCTGGGGCCACCGGTGAGGGAAGCATGTGCCTCTGGGCTGGGCCGCGCCGGGACTGGCCCCAGCCTGGGGAGACTCACAGCACCAGTGTGTCCACGGAGTACCCATGTGCTCATGGACATATGAGCAGGGGGAGGGGCATGGATAATGCCCCTAACTTGGGCTGAGCAGAGGGACCCTGCTCCTGGCGCCTTTCCCAGCGACCTCTGGCCCTATGCCCAGCCTGGGCCCGCCGTGCTCTCCCCGCCAGAGTTACCTGTGGGGGAGGGGCTGTCCTTCTCGTGCTGCGCCCCCCTCCCCCATGCACGTTTCCGGCTCACTCGGCCCCACTCCCTGCCAGCCAGGCGGGGAGAGAAGGCGTGGGCCACTGCCTCTAAGGCAGCCACCGCGCTTCACAAGGGAGTGGCCACCCTCTGACAAGCGGCTCCATCCTACCCCCTCTGCTCCCCACCCAGGCCCGGGCTGCTGGGGGTAAGGGCCAAGCGAGCTGGAAATGCCGGGGGCAGGTGCAGCAGCAGCAGGACAGAGCCCCCTCCCTCGTCAGCAGGCCAAGCAGAGCAAGCCCTGCAAGGGTCTGAAATCTGGGGAGGAACTTGACCCCACATGTCCCCCCACACACACACGTCACCTCTGTGTATGGCTCTCAGGAGGGTCGGTCAGTCTGCCCGAGGAGATCCATTACTGAGTTCTAGCACAATTTTTGCTGCTATTTAAGGGCACTGAACTTGATGTCAGAGTTCCACTGGCTTTGAGGAGCACCGGAGCTGCCCCTAGCTTTGGGACTAGTCTAAAGACCATTCTAGCCAATGACAAGGTTCTCAGAATGAGATCTTAAAAGCCCCTTTTAAAATCTCAGCCACATGAGCTTTGGATCGAGCCCTTTGCAACCCTTCCTTCTTTGATGTCTTTTGAGAAACCAGCATCAGGCTCTGCTTTAGAAAGCATGACAGGCAGGCTGAATCTTAATCTTGGTTTATTTCAATGCCTTTTTCCCTTTGTGGTGCAATGGTTTGGCGCTGCCTCCTGTAATTGAGAAGCATTATTCAATGTTGATTCTCTTTCATGCTATCAAAGCTGTCTATCAAACTTAGGAAGTTACTTCAGTTCTAAAGTACTCCCCCTCCTCCCACTCGCCCTGTATTTTCTCTTTTTATGCTTTGTACATAAATTGAGGACTTCAAAGAGGAGGAAACCCTCTCTTCTCAACTTTACCTTATCTGAATCTCCTATTTCAATCAGACCCAGTACCATGTAGATAGAGAAGCACCTAGCTAGCTAATCAATAAGAGAGTATCAGTTGCAGCATCATCACTTGAAGTTTCCACAGCCTTGTTTAACCAGCTCATGATCTGTAGCCAATATTCGCAGGGAATTTTCAAAGACTCCTGGTACTGATGGATGGGCTGTCTTCTCTCTCTAGCCTCAAGGTTTTTCCCTCTCAGTCTGTTTCCCATCCACTCTCCAGGATACCAGTGGTGCAATTTCTATCCAACCTCCTGCCTCGACACATCACAGGTGAGGCAGTAGCTGGATGGATCCTGGCAAAAACCAACGCTGGCTTTGAACACAAGTCATCCATCCCTATTCAGATTGAAATGGGTCTCTAACTAATGCTCTGTATAGGGGTACATTTAGCCCACAGTGACTTTAATTGCAAAGACAAGGGGGTGGGGAAATATCTTTTATTGGACCAACCTCTGTTGGTGAGAGAGACAAGCTCTTGAGCTTACACAGAGCTCTTCTTCAGGCCTCTCTGGTTCCAGTTATTTGGGTTAGAAAGCCATACATTTTTATTTCTAGTCACTAGAGTTGGGCAAAAAATTTTTACTGAACCTTTTTTTGTGAAAAATGCCAATTTGAGTTGACAGACATTTTGCATTTGTGTCTATTTTGATATTATTTTGCCCCCCAAAACATTAAAAAATTGAAATGTTATTTTCTAAACAAAAAGTGTTTCAACTTTTCAATTCACAGTGACTTTGTTCCAAAGATTTTCTCTTTAAAATAAAATTAAGGGTGAGAGAAAAGAGCTCAAAACCAAAAGAAAATATTTCAAGTCAAATGAAATGTTTCTTTCAACTGACAAGAACTTTTTAGGGAGACTTTTCAATTTGCTGAAGAAGATTTTGAAAAAATTCATTTTCATATTGACCCAAAGCCTTTCTTTTATTCTTCAGAATTGCCAGTGAACTAAAATGGCCATTATTCCCACAGCTCTGCTAGTGACGTATCTTTAAATTCATTCTGAACAAGGTAGCTTTTTTTCTGGCATGAAGCCCTGATGTGATCTGCATTGCTGGGGCCCCACTATCTCAGTTCAGGTGCAGTAAAACTCTGGTCTCGATCAGTCTACGCTCAGTGCTCGCTGCGGCTGAAATGCACCAGGCAGCTGAGGGCCAGGCATCCTGTGCAGGACTCGTCCTCCGAGGTGCCAAATCTTTCCAGGGTGATGCGGAGTATACTTCACTCCCTTTAACTTCCCTGGTGGTTGAGGAACTGATCCTCTCCCATGAGGGGCTCCTCACGTAGGCTTCTCCAACAGGAAGATGTGGTGGAGGCTCCCTGGCATTCAAAGAGCAGTGAGCACTGAAGGCAGGCTGGGACCTGGCATGCGCAGCACAGTAAGGGAGTATTAGGCTCCTTTTCTTTTGTATTGCCTGCCTATATCCTCGACCACAGCATTGGAGGGAGAGCCACGACTCCCCCATCCCATTCAGAGGGGTTGGCAGGGGACAGGAGTGGGGAAACCTGACGCTTGGTCCCCAATGCACCAGTGTGTGGGGGTGAAGTCATCTCCCTCAGGTAGAGCCATAGATTCCAAGGCCAAAAGGGACCACTGGGATCATCCAGTCTGACCTCCTGTGTAACACAGGCCAGAGACCAGCCCCAGAATAATTCCTGGAACAGAGCTTTTAGAAACACATCCAGTCTTGATTTTAAAATGGTCCATGATGGAGAGTCCGCCATGCCCCTTGGTAAATTGTTCCAGTGGTTAGTTACCCTCACTGTTAAAAATTCAAACTTTATTTCTAGTCTGAACTTGTCTAGCTTCAACTTTCAGCCATTGGATCTTGTTAGACCTTTTGCTGCCAGGCTGAAGAGCCCATTATTAAATATTTGTTCCTCATGCAGGTACTGATAGACCATGATCAAGTCACTCCTCAGCAAAGAGAAGGTTCGGCTAAATAGATGGACCTCCTTGAGTCTATCACTGCAAGGCATATTTTCCAATCCTTTAATCATTCTCCTGGCTCTTCTCTGAACCCTCTCCAGTTTATCAACATCCTTCTTCAATTGTGGGCACCAGCGGGGGCGGCGAGTTGTATGGGTGTGTGGTTGCCTGTGATCCACCAATATGAGAGACAGGGGCCCAGCTCCACCAAAGTTCGAGGCTGGGTCTCTCCCCTGTCCTGGCCTGCCGCCCACGGGCAATTTTAGAGGGCCTCCGCCATCACCACCAGCAGTGCAATGGGGCTAAGGCAGCTTCCTGCCCACCTGCTCCCCTTCCAGAAGCGGCCGGCGCATCCCTGCGTCCCTTGGGGGTGGCATCTCCACATGCTGCCCCAGCCCCAAGCTGCAGCCAATGGGAGCTGCGGGGTGGTGCCTGCGGGCAGCAGCATGCGGAGACCTCTCCAGCCTCCCGCCTAGAAGCTGCTGCCAGAGGGGTGTGTGGGTCGCTTCTGGGAGCCACCCAAGATAAGTGCTGCACCCCTCACCCTCTCCCACACCTCAACTCCCGCTCAGACCCTGCACCCTAACTCCCTCCCAGTGCCTGCCCCTTGCACCCAGCCCTTTGCCCCAGCCCAGACCCTGCACCCAAACTCCCTCCCAGAGCCCACCCTCTGCACCTCCTCCTGAACCCCAACCCCTGCCCCAGCACAGACCCCACACTCAAACTCCCTCCCAGAGCCCGCACCCCCTCCTGCACCTGAACTGCCTGCCCCAGACCAGAGCCTGCACCCTAACTCCCTCCCAGAGTCCACCTCCTGCACCCTCTCCTGCACCCCAACCCCCTGCCCCAGCACAGAACCCACATCCCACACCCAAACTCCCTTCCAGAGTCTGACCTCTTCACCCTCCCGCACACAACCTCCCTCACAGAGCTTTAGGCACAGGAGGGGTGGGGGGGCAGGACTTGGACCCATTCTGGGCACCACCAAAAATTATACAAACCTGCCGTCCCTGGGCACAAGAACTGGACGCAGGATTCCAGCAGCAGTTGCACTAGTGCCAAATACAGCAGCAAAATAACCTCTCTGATCCTGCTCCAGACTCCCCTGTTTATGCATCCCAGAACTGGTTTAGCTCTTTTGGTGACAGTGTCGCACTGGGAGCTTGTGTTCAGCTGATTATCCACCATGACCCCCAAATCTTTTTCAGAGTCAATGCTTGCCAGTAGAGTCCCCCATCCTGTAAGTATGACCTGCATTCTTTGTTCCTAGATTTACATGTAGCTGTAAATTAAGACAGATTGTTTACTTGTGTTCAGTTTACCAAGCAATCTGAATCAGAGATCTGTCCTCTTCTTATTCACTACTCCCCCAGTTTTTGGGTCACCTGCAAGCTTTCAGTGACGATTGTATATTCTCTGCCAGGTCATGAATAAAAACATTAATTAGTGTAGGGCCAAGAACTGAGTCCAGCAAGAAGCCACTGGAAACATACCTACTCGCTGACAGTATAAGGTTAAGATCACTTCCACCTGGAGCAGGAGCCAGGGACCAGATTATGACATCTGGGGTGGAGGCAACACACCTGCACACTTCCCCTTACTCAGCGCTTGCAGCCACAGTCTGGCCCAGAGGGTTTGGGCCCATCACTCTGACGGACAAGCACATCTGAGCAGTGGCAGTACATTTTCCTAGCCCAGTATGCAAATAGGAATCTCAAAGCCTTTCCAAATAAAGCTGCTTGTCATATTTTTTTTACACATTACACAATAAAGGATCTGACAGACGGCACATTATTTCTGCAGGCTTTCATTTGTTAATTAGTGCAGACGGCGGTGAGATCTGTGCTCTTTTGACGCTGAGGCGGACTCCTTTGCCAGCGATCAGATCAGCTCTTTTCACACCACCTGGGTTTTCAGATTGGTCAGTTTTGCTCTTGGATTTGTTCTGACTGAGGAGCTCCCAAGGCATTTCTGGCTTTGTCTTAGCTTTATTAAAATCAAACACTCTTCGCAGTCTGGTGACACTTCAGACTGACCTGCATTCTGCTGACAATGCCCCCTTTGAAAATGCCACCGATCCACAAGAGATGAAATGCTTCTAATCTCAACTCCCCACAGACTCTTTATTCACCTTGAACTTCCACTAGAAACAAACATTCAGTGGATCAGGACCCCTGCCTAAATCTCATTTTGCTAATCCACAAACCAGATGACCCTCACCACAGAGCCATCTTAACCTGACTCCTCAGCAAAGATTTCAGAGCAGAGGTCTTCAAGGAGGTCTCCTGCATTAAAGGCTTGCTCTCTCCTCCTATTGAAGCCAGTGGCAAAGCTTGCATCCTAAAATCTCATTCCCTGTGTTTTCAGAATGGAGGACCAGTGATGAGATTATAGACACTGTACCATGGTGGTAATGTAAGGGGCAGAGGCAATGGATACCTGCCTGGTTCCATTGAATGAGCTCCTTTTCCATCTTCACCTTTCTCATCACCTCTAGCATAGCTTGGAATTGGTGGAGAAGCTCGAGCTGAAACTACAGCCTCCCACTTTGTGACGTACAACCAGACCGCCCGAGATCACTCCAGTGCACAGGTGAGCAGCTTGAGCTTTGTGGAGGTTTCAGCTCTTTTCACAATGGGCCTTGGTCCAGCAGAGCACTTAAACTTGTACATTGCATGAAACTTATGCACAGCTTGAAAGTTACCCATGCTCTTAAGGGCTTCTCTGGATCAGAGCCCCAGGCACGGGTGCCAGTCACTGTGGTTCTACCTTATTTACATGATCTTTTCCACCTTTCCCTTTCCTCTTTCGATTGTCATTGAAACCAGATCTGAGCAGCCTAAAGAAAACAAAGGTCCATCACAACCGTTTTGAAATATCTTAGAGGGATTTTGCTCTTAAGAAAAAAAAACAATTGCAATAAAAGCTCTGGGGAGATTGTTAAAAATTTTAATGAAAGAGAAATACATCTGCGGCTAAATGTTTAAAGGACTTTGATAAGAACCCTATTCGGAAAAATACAGCTACCCCCCCGCCCCCCCGCTGCGAAACTAATATTTCAATCAGTGTTCCTTAATAAAGATATTCACAAAACAGCAGGTTATTCATCTAAAAGCTTTTCCCTACATTTTCAAGCGATTACTTGCTATAAATGTATTACATTTGGGGGGAATCATGATGGGAAGTGCAAAGCCAGAGAGAATTTATTGAGGCACTCAGTAGTGCCAGGAATAGCTAAAAGTCTGTCAGGGTTTCCATTATAAGCCCAGATTTTCAGGGTTAGCTTATGAGCTCTCTACCTGAAAAAAAGCAATATTTCAGAGCTTCATCAAATGCACAATTGTGGTTTCTTAAATGACTCGGGTACACTAAAAATACATTGGCTATTGTCAATATACTTTGCATTTTTCAGTGACTCAAACAAGAGTTTGGAAAATTGTTGGGTGAATCTTTTGTCCATTTGGGACCAGAATTTAGAAGGGAAGATTTTTTTTAAAATGTCACAGGACTGCTCAACCCAGAGTCCCAGCAGGTGCAAATTGAAGTCAATGGAGCAAGACTGGGTTACACAATTTAAGTATCTGGTCCTTTGTTTCAAGAAAACTTGATACTATTTTTCCAGCAGTGGTTATTTAATACCTGGCAGCTGCGAGCTATTGGGTTAAATTCTGCCCCCGTCGCTCTTCTTTAAATCTGAGGTCATTGCATTGTAGTTTGGCCCTGTAGGAATGGAAAGCAACATTTAGCCCATCATGTTTCATCAGTGAAACAAAACCAGATCCTCAGCAGGTGTAAATCTGTGTGCAGCTGCTTTGATGAAACCACACCAATATACACCCGCTGAGGCTCTGCCCTAAGTTTTTCTTGAATAACTTAGTTCCTGACTGACCGATTTTAGCAATAACTCCCTAATCCACTGGGTAGGGCCTGTTGGTATGGTCTACAGGCATGCATAAGGCATGCATACAATTGTGTAAGCCTTACATCCAATATCACCCCATAGCCCTTTGAAAAACCTCACGGGTAAAGAACCAGAGGCAAGTTTGCAGCCATCGAGTAAGTATATTCCTTTGCAATTTTATAGCACTGCTCATCCACAGATCTTCTGCACAACTGTCAAAATATGCTGTGACAGACGAGGTGGATGAGGTAATCTCTCTCACTGAGCAAATTTCTGTGTGTGAAAGAGACAAGCTTTCACACTACACAGACCTGGAGAAGAGGTCTGTGTAGCACAAACACTTGTCTCTTTCTGGTCCAGCAAAATATATTACCTCATCTGCCTTTTCTCTCCAACATCCTGGGTCCAACAGGGCCCCCACCGCTCTGCAAACAAAATATGTTGTAGCAGTTTGCCCATGTTCTGCATGACCAGCCTGCTCATTGTGATGCCCATTAAAGCCAGAGGCAGTCTTTTTGTGGAGATCAGTGGGCTTCGGATCAGACCTCAGTACAGCACGCAGCACAATGGGGCGATGAGGGCTAGACACTACTGCAATGCAAATAAATAATCATATGGGGCTTTTAAATGTCACCAGATTGGTAAACATCTCAACAGGCAACATGTCTCATTTCCTTTCCAAGTGACGATCATCTGCATTCTCTGTCAGCTGGGAACAGACCATGAACTTTAGGAGTGCCCAGACTAGACTGAATCTGAAGAGAAATTTGGGTCACCCATTCCTCTGGATACACTCTCACAAGGGGCCTGGACTGCAGGAACCCTGCATGGCTCCCCATGCAGAAATCTCCTCAGATCAATCTGGTGAAGGGCTAGGGGAACTAGCTTGGCCAAAGGGTCTGTAGCTTTGCCTCCCCTCACCCCAAAACCACACATACTCGCCGGGATCGGTAGGATACCTGGGGGAAAGCTGGCAGTTCAATCCAGTTCTCCTGCATCCCAGGCCTTGAATGGCAAGGCCCTTCCTACCGTTGTTACCTTGCTATTATGGCTAGCATTCATTTCTTGCCATTTTTAATCACATTCTGGGGCTCTGAGCACTCCCTCCCCCCCCCCACATTTTGTTTACTCACAGCTCTCCAGATGGCGAACGTGCTACAACTGACATTTTGCGGTGGGGAGGTCGTGATAGTATCTGCAGAGTCAAAGGCCCATGTTTCACTAACCTGTTTACCCCTCACATTTGACAGAGATGAATAGCACAGGAAAGGCAAAGAAAATTCTGACCCCAAACCACTGAACATGGACAAAGATCATCTAAACCAGCAGAGCCAGGAGTATGTGTACATACCATGTACACCATTCCCATAGGAGACAACTTCCTTTGGTTGCTGAGGAAGCCATGACACCAGGAAGGAAAGGGAGGGAGGCGGAGGTGGAGCTTCCATGCTCTGTAGATCTTGGATGTGTGTCTATTTTTGAGGCTGACACACCGTGTCTTCAATGGCCTTCTGAGAAGACAATTGGTATCTAAACCTTCTCTGAGTGGGATGCATTAGCTGAGATCTTCACCTCATGGTGTCCCTAAGCCTGCTGGTCCTTCTGAGAAGCCAATTGGTATCTAAACCTTCTCTGAGTGGGATGCATTAGCTGGGATCTTCACCTCACGGTGTCCCTAAGCCTGCTGGTCCTTCTGCTCCCCTCCCTTTGCTTTTACCACAGGTGGATAAAATACCAGCATCACACCTAACTCAGTTGCTATGGAAGTCAATGGAAGGATTTCCCCAAACTACTATGGGGCTGAAACAATTTGTTGGGCTGAGATTTTTCCCCAAGATGTTGGAGCAATTTGGATGCTCAATTCCTGTACAAGTGTTGGCAACTGGGTCTCCATTTGCCTATGGCACTTTTGACAATCTCAGCCTTAGTAAGTTTTATCGCTGCTAAAATACAAAGGCACAGCTTCTGATTCAATTGAGGAATACAAGTTTACTGACACTACCCTAGGAATAGAGCTGATTGGGAATCTGACCATTTTTCCCCCCAAAGATCCCAATTGTGAAAACCAAAGCTGTTTGCAAAACGTGGTTGAATTTCCCAACTCAGAAAAAATGCAGAGAAAAGGTTTCAAAGTTGTCAAAACTTGGCATTTTCAAAAAGTGAAAAAATCTGGTTTTCTAGTTCCAAGTGACTTTGTTTAGAAATTTAAGGGTAATTAGCCTAAAAGCGGGATTTTTAAAAAGGAAAGAGTCAAAATTGAAATGAAACATTTTGGAATTTTCTTAATGAAACCTATAAAGGCACCATGTACACAAGTCCTGATAAGAAACTGGGGATAAAGCTGGGATTTTTTGTAGGATCTTAGGAGAGTTGGGCACCCAAATCACAATTTTAATGAGAATCAGGGGCCTCATGCCCTTAGGTGCTACCCATACATTTCATAACACATTTCTGGGTGAGTTTCAAGTCCCACCCACCCACCTGTAAGACTGAAAGAAACAAAAAATAAAGGACACCCCTCCGCTATGTGTTACATAGTTTATGAACAGCCCTTTAGATTCCTTTGAAAATCCCCTTCTCAAGCAGTTTCCTCATGCTGCCGCTGATTGAAAATCATAATTTCTGTCCCAAGGGAAATTCTGATATTTCGACATCAGTTCTCAGCCCTGGGGCAGCTCTGGCCAAGCGCCTTCTGCTGGACACTTACCAGGCAACTGTGTTTGGGTCCCCGCATGTGCTTTCAGCTCCCTGAGTCTGTGCAGTGCCCAGGCACTGCCTCTAGCTCAGAGTGTGCTGAGCAACCCGCAGGGAGCAGATTCTCAGTCTAGCACCTTCTTCCAAGAGTTGAGAGCCTGCAGTCCAACTGATTCATCCCTGAGCATACGGTAGCTCTCAGAGACTCCCCAGTTGCTTAGGTCCACCCTTTTTTTGGGTTAGAGTTCACCTCTCCAGGGGCATGTGATTCTTGAAGCACACAGACCCAGGCTTTGCCAAAGGGATTCCAACCCAAACCCACAGCCTTACTCACAGCTAGCGCCGCAGAGACCATCTGGAATACACCAGCTGGCTGACCACCACGCCTCCCTCGCTCAGCTCATCTTTCCTTTGGGAGGCGGAGTCCCCCACTTCAACAGGCAGCTTCTCCAGCCTTGAGTAGGTGTGGTGGTGAAATGGCCAGGGAAAGAGATTAGTGTCGCTCCTTCCCTCTTATAAAGAGTTTGTTCTCTGTCACGTGACCCCCGATCAGCCTTGTGAGGTGATCAAAGTCCCCCACCAGGGGATACTTTACTTGGATCCCAGACAACCTGCCAGAAACACTTTTCTTGATTTGGACACCTTCTTTTGCAGCTCTGTTGTGCTGCCCAGGTAGACTATTCATAGGTCAGCAAGTCTTGAGAGTCCCTTAGCCCAGCATAGACATGGCTACATGACACACACACCACTCCATTGATTACCTATTACCTGCTCCCAGTGATTGTCTCTGAAATAAGTTAAATCCTTGAGGTCATATAACAAGCAGCGAAAGTTTAAACAGGTAAACCTAGTCACACACAATGCAGAAAAACGGTATGTTTTGCACAGTCCCAAAGTAGGATGAAATATCAAACAACTGAAGTTTTTCAAAGAACAAAAATTCTGAAACATTTCAATTCAGATAATTCAAGATATTTTATTTCATCTCAGTTGACACTGAATTAAATCTGCCAGAGCCACCACTGTGTTGCATAGGAGTTGTAGTTCAGGTATCTCATGACCCCATTCTCCTCTATCAGCTGGGCTACTCATCCAGACTACATCACCCACAATGCATCACAGCCTCTTATGATGTATTCTAACAGTTCAGCTGGAAATGAGACCACGATGCATCATGGGAGATGTAGTCCAGTCAGGAAGTCCAGCCCATAAGGGAATGAAGTACCCAAATTACAACTCCCAGGAGACACCAAGGAAGCTCAGGTGGACACAACTCAGTGTCAAAATAACTTGAAACCAAACATTTAGTTTCAATTTTTCAGAGGGAAAACAAAAAAACAAAAATCAGCAAATCAAAATGTTTCACCAGAACATTTTGATTTTGCAGAAGCCCAAAACTGAAATTTTTCCATGAAAATTTTGATTTTGCAGAATCTATATTTTCCATCAGAAAAACATTTTCATGGAAAATTCCCAACCATTTGTATCTGACTCTAATGTCTAATTTGTGAAAAACTAGCAAAGTGTCACCTTTGTGTGTTAATATTTTATTTGAACCTGTTCAAGTTTTCAAAGGTCAAATGCTTTGAGATAAATCACCATCACAATCATTTTCAAAAAGCAATCAGTTCTACTACTTTCTACACAACACAGGCCAGATCCTGATCTCAGTTACTCTATTACTTAGTTTGCTTAGTTTTATATGAAATAGTGAATTCATCATCCTGCCACATAAGCTATTGAAAGACCAAGAGACAGAGCTGGTCAAATTATTCATTGCAAATCATACCAACTGTGAACGTAGCAGTTTTACAAATCATGTCCTAATCAGGATTTCTGCAAATGAATCTTTTAATCATAAGCATTGAATGTAATGCATTTGAATGAGAGTTATCCATGAACCGTTTGCTTTTGATCAATGCTGTTTACTTTTGTGACTTATGATATGTGACTTGTTGCCTGTCATATGATACTTTTTCTGCTCCTTAATAGCTTGAGTGAAAATTTCTTTACAGGCGAACAATTGTTAACAAATAGAGAATTATGACTAACCCTTGTTCCTACAGACAGACAGCAGCAGGAAAGCCATGCACCACCTAATCCTTATTTTGAAGGCTTAAGAGGGGCTTAAGTCATGCACCTGCCTTGTACTAGCCTTTTGCACAAGGGTGATTTGCAACTACAAAGGACAGCCATTGGCTAACGATGTGTGGGAACAAACGCACATTTGCATGAAAGTTCAGGAACAGTGACCAGCGAAGGGCATCCGGTTGGTCGAATCAAAGCGCAGTACAGGATCGGAATGAACATTGGCCTGAGTTGCTTTTGTGTTCTTCGTGCGGCTCTGTTCAAACAAGCAGTTGTAGAGCCAAAATTCAATCCCTTTAAGAGTATGCACCATAATCTCCAGGAAACGTCGGAGACTTTGGGTGAAATTCACTGAAGTCAATGGGAGTTTTGCTATTGACTTTAATGTGGCCAGGTTTCACCCTCTGGTTGTGTAGAGAGAATGCTGGTCCCTGTGCGCCCAGAACTGCAAAGCACTTCAACACAGGTTGAATTTTAAGTTTATGAGTAGTCCCCTGAAAGTCAACAGGTACAGAATAAGGGCCAGAATGCTCAGCAGGATGCTGCCTGCGGTGGAGGAATTGGCAAATCTTCCACTGATTTCAGTGGTGCAGGAGGTGGGCTTAAAAAGTATGTCCTCAGTTAATACAAGTGAAGACAATATACGCTAATGACTAAATCAGCACTGTTTGCTGCTAGACTGACTTTGATAACTACTGTATCTAACTACTCTATCCACTATGTGTAGATTCCAACTGTCAATTAGTTGCACACGCCACAATGGGGTCAGCCTGGTGTAGGATCTTGTAATCATGCCTTGCAAGTCACTAATTTCCAGAAATAAGGTACAGATTTCAGTGGTGAATTCAATCAGCCCCCTTATCTAGCACAATGAGTATGATTTATGGCTGTTTTATGCAGATAACCTTCACTCTTCATTATCACAGCCAGGGAGCAAGCATGTCAAATGCCACAAAAAGCTCTTTATTCATACTGCATCGTGCATCAACCAGTCCACTCCCAGACTAAACAGAAGGAAGTAAAGGGCATTGGCCATATCAGACCCTGACACTTACTGCCTTTTGTATGCTGCTTTAGCCAGCCTTTACGGTTATGGTGAGTTGTTTTTTTAAAGGGATGCTGAAAAATTCCAATTTGTCCCAAAATTCAGATCTGGGAAAAGGAGCTTTTACAACACCTCAGAACAAGAGACATTTTCCTGTGTGTGTGATTTTTTTAATCCCAATGAAAATAGTTGCTTTTAAATAAATAAAGACTTGCTTGCACCAACCTATTGCGGCACTGAGGGAACCTGTAAGGGACTGACTAAAAACCAAAGTGAAATGGACTCCATCAGTCTTCAATGACCAAAGTGCAAAAATGAAACAAGCACTAAATGTGGTAAAAAGGAAAGAGGGATTTCAGTTTTTAATAGTTAAAGGTCTTAATAGTCACACAATTAAACTTGTTTCTTTTTTTGTTTGTTTGTTTTTACAATAGGTATGGACAAATCCTCAACTGAAATCAACAGAATGATGCTGATTTACACCAGCCCATAATTTTTAAGCTGAGTGCCCCTCTAATGGCAAAATTCCATGTACACATGGTTTACTTTGTTCTCTATGTTATGCAGGTCAGATTTTGCCATCCTAGTCCAATAGAGACTCTCCCAGGGCAGAATTTGGCACCAAAATGATCTAAAAATAATGCAAATATAATCATAAAATCATAGAATGTCAGGGTTGGAAGAGACCTCAGGAGGTATCTAGTCCAATCCCCTGCTCACAGCAGGACCAACCCCAACTAAGTCACCCCGCCAGGGCTTTGTCAAACCAGGCCTTAAAAACCTCTAAGGATGGAGATTCCATCATCTCCCTAGTACCTCTCAGGATCATGTCCCTGTTTACTCTGGGTTTACTCATAACAAAGTGTTCTCTGTCGGATGCGCCGTAAAAAAATTATCCCATAGTCAACAGCTCTGTGTTTCAGCAAGGCAGAAATCCCAGGCCTCGGTAATTTATTCTGCCCTTTGGATTTCCAATCTAGAGCACAGAACAAATACAAAGCTTCTATGACCTTACGGCATTTTCAGAATGTCACACCCATAGGTAGCTGATTTTGCTGTTTCTTTTGTCCAAGGCACACTTATTGACTTGTGATACTGCAAGCTACCAGCTGAGCTATTGTCAGTCTCTGCCTGAGTTGTAGTTAGAAGTCTGAGGCCAGATCCTCAGCTGGTGCAAATTAGCATAGCTCCAGTGAAGTCGATGTCAGCTGAGGATCTGGCCAAATGCATTCAGATCTGTAGTCCTTTCGTGTACAGCTTGGGAAAGCTGTAAGATAGGTAACCAAAATACAAAGAGAATGTACAGATGCCAGAGTGTCAGCCAATGCTCAGATATTTCTCCATAAGAAAGAAAGAAAGACCAGACTTCAGGCTAGGGTGACCAGACAGCAAGTCTGAAAAATCGGGATGGAGGTGGGAGGGTAATAGGCGCCTATATAACACAAAGCCCCAAATATCAGAACTGTCCTTATCAAATCAGGACTTCTGATCATCCTACTTCAGGCATGCAGTCTTGTTGAGTAAAACTTTGGCCCTAGCCTCAAATTTGCAAAGAATTACTACTGAGAGTAGGGCTTACCAGACAATGGAGTTAGAGCAGCACTACGCTTGGCAGTGGATGTTTGCAGATTCAGGTCACTTATTATTGTTATTATTTATTGGTATGGCCGTGTCATCCAGAGACCCCAGCCCCATTGTGCTAGGCACTGGACAAACACGTAACAGAAAGATGATCCTTGCCTCAAATAGCAGGTCACATGTGTGTAATTCCCACTGTTGTCACTGGGAGTTCTGCAGGAAGGGGGCTTATAGGGTTTTACTGGGTAGCCCATTAAATGCAATACATCTTAATTACGCTGTAGATCTTCTTATAATTATTACCTCGATGCTTAAAAGGACATCATCAGTTAATGTGATTGTAGGGGAATATGTCTCCATATTGCACTGTGATATGTACAATCAGAGATAGGAAAGCAGATGAAAAGAAACAAAAACATCTGAAATCACACATATTTCTCAGAATCTCTGGGTCCAGAATAATATTTTTGTGTCTGTGACGGGGCATCTGCCCCACACTAGTGAAGAAAAGGTTAAAAGCAGCCCTGGGGAGGCTATGCAGTAGACAGCCAATCAGTGATGGGCTGCAAGGAGCAGCCAATCAGGCCAGAGCAGGCCTATATATAAAGAAAGCCGCAGGGCAACTGAGTCAGTTCCATCTTGGGAGCCCAAGGAGAAAGGACTGGGTCCCTGAAGGGCGGAGGGAACTGCCAGCACCCTGGACGGGGGAGTGCTGCGCTGGGCTAGGTCATGGGTGTGAGAGGGAGCACCAGCCTAACTGGCTGAAAGACTGAAGCCCAGATACAGGGGCAGAGAAGGTGCTAGGACTATGGGGAAGTGGTCCAGGGAAACAGACAATGGGAGTTGAAGGAGATGCAGCGCGTGGTTGCTGCCTAGAGGGTTCCTGGCTCTGGACCTGGAGTAGTGGGCGGGCCTGGGTCTCCCCGCCCCCCACTTGCCAGTGAAGGGCTGCAGTTTGCCACTGAGACAGTGGCTAGAACCTTGGGCTGTAGTCGGCCATGGAGGCGAGTGGCTGGCCAGAGGACTGCTGCTCCCTCGGAATGGCGGGAGAACAGAATGGAGCACAGCTGGAGGGGTGTGTCCTGAAGAGGACACCGCGATCCTTGAGGCTACCTGGGTCCAGAGCTGAAGTGAGGTGGCAAGACACCTCTGGAGGAGGGTGCTCTGCGAAAAGACTGAGCTAATTCCCAGAACGACCAGCAGGAGGTGCCACAGTGGTGAGGCAGGACCCTTACACTTTTCTATCAATCTAGCTGGGAAGGATTCCCTCCCCACCCCCAAGCCAGGAAAATTTGTTTCTCACAGCAAACACCTGTTAGGCAAGACAGAAAAGGAAGAATGCTCTAGCAGCTAAAGTTGTAGCCTGGGACTTTGGGATATCCAGGTGTAATTACCTGCTCTGCTACTGATTTATTGTGTGACCTTGGGCAAGTCACTTCATCTCTCTGTGCCTCAGTTCCTCATCCCCAAATGGAGAGAACAGCCCTGCCCTGTTTCCCGGGGCTTTTGTGGGGGTAAAGATCATGCAGCGCTCAGATACTGCCATGATGGGTACCAGGGAAGTACCTAAGAATGAATGAATTACCTGCTCAACACATGAACGTATATCGCAGGAACTGCAGCCTGACAAGAACTGTGTGTATCTCCAAAGCCCCAGTTCAGCCTCAGCAGCAGTATGAAATAAAACAGAAGGCTTCTTATTCCTCCTGTCCAGCCTGGCACTGAGGAAGTTCCACTTAGATCCAAACTGTGTGGGAACAAGAGTGAGATCAGAAGCAACTGAAGCCAACTTCAACGAGGTCAATCATCTGGTTTCTCCTTCTCCCCTTCCTCCATCTACCATGAGCAGAGTTAATCCAGGAGCCCATTGTTCTTGGAGGTTAGAGTGTATCTGTCTTGTTTTGCTTCCGTTAGGAAGGTTAGTCCTATGCATTCAGAAGTTCTGCTTTATTCCTCTGTGGGAATGTGATCTGAGCTTCGGATGCCTTAATGCTCACAGCGGTGCCCAGAGGAAACGTCTCTTGGTGCTGTCTAATGGAGCAGCAAATCCCAGGTGTATTCAGACTGCAGAGATCTGTAAAAGTGAGCTCTCTCTGTGTGTTCCACCAGCTGGACTGGTGCAGAAGCGGGAAGGCATTGACAAATACGCTGCTATGTAGGGTGACCAGACAGCAAGTGGAAAAAATTGGGACGGGGCGGGGGTTAATAGGAGCCAATATAAGAAAAAGATCCAAAAATCGGGACATCTGGTCACCCTACTGCTATGAGAAGCAGCAGCACAATTTACTTCCTTAACAGGCTGGCCCTCGCGGCTGTGGATGATCCCTGTGCAAGAACCAGGGGCGCGGCATTCACTCCCAGATCTTTGCATTTGGTTTCCCAGCTGAAATTGACTATATCTAATCTGTCACTGCATCTAACATCCTACATCTCCAAGGCACTATACAAACATCAGTACAGTGTACATAGGCCGGGAAGGATTAGATCTCCATCAGTAAACGCTGGTAACATCGATTTCACCGTACACACACACAAAGCGTATTCCCATGGAGGATCACTGAAATTTACAGGCCGGCAAAGTACGAACAATGCTGCTTGAGAACTGAGCTAAGGCTATTTAATTTGTACATTTTGACCCTGCAATTTGGACACTTTATGTTTTAACAATTCCAAAAGCTTTAGCTCTGTGGCTCTCAACATCTACTGTTTATTAAATGATTATCGTCTGTCCTCCCCATTGTCTGACATGCCCACTCATACGTTCCCACAACTGTGAACATTTAAATCAATACAAAACGAAAAATAAACATCAGTATTAACTGTCAAAGTTATTTAAAAAAATAAAAGTTGAATTCTGCCCAACATAAGTACAATACATCTGCCTCTCTCTATAGCTGCCTCTCGGCAGCATGCAGGATGCAAAGGGGTTTTCAGTGGGAGTTGGAGCTATGTACATTGTGACAGCCACCAGAGAATTAGGTAGCTCATCACAAAGGATTGCAGAGAAATATTGTATCCAGAGTGGGGAGGGGCAGGGGAATCTGAATACCTTACCCTAAAAAGGACGGCTGGACTGGTGGTTAGGGCACCAGGGTGGGACCTGGGAAACGGACATTCAGTTCCCTGCTTTGGCGGAGACTCACTATGTGACCTGCACCTCAGTTACTCACCTGTAAAGTAGGGGTAAAAGTACTGCCCTCTCTCGGGGGCAGGGCCGGCTCCAGCTTTTTTGCTGCCCCAAGTGGCAAAAAAAAAAAAAGAAAAAAAAGAAACCGAATTTAGCTGCCACCGAAGAGGAAAAGAGGGACTGAAGGACCCGCCGCCGAATTGCTGCTGCAGACTGGGACGTGCCGCCCCAATAATGGACGGAGTGCTGCCCCTTTCTATTGGCCGCCTCAGGCACCTACTTCCTTCACTGGTGCCTGGAGCCGGCCCTGCTCGGGGGCATGGAAGGTAGCCTATGGTTTCTCTTTCCTCCCTTGTGACCTAGCAGCTAGGGCACTAAACTAGGACCAGCAGACTCGGCTTCTAATCCCAGCCCTACCACTGGGTGACTTCAGGCAAGTCACGTCCCTTCCTTGTGCCTCAGTTTCCCCTATGGTAAAACAGGAATAATATACCAACCTCCTTTATAAAGCACTTTGAAATCTGCTGGTGATCAAAGGTAAGGATTATTACATTAGCTGTTGCCTAAGGGTCACAGAGCGCCTACCATTCACAGTCTGTTTTAAAAAACACATACACTGCATAAACTGATTGAACTACCGGGCTGTTATTTTTCATAGACATTGTCAAAGCAGTTTGAAAATAGCATGCTGGTAATTCATATACAGGGCTTGGTAGAAACTACATGCAACAAAAAGTATAAATGCAATGTGATCAGAGTGGAACAAATGCAGATTCCCCTAAACGGCATACAATCCAGAGGATGTTTGCTGCAGTTAGCTACCATGCAGGTCTCAATTTCAAATCCCCAATGTTCAGCAGGTTTCAAAATTACTTGGCAAAACACACTTGAAATCATTGAAAATTCACCGTCACATGTAGGGTTCACGCACACAAATCAAAACCTGGCCAATTCAATGGAGTTTTGCTTTGAGACTGCGAGTTCATTCAAACTTAAACCTTGAAGCAAAGCTCCTGGGTGAAAATCCATATAACTCAAACCAGAAAGTGCTCGTCTGACTGACTGTCTAGCAAAACAGCCAGACCTCCCAGAACTAGGACGCTCATGGGAATAAAAACACTCTGGGAGAGTGTATAATGGAGGAAGTGCGGAATTACCTCTTAACCCGGGTGTTCCCATCTGTTACTAAACTGATGTAAGACGACATCACCCAGAAGTGACATCGCGAAATGACCGTCAGTACTGATGCTGCAGTATATGCTCTAATTAAGAGACTGGCAGCGTACTGCGGTGTTTTGATGTGAGACCGGGAACAGAATGACTTACACCGGTTCGCCCGCCTTTACATTTCTGAAAAAAAACGTTTTTACAGCCTGGATGCACAGAAGACAGCAGCACAATAAGCTGGAGCCGGATGCTCAGCTGATGAAAATCAATATTACCCCATTGACTTGACCAGAGTGAAGTCAATGGAGCTATGTAGATTTACATGGGTGGAGGTTCTTGTCCCATATGATATTTAAAGCAGGTCCGTTTTGTTCCATTGTTTGCTGCTGACCATAAATAGTGGATAGAGGAAAAACAGTTTTAAAGGTACTAGGATTTTTAACTCATGCAACGCCACCTGTGTGGCACAGGACAGGAGGAGAGAGGTGAGATATGTATTCAGGATGTCCATGGAGTGCACCAGATGTCAAACGATTTGGGAAACGTTTAGAAGCTGAATATTAGGCAGTGACTGGGATTTATGTTGCCACGGTCAAGATTTGCAAAAACAGGGCCCTAAAGTTGGCTCCTCAATCCAGATTTGGGCACCTATATTAGCTTCTCAGAAGTGTTGAGCACCCAGAGGTTCCCATGAAGTCCATGGGAGCCGCTGATCCTATAGCACTAGCTTTAGTCACCCCTCTGTAAGGAACTTAGGACCAGTGTGAGGTGAACGAATCTACAGATAGTTTGACTGGAATATTCTTCTTTTGTATGGGTCAGCTCCTGATCCAGCAAAGCATTTAAGCACTTGCTTCATTTAAAGCACATGAATAGTCCCATTGCCTTCAAGGCATAAAGTTAAGGGCTCTGGTAGAATCGGGGCCAATCTGCAGAAACCTGGTTGCACATTATGACAAATGGCTTCAGAGTAGAGCTCCAGGGAACTCATCCTTTTCTGATGATCAGCCAGCTTCACACAGCATCGGGATCTTCCTGGCTTCCGCCTCCCTGCCACTTCCCTGAGCACACCTGTCAGCAGGCTGGTGAAGAAGACAAGCTTCATTACCAAGCTACAGAGTGCGCCACCGAGCTGACAGCCAACCCAACTGCCAAAAGATTATTTGTTTCTTTTCCCTTTGAAGCGTGTTTGAGCCAAGGCTGACAGATAGCGACTCAGTCAGACAGGCAGGGAGATGAGAGGGGTGGAGAAACAGCCAGTAACAGCCAAATAGCCCTTTGAAGTCCCTTCCCTTCTGTTCTTTCTTTATTTTTTATTTTATTTTTTTCAAAAAACTACTTCAAATGAAAATGACAGCGAGAGAGGGAGGATGGGGACAGAATGCTTTGAAAGTTCCTGGGTAAAACCTTCCCAGATGCACTTTTGATTGCATTGCCAGCACTAATGGGACAGTTTGTGTATTACCTGATTCACTCTGTTTGACCCCCCCAATCAAACTTCTGATTACCCAATTAAATATCAAATTGAACGCTGTGCAGCCCAGGGGTGTGAGTTTAGCAAATTGGTTTGAAGCACGGTAAGGAGGAACGCGGGTCTTGGCAGGCTGCCCCAGAGAAAACCCCCTGCTCTCAGGTGGGCCAGTTTGCATAGGAAATATTGTTGTCATGGAAAGTAAGGGACGAAGAGCTAGTGCTGCACTGCTTCACGGAGCTCTAATCCAGCCAAGCAACGACTCCAATGGGGCCGAAGCACAAGCCTGAAGCTAAACATGGGTCAGAAAGTCATCATTAAAGCCAGAAAAGACCATCCGATTGTCCAGTCTGATCTCCTGTATGTCATAGGCCACCAACACCCCCGGACCCCACACACTAACCCAGCACCTGAAAGGAGATCAAAGTGTTACAGCCCACAGGATACTAGTCTGTTACTTGCCACAGGCAGGGAACAGAAGGGCCCAAGGCGTGTGAGTGCCCGAAGCCCCCTCAATGGCAGGGAAATAATTAAGTGAAATATACACAGATAATCCTGGCTGCAGGGGAAGGTGAAAACCCCCAAGGTCCCTATTTCATAAGCCCAGTAGGATCAGGCAGGATCTGTGCCTGAATGGAAAATCTGTAATGGTCAGTTTCTAACATCCCTACTGCCCATCCGGGCTACCATCCTCCAAAGTAGCCCCATTGATTTCCATGGGACTACTCGGTGCTATTCAGCATGGGCGTCAGAATGTGGCTGGAAGGAGTCTCAGAAGAGTCACTGCTAAGAAGGAATCAGCTCTAAGAGAAACACGGACTTGTGACAAGCAGGATGCACCCACTGTTGTTGCTTTTCCAGCTGCTGTCATATAGAGCCAGAGTCTAGCAGCCAGTTATTATTCATCTAGAGTAGTGGTTCTCAAATTGATCTAATCGTGCCCCCTTTGTATCTGTAGTAGGTTACGCGCTCCTCCCAAGGCACCCGGCCAGCCACGGCTGCTCTCCAGCCACCCAGCTCTGAAGGCAGAACAGAGAGCGGTGGCTGCTGGCCGGGTGCCCAGCTCTGAAGGCAGCACTGCTGCCAGCAGCAGCGTAGAAGGGTGGCAATAGCATACTCCTTCCTGTGCGCAGTCAATTTTTTTTCGATTAAGCATCTCATGCCCCACCCCAAAATACATTCTGCACTCCCCAGCTTGCGAATATCTGACCTAGAGTAACACCTTACTCCCCATGATACCCCAATGGCGGGCATCATAGCAGTACTGGAGCTACTTTGACATAACAGCAGGAGTGGTACCCACACCACATCTTATTCCCAGCAGTTCTGGCATGACTATCGCATAGCAAACTGCCCTAGAAATGGGTTGGAAGGAACCTCAGGGTTCATCTAGTCCAACCCCCTGCTCAAAGCAGGACCAATTCCCAACTAAATTATCCATGTTCCTACTTCAGATACATAGGCTTGGAGAGAGTGAGGGGCTTTTTTTTGGAATTCTCTGATCCAAAGCAATATAAAATTCAAGAGAATCCGAGGCATTGAAATGAGACACACTTGAAGACCAGCTACCATTAGCATTGTGTATAGGAGGAAGAGCCATGCGGTTGATGAAATATACCATCTCACCCGCTAAGGGGGTGATAGGAGAAGTGTTTTTCCAGGATATTTCATTTCCTTGTTGGCTCCTTCTGGCTGCTGTAGCAGAAGCCATGCGGGTATTTCAGTTCCACAAAGCGTCATAATTATGGGGGAGATTTCGAAAGCCAAAAAGAGCAGGAAGGTGCCCAGATCCCATTGCAAGTCAGTAAGAGCTGGATGCCTTGCTCCCTTTGGCCTTGGAAAATCACTCCAAGATAAGTGTCTTCTTTCTCTTTCTTTTCCTGCTGCCCCTCTGCCTCATACACATTGTGCTACTCTGAGTGTGTAAGTGTAAAAATAGTGATTTGGTGCTTTCAACCCCAAAGCGAAGTCGACTGACTTGTAACCCTGGCCCCACCGGGAAGCAGAAAGAGCCTGCCGGGTCACCAGAGAAGCCCTTTGCTATGCACATCTTAGTCAAAAATAACTTTCAGCAGCGCTTCTCTAATCGGTTCTACCGGAACCAGCACCATCTGGCACTGACAAAATCTGCTGTACTATGAAAGCCAAGTAATAGCAATATGCTAAAAGGGAGCAATCGCCAGGGTGAACAACACAATAAAGTGTGAACCCTCCATCAGCCAAATAAAGGTGCCTGGCATGACAAAACGGAGGAGAACGGCACTTACTGATCTTCGTTTTCTGTTCCCAGCCCAGGGGCAGCTCCAGGCCCCATCACGCCAAGTGCGTGCTTGAGCTGGCAAGCCGTGGGGGCCGCTCTGACGGTCACCGCGAGGGCAGCAGGCAGGCTGCCCTCGGCGGCTTGCCTGCAGAGGGTCTGCTGGTCCTGCAGCTTTGGCGGACCTCCCGCAGGCTGCCTGCCGCGCTTGGGGCGGCAAAATGCCTAGAGCCGCCCCTATCCCAGCCGCAGGAAAATGCCATTCAGAATGGATGGACACAAAGGGCCAGGAATTATTTATACTCAGCCAGTGGAAATCAACGCCAATAGATGTTCGCTCATTTACACCAGCTGAGGATCTGGTGCACTGAGGCACTGAGACTTGCCTTTAGTTGCATTAAACTCTAGCCGCCTCCAACCACCTCTGTTTTATTCCTGTTGGAAGCTAAGCTTCAGCCAAGCGACTTAGGGAAATGGACACATCACAGTAATTTTATATGCTGAGCAGGTGTGAAACATAGGACAGAGCTGGCACAGGGCCTCATTTGGCTGTTTAGGAAACAAAATTGTGGATTTAATTTGATCCAGCAGAGAATTTCCTCTTAAATTTGCTTCCTGCCGCATGACATTTTCTCGACGGAGGCTCAACAAGCATCACTGCTTTGCAGCCCATAGTTTTATGCAATATCATTAGCACCTCATGTCCTCACCAAAATGATAGTTCTTCCCTATTCATAAGGCAGAGAACTAAGGTTTCGATGCTGGGATACTAAATGGGAAGTCAGTGGGAAATGTTAACTGCTTAGATGTTTTGGGTTGGCTTGTTTTTCTAAATCTGGCCACTTATTTGAACACCTAAGTATGGATTTAGGAGCCTAACTTTAGGCACCTATTTTTGAAAATTATGGCCTAATTCAATAAAAACCTTGAAATACCTTCCCAATGGTTATCGGAGACATGGTACAAAAAAGGCATCATCAGTCATGAATTGTGTGTTTCCTACAGCCCTGCAGTAAGGAAAATAGCCATTTGGAGCTGCTCTCAGCAGCTTAAGTGTCTGCAGGTCAGAAGTTAGCAGCCAAATTACCTTGCACACCCTGATAACATGTGAAAACATCCCACAAGATGGAGCATTATTTTGATTCTCAAAGCAATTCTACAAAGAGACCAGCTAAAGTAAAAATTAGCTAGTGACCAGCCTGGTAAGGACACTAAATCTCTGGGTACTTGTACATCACATAGCAAGGCACGGTCCTATTTTATGTACTGCACATGCTAAATCTGGCATAGCCTTCCCCCAAGATCCCTGAATTCAGTGCTCCCTGATCTTCTGGAAAATGAAACCAATTGTGGCCTCTCTTCCCCCCCCCTTCCCCCCCCCCATAACCACTTTGGAGTTGTTAAAGACCAACCCATTCTAATGTATACACTTCATATGCTCCCTAACCTAGTCCTTCATGCCCTCCCAAGGGTAAACAACACACACTTTGGATATAGAACTTCATAATATGATCCTTCCTCTTCTTTCTTATGTGCTTGGATAAGCAGTCAAAGAGTTGGAACATAAGAATGGCCACGCTGGATCAAACCAAAGGTCCATCTAGCCCAGTATCCTGTCTTCTGACAGTTGCCAATGCCAGATGCCCCAAAAGGAATGAACAGAACAGGTAATCATCAAGTGATCCATCCTCTGTCGCCCATTCCCAACGTCCACTAATGTTAAATGCTAAATGTTAGCATTTAAACTATCAGCAGTTGAACCCACTGAAAAGAACAGAGCAGTTCACACCATAGAGCTACTGTTTCAGGCTCTTTGCAAACTCAGGCAGGCATCACTGCCTCATTTACATGAGGATCGCATTCTGAAGGTTTTCTCTATGGCTCTACAAACTAGGAGTGTTTTTAAATGAAAACTGGGAATCTGGAGAATAACAGAGCTCTTTTCCTCCCCACTCCCCCAGCTAATCCTTCCTGTGATAGGGAGATGGGGCATAAAATGGGAAGGGGCCTCCTGGGTCATTGAGTCCAGTCTCCTTCTATCTCAGGCAATCTTGTCATATCATCCCTTCACAAATTTATCAAGCTCCATCTTAAACTAGTTTGTTTGCCCTCGCTGCTCCTATTGAGAGGCTGTTCCAGAACCTCCTTCCTCTGATGGTTAGAAACCTTCTAGTGTAAGCATATTTCCAGTGTAAGCATATTTCTGGCTAGTTTGTTCCCATGAGTTATTAGGCCAGCATTGTCCTTCAGCTTCAATAGCTCTTCACCCTCTCTGGCGTGCACCCCCTTGATGTATGTATAGAGAACAATCAGATCCTCTCTCAGCATTTGTTTTGCTAGGCTAAAGGAGCCACGCTCTTTGAGGATATGTCTACATTGCAACATAAGCCCAGGGTTCAGACTCAGGCTCAAGCCTAACCTGTTTTCGCTCTACACACAAATTGCACTAACCCAGGGCTTGGACTCATGGTCCCAAGCCTAAGTCAAACTGGGACCTAAGATTCAAGCCCAATTGCTTTGTGATGTAGATAGAGCCCTGCTGGGCTCATGCTCTGGGAGTCTGCCAAGAGTATTGCACAGTCCCACAGGCCTACGTGGACAGTCAGTTTTCCCACACCGCACTAAGAACAAAGGGCTAGAGTGGCCCAAGGAAGTTTGGGCTGTGGGGGCTGGACTTGGGCCTGCATTACGCAGCATAGACGCTGGAGCCCCAGGATTCAACAATTCCTCCCCTGGGGTTAGAAATTAGGGTGGATGTTGAAGGCCTAATTTAACAAGTGTAGAGTCTGCTAATGCTGGTTCAACGAACCATGGGCTTATTCTGCAGCATAGACAGACTCTGTCAGATTAGCTCACCAGTCCCTGATCAGCCACCTCCATTCCAGAGGGACATGCCCCCTACATCCTTAATGGCTGTGAAAATAGCACCTGACAGTGCAGTTGAGTGTGTGTGTGTGTGGCACCGAAGTTAAAGGGAGACTGAGCAGATGGAAACAGCTTAGAGAGACCATGTTGTAATGGGGCAGCACCCACCTCTCACACACAGGCCCTTCTGGTTGGGTATTTCTGTGGTCTTTAGATTATGGTGACCTGTCAGTAGTTTCTCAGGCTTTTTTTCAGTGACTCAGCCCGCCATCTTCTGCACATGAAACAGAACAAACCCCTTCCAGGGTATATAGTTTTTAGACTTATCCTGGCCCTGGTATGGAGCCATATCCCCAAGGCTTCCTCCCTGGAGAGGCTGTCTTCTTGCAGCCTTCCCCAGACTCAGTTCTTACTCAGGCCCAGCAGCCAGCCTGGTACTCCTTCTTTGCTCCCCTGGTCCCTGCTCACAGACTGTCCTAAGCTTCAGCAGACTTCCCAGGGCTCAGCCTGGCCTGCAGTGAGCTGTCAGTAGTCTTGCTGCTCTTCCAGCTAGCCAGACACCACCCTTCAAGCTCCAGGAAGCAACGAGCTGCTGTGGTGTGCTCCATCTTCTTTTATATGGCCCTGCTGGGCTCTGATTGGCTGCTCCCTGCAGCCTCGCTCATTGGCTGCTTCCCCACAACCACTCTAGGCCATTTGGAGGACTTCTCTTATGCTTCTCTCTGAGACCCGGTGTGTCAGGACCCTGAGCCCTCCAGCAGGGGGCCTCTGGGCCTAATCCACCCCATCACACATGACTGGCAGTGTGCAGTGCTGCCATAATACCAGCCGATGGCCCTGAAAGTACAAAAAGAATCATTCTCCATCTCTGCCTTCCTCTGCCAAATTGAAATCACGCAGAGATCCACGGCTGCAAATGCCAACTCTCTAAGGGTGTTTTGACTATACACTAGGACTAAACAAAGGGCTGTTGGTTTTCACGGTGGCAGTATGTTTTATATAGCTTATGAAGAGAGAGCAGGATGCCATCAAACCTGCAGCCCATGAAGAGAGAACATACACAGCAGTAATACAGTATAAATACCATTTCAGTTGCAAATTCCCAGTGCCCTTTCAAATGGATATGAGGACAATTAGGCTTATCGGTATAGGCTCTAAAGCAAAACATATATATTTTATGGACAGCTGTGACAGATGCTATTATCTAAATCCTTGAAAGGAGGAGACAAGTTTCAGAAAAACTGTGGGGCTCTGACAGCACCTAAAATAGGATAGATCAAATTCCAGTGGTGCTCCAGCAGTCGCTCTGTATTCCTTCCCCAAAGCTTTGTTGTTCTTAGAGCAGCCCTAATGGTGCCCATTTGCCAGACACTAACAGTTGTAAGGAAAGAATCCAAATGAATGCTCTGAGGTTATCTAACTCACTTCCAAGTTAGTGGGCTGAAAACAAAGACGAGCATTTTGCAAACATTTTCAGTTAATAGTGACTCTGACTCAGAGCTGCAGAGACCTAGGCTGGAGTTTCCACTGATTTGCATCTTAGGCAAATGGTGGCAGGATAGCTCAGTGGTTTGAGCATTGGTCTGTTAAACTCAGAGTTGTAAACTCAATCCTTGAGGTAATCACTTAAGGATTTGAGGTAAAAATTTGTTTGGGGATTAGCTCTTCCTTTGAGCCAGGGGTTAGACTAGATGCCCTCCTGAGGGCCCTTCTAACCCTGATATTCAATAAAGTCCTTGAAATCACTCAGGTTCTTTCAGCTGATTTCAGTAAGCCCTGAATCAGGCCTTTACAGGTATGCAGAATAGGTATAACATTCAACTCATCAGAACCCTCCAGAAAAACCAAACCCCTCTGGCTCATTTCAAACCAAACCTGATTTTTTTCAATTTTTCTCACCGAAACAAAAAACCAAAAACATAAAAAATAATTTGGATTGAGTAAAACATTTCAAACATCGTTTTGAAACGAAACAGTTTCCAAGTGAACCGGGGAAACAAAATGTCAAAATTGTTCACTTCTAAAATGCTGAACTGCTCTATTTTGACTTTAAAAAAATTTTTCCTCATTTTATTTAGCCAAAATACTCACTAAATTTGACCCAAATTCATGAATAATTTCATTCATCATGAAACTGCATGCTTTGGCAAATATAATACTTGACCCCAAAATGTCACCATTTCCCTTCTGTATATAGTTCATGCATGGCCCAGTGGCAGGGCTGCCTAATGAAGAGAACATTGGACTGGGACTCAGGAGACCTAGGTTATTCCTGGCTCAGTAGATTGCTTCCCCTGTGCCTCAGTTTCCCCATCTGTAAAATGTGGATCATGACACTGACCTCCTTTGTAAAGCGATCTGCTGCAAATTGCTATATAAGAGCTAGGTAGTACTGCAGTGTCATATTGTGAAATAACTCGACAAGCTGCAAGCCGTGACTCATTTCCTTATTATGTGATTGGGCCCAATGCAAGCGGCAAATCATCTTGATGTTCCAAATGATTACATTATGCCTAAAGTGTTTAAATAACCTTCCTCCCTCTTTCATAGACTAGGGGCCAGAATGTATTCAGATGCTGTAATTCGCACTCTTGTACATGGCAGGCAGCATAGATCCTGTAAAGGACTTCATTATCACCTTTTGTGTTAAAGAAGAACACACACTTAGTCATAGAAAGAAGCTGCAAATGTTCCCCAGAGCTACAGAGATACCTGAAGAAAAGGCATTTTAAAATGTTACATTGTGGCACAGTCTTTCATGAAAATGATCGAGGTGACTTTACATTGGCAAGATTGCGTCTCGGTCGGAGTGCCGTACTGGTCTTAGTTTGTGACTTCAAGGCTTCAGCTTGAAAGGTAAGCTGATGAGTTGATCACAAGTTAATTAAGTTGTACTTTAGGTAATGATGACTGGCTTTTCATTGCTTCTTGATTCTTCCAGCAAAGCATGTCTGGCTCTTCAATCTGACTTTACTGGATCAAAAAAGATGTGTGTGTGTGTGTGTGTGTGTGTGTGTGTGTACAGATAGCCAGATAAATAGATGGTTAGACAGGTTACAGCTTAGACTGACACCCATCAGAGGTGGTTTGGTATATGTATGTATCTATATGATTCCCTCTAGGGTACCTGACACTGGCCACTGTCAGAAGACAGGATACTGGGCTAGATGGAGCTTTGATCTCACCCAGTAGGGCCATTCTTATGTTCTTATGGAATCCTGCCTCAGCATGTGGGGGGATGGACTACATGACCACTGGAGCTCCCTTCCAACCCTGCATTTCTTTTATGGGTCTGTATGGGGCTAGAGATACACAATATCCTGGATAAATCTTATTAAATTAAGTTTAATGCCTTTGGGGTCCATTGTGTTAAAAATGCAGGCTGCTACTCTGAAAATTGTTTGTGTGTTATTATGAGACTGTATGGAACATCTCCAGGAGGAGGAGATATGCAAATATAATTCCTCCAGTTACCAGCTCTTTGAAGCTTTGCCCTGGGCCAGGGGAGAGGGAGGACCTTTTATCTGCTATGTTAGGACAGTTCAAAGACCTCAGCTGGCTTCTCCAGGGCCCAACAGACAAAGAAAGGACTTTTGAATAAATAGCCAGAATTGAAGCTGGCTCAGGGCCTTCATTCTGATCCAGCAAAGAAACAGGAGCTTCTGTCCAAGGGAGGCCCCAGGCCCCAGGGTTCGGATGGACTGATACCCACCAGAGCCCTTGTGCAGTGCGGGGGTGGGGGTGATCACTGGTAAGCTTATTAGTGTGTGTATTTATTGTTTTAATATATTTTCTCTGTAATGCGCTTACCTTAAGAATACAATGTGCTTGCTTAAAAAGAGCGGTGGGGCAGGTTGTAACTATGGGTAATTATGCTGTGATCAGTCTCTGAAGAGAAAACCAGCAGGCCTGCTTAGGCAGACTCTCTTTGCTGGGAATAACTCAGTGAAGGCAGGGAGCTGCGGCAGCCTGGAGATACCAGCTCTCCACCCAAGAGCGGTGACGGCTGGGGAACCGGAAGCCTTAGGGTGGGTGCCCTTGCTGGCCCACAAGAGGGAAATATAGGTGCATTTACCCTGACCTGTGACAGGTGTGAATGGAGATGGAGAGAGGGAGAGGGAGGCCAGTGCCATTCAGAGATCTGGTGAGACTGAGGATTGCCAAGGGCTGCATTAAGTTCATACACAGCTCTAGGCACCCCCTACATGGTGTTATGCAGCTTTCTGTTGTCGTTGTTGTTGTTGTTGTTGTTGTTTTAATGTACCATTAAACTGAAGACCATGACAAAACAGAAAGCTGTTTCCATTCCGAAAAAATCAGTTTCATTTTGACTTTTGCTGACTTTTTTCTTTTCTATTTTTTTTCCCCAAAAAACAAATGCGCAAAACCAATATGAATTCGTGAAATGTTTCGGTGTTGCCAAATCTTCATTTTTCACCAAAACAAGGTTTGAGCCAAAAAATTCTTGCCCAGCACTAGCCAGGATCCAAAGGTCAGAGGCTCAGACAACTCCCGCCTGGCTCCCGTGACAGAATGATTTTGGAGGGGCCTCATGGAGTTTTTCTTTGACACCTCCCACTCGTATTTCCATAAGGTCAGTGATCCAGGCCCCTGCCAGGGAGAAGTGCCTGCAGATTTTCCTGACGTTGGGAAGTAAACACCAGGCTCTTCCAGCACTCCATTGACTTCATTTGTGTTAATCCCAATTTACATTACTGGGCATGAGAACAGACTCGAGCCTGAGACAGTTAGCAACAGAGTTTAATAGCATTAACCCTGAATTATATGCCCCATTTACATTCCACACAAACCCAATTCATCACTCACCATCTGTATTAACCCCAAGACCAGCCCTCCCTGGGGTGCTAATTCACAAAGTAGTAGTTATTCCACTTTGCCCTCCAATTGCCAGTCCCAGTAAACCCTTTGATGGCGGTAATCGCAGGGATCAGAAAGCAGGCATGTACTTGTGAAAGAAATGAGCCCAGGGGCAAAAAGCAGTATGAGGAACATTTATCTGGGACTAAACTGAACTGCGTGGCTTTTTAATCAAACTGGATTTGGTTTTCCCCATCCTCTTTTCATGCTCCCCATAAACAATAAGCCAGCAGACAAAGCAGAACTTGACATTTGAATGAAACGCAGAAGGCAGCTTGGTCACACTGTATATCATTAACATCCCACTAATAAAATGTCAAGCAGATTCATTCAGGCACTGGGATACCAGCACCCCCGCCAAGAAGTCCATGTTCCTAAAGAGCACAACAGAAAAGGGACAGCCCCCTAATGCTGACACAGGAAAAGGCTGGGTGAACCATCTGTGCAGTGCAGCTTGGCAACATGGCAGGTTATCAGAAGGTGCCCAAAGAGAGCCACCAGGCATGAGCTAGGGTTAAACAGAGGATGCCAGCAGACTTGCTCCAGACACAGCTTTTTAAAACCAAAAGTAAGAAGGATTCTCGCCAAGGACCAAATCCTGCCCTCCTTAGTCACACAAGTAGTGGCACTGCCGTCGCGGAGACTAATCCTGTGAGTGAAGAGAGCAGGTGCGACCCACTCACCCCTTGAAATGTTACCACTGCACTGCTGCAGACACTCCCTACCCCATCGGGGTAGTTAACCCATTGCCCCACAAGGCAGTAGCTATGTCGGCGGAAGAATGTGTCCGTCAATCTAGTGTTGTGTGCACTGGGGGTGAGGTTGGCTTAACTATGTTGCCGAGGGTGTGCATCTTTCACAGCCCTGAGTGATGTAGCTGGGTCCTCTTAGCTTTTGAGTGTAGACCTGGCCTTGGCCCCTCTGTCCTTCTTCAGGATGGACGCTAGACCTGATATTAAGTCTGATAAAACAAACACGGACATTCTGATTCACTCAGACAATTCTCACACAGCTGCTGTGGAGCTCTTTCTGTGGCTCAGTTCAGGTGCTGGAGCAAAACACGGAGATGCAGAGTCCCTTCTGGCAGAGGTTTCACTGAAGTGAGAAAAATGAGACCAGCAGATAATGCCTCTGGGCATTCGGCTGCAGAGAAAGGTCTGAAAGAAACTTGTGAGTGAAATTTAGTATGAAAGCAAGAAATAGAGATGCAGGTAAGCATCTTAAAATTGCTACCTGCAGAGGTAACTCTGAAGGCCTTTTGAAATCAAGGGCAGTTGGACTTCAGGGGGCTTCATTTGGATCAGTCCAGGTACAACAATCGGAACCTTCTCCTTCACCGTCTATAAACAACTTGAAATCTGCTTATGGTCAACCACAAAATCATAGATTATTAGGGTCAGAAGGGAAGATCACCTAGTCCAACCCCCTGCTCAAAACAGGATCAATCCCCAAACAGCCCCCTCAAGGCTTGAGCTCACAACCCTGGATTTGGCAAACTAATGCTCAAACCACTGAGCTATCAATCACAACTGAAGTCAAGTTTATTTAATATTGGCCAGAAAAGCTGTATTGTTTTTCCTACCCCTTAACTCCTCCCTACTAAAGGAACATACACAAAATGGAGTGCTGCTATTTCTCTCACCCTCTTCTTTATCATCACCAAGGAAGATCATCATCTGTAATTCTCAACATGCCAAAGGGAGGCTCTGGAATCCATAGTTAGTTCTTCAAAGACCTGGCAAAAACCCAGAACAATCCGGGCTGGGAAACAGGGATTTGGCATTGTATAGCTATAGCTCACCCAGATCATTTTCAGGAGGACAGAGTAATGATCAAGCAGTGAGACAGTGCATTATGGCTGCACTTAGCTAATCAGGCAATCATTCTTCAAATGAGAAAGACTGACATACATTCAGCAGTAAGTATATGTGTTCAGGGTATCAACTTCAGTATGCTTAGAACATAGCCCAATATGTTGTTTTTAATCTGGTGACGTTATTGTTTATTGGCATTTGTAGTGAGGTACAGTGGCCTGAGAGTAAGGGACCACTATACTCTGCCTGGAAGGCGGAGCCAAGCCAGCTCTGCCCCAGCACCAGAAGCGGAGGGCCGGGACAGGAGTTATAAGAACCGGGCCCTTCAGCTCAGTTGGGAGGGACTCAGGAAACAAGATAGATGTGTCTAGTCTGCTGCAGGACTCTGGCCCTCCTACCGAGCCATGTAGCGCCCTGACAGTGGAGGAGACCAAGTGCAGAGAAGAGCAGCTGGGACTGCCGTCTGCTATTCACCCAGAGGGGACAGAAGACTCCCCGACTGCAGAGCTGTGCCGACATTGGGATAGGAAGTAGCACCGGGAAACCAGACACTAGTCTGGTTATTCTGTCACAGTGCAAGTCGGTGTGTTGCAGTGGGATCCCTGCTGACCCAGTGGCAGGACCACCTGCCACTGTTAGGGCCAAGGGCTGGGACCCAGTGGAGTAGGGTGGGCCCAGGCCCACCTACCCCACTGCTGCCTACCCCACCCCTGAGGTGGCTGCCTACTCACCCCAGGCCTGTGCCTTATGCGTTTGCTGTCTGCCCTGGCTAAAATGGCTCATTGCTCTGCCCCACCCAGTTGGCCAGAGCCATACACTGCTAATTGAATGTTTGTTGTCTGATGCAACGAGACTGAGTGGCCTCTCTAGGAGCCTGAGCCCTAGGGACCACTACAGCCTGACAATAGTACCTAGGTGCGCCAACCAGGCACAGGGCCCTTTTGTGCTACACATTCCAAAAACACTTAGTAAAAGACAGTCTACATAGACAAAGGAAGCAGTATCAGTCCCACTTTACAGAGAAATCAGCTGCCTCCCGCAAGGCCATACCATTAATCTGTAGCAGAGGTGGGAACTGAGTTACAGACCCATGCCTTAACCACTAGACAGCCTTCTAGTCTGAACAGCCTGAATACCTGTGTTAAACTGGCTCCAAGGTGAATCTGCTGCCTTGCACGGATCTTGCAGTCTGCTACTTGACTCATTTGTAGGGGATGCGCCATTCCCCTTTCCAGGATTATGGTTATAGTTAGATGTTTTGCCTTCTTGGGTTGGGCACTGTAACTGCAGAAGTGCTCCGCTGCCATGGTCTAGCAAGCCTCCACGGCAAGAACCTCGTATTGGCATTATATTTACTAGCCCAGCTACACCCAACATTTGTCTAGCCCACATCCTGTTTCCCCAACTAGATGAAAATGTTAAGTGAAGGGGAAAAGGCAGCTTGTAGAATACGGAATATTACACAGTATTTGAACCAGCATCAGATTCCATTTTAAAAGCATGTCCTCAGCATGAACCCAGCATCAAGAGGCTTTGTTTCTACAGCTACCAAGCTGTCATGTGCTTGGCTCCAAGGAAAACTCTGTAAGTGAAAAGTGCTGAGGAAGGACCATCTCAGCAGCGTTTTGGTCGCTCTGCAGACTCCAATTAGATGACTTATTTGCCCTTCCGACATCTTTGATGGTTTAACATGGCACATTTGCAGATGCATTATACTTATAAATAATGCACCAATGTCAACATGCTTTCTGGGTTCACTTCAGCTAAAATATTAACTAAGTTGTCACTTCATCATTTGCTTACTTTGGATTTTCTTGGATTTAATGTTCATTTTAAATCTTTTATAAATTACCCCATTACCTTTTGTATCCTAGCACGAAATGCACAAATTTCTTTGAATCACTCTTGCATCCCCTAATGTTAGCAAAGACGAGCACAGGAGTCTGCCACCCAGGAGCTATTAAAACTAATGCCTCTCGCTTAATCCCTCCCATAATTTCCAGTTAACCAACGAGGCAAAAAATAATGACTTTATCAGCTGAAGTCTGTTACATCTGTTTTATTCCCACATTGGCGCACGACCATTTAAATTGAGTTGCAGTTTAATCAACTAAGTGGACCACCTCTTGAGGAAAAAAGAAAAACTAGGTCGCTGTGTTCTTAAGAGCAGCAAAAGAGATGACTGCTTAACTCTGAAGTGTCAACGCAGCAAACAGAGAATATTTAAAATCTTATGTAACCAGCACAGGGGGCTCTTGTTTGGCAAGACCTGGCCAGAGTACAGAACAAGCGTCTTTCTTTGTAAGGTTCTCAAACGCGATTCCTGGTGCTGGAACTTTTCAGAGAAACAACAAATATTCAGAGCCATGAAAGCAGTATTTTGAATTTGGGTTCAGGTTTTGGGTTTTTTCTGTTAGGTATTAAAGTTTCAGAAAAAAAGATTTGCAAATGTTTCCTTTGCATTACCAGCAAGTCATTTGCAAGCCACCAAATGTCAGGTCCTAGGCTGATATAAATCAACGCAGCTCCGTTGACATACACAGATTGATATCAGCTGATGATGATGATGATGATTAATAATTTGCAATGTAGTAGTACCCAGTCAAGGTACTGGTGTTGTGCCAGGATCTCTCTGGCTGATCCGCTCACTCTTTCTTGGTCTAGAGAACATCTAATCTGCAGTATTTTAATTAGAACATATTTTGTCTGGGCTTTTAAAAGCCTGGTGTGTTACAACCTAAAGCCCTACCCACAGGAGTGTCATTCAAGTCAAGCATAGCAGGGACAGAATCCTTGTTCTTCTGCTGCTGCTCAGTAACAGGCTGAGGCCATCTTCTCAGCCCCCATACCCCCACAGAGCTGGCCGTGGCATCCAGCACCTGCTGGTCTCTGAACTCATGTGTGTGTGTATGTGGAGATCGGGCTTGTGGGTGTAACTTAGCTGCTTTTCCAAAGCCCTTTAGGCCCCTGCACCTACTGAACAGGCATCTGCTGTGCTTCTCACAGGAGCACAATTCTGCAGATAGGCTCTTTCTATCACAACTTGTCTGGAGTCTGCCTGGGAGGGCTTCCAGCCAGAGATTACCCCACCGAGAAGAAACCTGTGCAGCCTGACTGGGAAGATTGATGCAGGATAGTTTATAACCGGGCTCACTAGAGCAGATGTACTCTTCAAGCCAGCTGTAACTTCCACTACAGAAATGGGGATCTACCAAACTGTGTAAGGTCCCCCGCAAAAGTCATGAGCCTCCTGCAGTTCTTCTTCTTCCTACTGTATTTGTCTTTGATCACAAACACTTTTTGCATCCAAATCTGACAATGGACAATGGTCACATTCATTTTAACTCTCAGTAAACAGAGCCACCTGACTTCTCCTGAAGAGCCTCCATGTTTCTGGACTGGAAGTGAGCTGTCTAGCCTGGTGGTTAGAGCTAGGCTGAGAGAAAGGCGCCAGAGCCACAGGACAAAGCCAGAGTCAGGGACCAGGAATCAAGCCAAGGGTCAGAACTGGAATCAGAATCTGGGCAAGGAAACGGGACTGGGACGACAGGAGCAAGGCTCAGAACAAGGCAGACGCAGGATCAATCATAGCTGCAGGTGTAAGAAGTGAGCAGAAGGGACCATCATGATCAGCCAGTCTGACTTCCTGCACATCGCAGGCCACAGAACCTCAGCCATCCACTCTGGTAACAGAACCTTGACCTCCAGCTGAGTTACTGAACTCCTCAAATCATCATTTAAAGACTTCACGTGAAAGAGAATCCACCATTTACACTAGTTTAAACCTGCAAGTGACCCAGGCCCCACGCTGCAGAGGAAGGTGAAAACCTCCAGGGTCTCTGCCAATCTGAACTGGGGAAAATTCTCTCCTAACCCCAAATATAGTGACCAGTTAGACCTTGAGCATTCGGGTGAGACCCAGCAGCCAGACACCAGGGAAAGAATTGTCTGTAGTAACTCAGAGCCCTCCCCATCTAGTGTCCCATGTCTGGCCATTGGAGATATTTGCTGTGAGCAGTTGCAGATCGGCTACACGCCATTATAGGTAGTCGCATCATACCATCCCTTCCATAAATTTATCAAGCTCAGTCTTGAAGCCAGGGAGGTTTTTTGCCCCCACTGCTCCCCTGGGAAGGCTGTTGCAGAACTTCACTCCTCTACTGGCTAGAAACCTTCATCTAATTTCAAGCCTAAACTTGTTGATGGCCAGTTTGTATCTGTTTGTTCTTCTGTCAGAAGTGGTGCTTCACTTAAATAACTCTTCTCCCTCCACTGTATTTGTCCCTCTGATGTATTTATGGAGAGCAATTATATCTCCCCTCAGCCTTCTTTTGGTTAGGCTAAACAAACCAAGCTCTTTCAGGCTCCTCTCATAAGGTAGGCTTTCCATTCCTCGGATCATCCTAGTAGCCCTTCTCTGCCCCGGTTCCAGTATGAATTCCTCTTTTTTAGACATGAGAGACCAGAACTGCACACCGTATTCCAGGTGAACGCTCACCAGTGCCTTCTATAATGGCAGGGGCAGCAGGTTTGTATAATTTTTGGTGGTGCCCCTGCCCCCCCGCACACACACATACCTGCCTTGTAAGCCAATATATATTTTTTAAAATAATGTAAAAATGTGAGGGCTCTAGGTGGGGCTGGTGATGAGGGGTTTGGGGTGTGGGAGGGGTTCAGGCAGAGGTTGGGGTGCAGGGGTGAGGGCTCTGGGGTGGGGCTGGTGATGAGGGGTTTGGGGTGTGAGAGGGGTTCAGGCAGAGGTTGGGGTGCAGGGGTGAGGGCTCTGGGGTGGGGCTGGTGATGAGGGGTTTGGGGTGTGAGAGGGGTTCAGGCAGAGGTTGGGGTGCAGGGGTGAGGGCTCTGGGGTGGGGCTGGGGATGAGGGGTTTGGGGTGTGAGAGTGGGTTCAGGCAGAGGTTGGGGTGCAGGGGTGATGGCTCTGGGGTGGGACTGGGCATGAGGCGGTTGGGGTGTGAGAGAGGTTCAGGCAGAGGTTGGGGTGCAGGGGTGATGGCTCTGGGGTAGGGCTGGGGATGAGGGGTTTGGAGTGTGAGAGGGGTTCAGGCAGAGGTTGGAGTGCAGGGTGAGGGCTGCAGGGGTGTGAAGGATTCAGGCAGAGGTTGGGATGCAGGGGTGAGGGCTCTGGGGTGGGGCTGGGGATGAGGGGTTTGGGGTGTGGGAGGGGGCTCGGGGCTAGGACAGAGGTTTGGGGTGTGGGGTGAGGACTGTGGGGCAGGGGTGCAGGCTCTAGGGTGGGGTGGAACTGGGGTGAAGAGTTTGGGGTGCAATCAGGCTGCCCTAGGGATGGAGCCAGAGAGGAGGACTCGCCCCAGCCCTCTCCCCACCAGCAGCAGCAAGCTCCAGGGGAGGGGCTTCCCTCTCCACCCAGGCAGCATACTCACCACACACCACTGTCACAGCATGTGCTCCTAGGGCCCCTCTCAGGTCCAGGAAGCCCCCTCGCCTCCCCTGCGGTGGGTGCTGGGGGGAGGCTGCCATCACATGTGTGCCTTCTCCCCTACTGCCTCACAGTGGGTGGGGGATGGGCTGCCACTTGCCCAGCGTGGGGCAGGAGTGGTGATTACTGGCAGGGGAGCCCCTGTGTTGGTGGTGGGTCCCACCGAAAAAGGGAAGGGTCTGAGGTGGAAGGGGTCAGCCTGCCCTGGCATTAGTGGATGGGGAGCATTAGGACCCGGTAGCGGCAGTTGATACCCAGAGCCAGAGGTGCAGAGCTGCCGGGGAGAGGCAGGGACACTCCAGGACCCAGGGGATGCACATGGGGGGAGCAAGTGGGCGGCTGGGAGACACTCAGGGGAGGCGTACAGGGATGGCAGGCACCATCTTCTCCAATTTAACTAATAATTTCACATGTGGAACTATATCAAATGCCTTACTGACATCCAGGAAGAGACCCGGCTCCAAACATTGGTAGTGCTGGGCCCTTGGGCCCTGAATATTGCTGGAGCCCAGGCTCCACTGGCCCATATAACTTGCTGCCCCTGTAACGGTATCAACACTTCCCTGTCTCTGCTGGAAATACCATGCCTAATGCCTAGAATTTCATTAGCCTTTTTCACAGCCGCATCATATTGGCAGTTCATAGTCATCCTGTGATCAACCAGTATACCCAGGTCTTTAACCTCACTTCCAACTAATAAGTCCTCAGTTTATACCAAAAAAATCTTGTTGTTAGTCCCTAAGTGAATGACCTCGCACTTCGCACTATTACTCCAGTTCACAAAGTCATCTAGATCTTCTCATGTGCTATTCCGGTTCTCCTCCGCATTAGCAATACCTCCTAAGATTGTATCATCTGCAAATTTTATTAGCCCAGTCCTGCTTTTTGTGCCAATGTCAGTAATAAAAATGTTAAATAAGATTAGTCCCAAGACTGATCCTGGAGGAATTCCACTAGTAACCTCCTTCCAGCCTCACAGTTCACCTTTCAGTATGACTCACTGTAGTCTCCCCTTTAACCAGTTCCTTATTCACCTTTCAGTTCTCATATTAATCCCCTTCTTCTCCAATTTAACTAATAATTTCACATGTGGAACTGTATCAAATGCCTTACTGACATCCAGGTAGATTAGATCTACTGCATTTCCTTTGTCTAAAAAATCAGTTCTCTTCTCAAAGAAGGATTTCTGGTTAGTCTGGAACACTCTAACTTTTGCAAAACCATGTTCTATTTTATCCCAATCACCGTTTACCTCTATGGTCGTAACTAATTTCTCTTTCAACCTTTGTTCCAAGACCTTGCATACAGTTGAGATCAAACTAACAGATCTGTAATTTCCCAGGTCATGTTTTTCCTCCTTTCTTAAATATAAGGACTATATTAGCAATTCTCTACGGCCCTGTACCTATTGAGTTTCTGGGAACTGGGCGGGCGGAAGCCCAACCAATGCTAAAGGATCCCCCTTCAGCCTAAGGGGAGGATCCACAGGACCTCAAAAACCCAACTGATTTCGGGAGACAACTAATAAAAGAACAGGGACAGGAGTGTGGTCAAAGGGTCATAAGAAGAGAGCCTGACGGGGACACCGAGCACAGAACCCCGCACAGCGCTCACTGCTCCTCGAAGGTGTCAAGGGAGCCAGTGGACGCTGCCCAGAGGAACTCTGCCCGGATACGTGAACGGACTAAGGATCGAAAACAAGCCCCACAGTCACAGGAGTCTCCCTCGGCTAACCTCCTCTCCCTGGTTGCGTAGATGGCCATTTTAGCCAAGGCGAGGAGCAGGTTGACCAGGAGGTCTCGCGACTTTGTGGAGCCACAGATAGGGAGTGCATAAAGAAGGAGGCGAGGGGAAAAGTGCAGCCAGAAACGTAACAGGATATTGGTGAGGAGCCGGTATAGGGACTGCAACCTACCGCACTCTAAGTAAACGTGCGCCAGGGTCTCCCGCACGCCACAGAAGGGGCAGGTGTCTGGGACAGGGGTAAATCGCGCCAAGTACATGCCCGTCCTCATGGCCCCCTGGAGGAGCCACCAACTGATATCTCCAGCGGGCCTTGGGACCAGGGTAGAGTATATGCTGGCCCACCGGGGCTCCTCCCCCTCCAGAGGTGGCAGGAGGTCCCGCCACTTTGTGTCGGGGCGGGACATGAGGATGAGGAAGTGAAGGGTGTGGAGCACGAGCGTGTAGAGATGCTTCCTTGGTGCGGTTTGGAAGCGGAACCCCTGCAGATCGTGCAGCCGGCTTCTACGGCCCTGTAGTGGGGTGGTTACCCGCTCCTGCCCTGAAGGGTTTAAAAAGCAACCTGGGAGGGCTTGAAAGCTGCAGCTCTAAAAGCTGGGCTGACTGGGGAAGTGGCCGCAGCTGGGCCACAGCCTAATCAGGCCACAGCCAGCCTATATAAAAAGCCTGTGAGCCAGGAGCCCAGAAAGTCTCCCTCTGCCTGTAGGGAGCTAGAGACAGGGTACCTCAGTGGAGCAGGGCTAGGGAAAGGCAGAGGAGCAGGGGAGCTCCTGCCTGGAAAGCCCCAGGCTGCGGCCTAGCATAAGGCCAAGAGGTACTGAGGGTTGCAGAGAGCAGCTCAGGGGTAGGCCAAGGCAGCCAATCCAAACCCAACCTTGCCAGTGATGTGTAGGCTGATACTGCAGTCTGCCCCAGGGCATGGAGCTAGATGATGACTGGCAGTAGCTGTATACTGAGGCGAGGTGGGGATAGTGGGTGGTGGTTCCCCGGGGAGAGGAGACCCTAAGACTGAGGGGTTACTGCCAGGGGGCAGCACTCCAGTTAAAGAGGCACCGGGGTCCAGAGAGGGACACGGGGGCCAGAGGACAGGCAGATCACCGGCCTGCAGAGGGCACTCCAGAGCTGGAATGTGCTAATTCCCAGAAGTCACCAGCAGGAGACGCAGCAAGGGTGAGTCCACACGTCTACAGGCCCTCAAGTTTATAGAGTCATTAAAAATCCTTGCTATTGATCTTGCCATTTCATGTGCCGGTTCCAGGACTAAGACAGGATGGCTCACGCCCTCGGCCTCTGGCCCACCATCTATCTTCCCGGAAGCATCCCATCTCTATCCCCTTTACCACATGGACTCCTACGGATATTGCCAGCTTGGAGGACAGAAACATAAAGTGAGGTTTCAGACCAATCAAAGTTGACATAATGGAGTGCTGGCGTTCACAAATTGCACCGAACAGCTTGTCCTCAGCACACTATCCAAAACCATCAAAGTCAATCCTCTGAACCACCTAGTTCTGAAATGATTCCACTCTCTACTGAAATGCGAAAGAGCCAAGAGTTTCCAGCTGGATAACGAACAACTATATTGAAAACAGGTGTGTTGAAATACTTGTCCCCTGTGTGAGCTGCATCAGAAGAGCTTTATGGGTGGAGAAGCAGAAAATAAAATATAAAGTAACTGAGAGGAAGACGAAAATGGTCTGGAAGCATGATTTAATCACACAGGGCCTAATTCATAGTTTTTAACTCCAGAAGAGACCACTATGATCATCCAGTCTGACTGCCTGCATAGTGCAGGCCAGAGAATTTCATCTCGTGATTCCAGCATCCAGCCCAACAATTTCTAGTTGAACTAGAGCATCTCCGCTAGGCTGTCTACACTTGGAGCTATGCCGTCTACCCCTGCCCCACATACATACACGGCACAGGTAGCCCATGCCATCACCTGCCACTGCCCAGGCCTCTACTGTTTTTAGTGAGCTGGGTCAATGAGTATGAGTGCTAGCCTATGTGTATTTGACCTGAGAATCACATCTCCAGCTCCAAGTGTAGACGTACCCTTAAAAGAAACATCCAATTTTTACTTAAGTCCTGCTGACACTGGGAAATTTACCAGCATAGCCATTCCAGAATAACATTGAAAGTAGAGTAATTTTGATTCTGAAAGAGTGTCCACCCGGGGAAGTTATTCCAGATAGGGAAATTATACCAGAATAGTTATAGCAGAATAGTTGATTGTCATGCCTATTCTGGAACAATTTCCCTCACTTAGACACAACCTTAAAATCTCCAACTGATGGAGAATTTACCTTGCCCCTTGGCAATCTTTTCCAATGGCCTTCAATGTTGACTTCAGCTAAGCCATGCCAATTGACACCAGCAGAGAATTTGCCTCCGGTTAGGGCTGGCCAGAAAATCAGAATTCTGTCTCGTGAAAAATTTTGAGAGTTCAATATTTGATTTCATTCACTGCAGAACACAAATGAAACCCTTTGAAATATTTCAGGAAAAATAATAGAGCAAGCTCCATTCCCAAGTAGCCAATAGTTTAGAAGTTAGGCCATTCATGTGGGGTGAAAGAGAACCAGGCTCAAGTGCCTGCTCCAAATTAGGTAGAGCAGTGACTTGGACCTAAATCATCTACCTCCCTGATGACTGCTTAATCCCTAAGCTATTGCTACTAGGTTGCTCTTGCACAAGAAATTCCATCCTGAACCTAGGAAACCTTTCTCAGCACCATTTTCATCAAAACTCAGACCAACCTGATTGCTTTCTACGATGAGATGACTGGACTTGTGGATGGGGGCAAAGCTGTTGATGTTGTATACCTTGACTTTAGTAAGGCTTTTGACACGGTTTCCCACAGCATTCTGTCCAAGCAAAACTAAGAATAGGTAGGAACGTGGAAAGTGGAAATAGAAAATTTGGGTTGAAATCAACGGGCTCAAGTGGGTTAGGTATCAATGGCACACCCTCCAGTGGGCAACCAAGTAACAAGTGTGGCCCAGGGTCCCTGTTCGCAGGGCCCGTCTATTCAAATGCCTCATTAATGACTGGACCGAATAGCTTTGCCATTAATAAAATTTGCAGATGACACCAAAGTTGGGGGGAGTGTGACACCCGGGAGGCAGAAGTGATAGCACAGGGAGAATAGAACAAATTTGAGGACGAGTGGCCACAAAGAACCTCTATCGAAGGTGAAACAAGGACAAGAGTCAAAGTCCGCACTAAGGACAGTAAAACCGCCATGCACGCTACAGGGCGACAAGGCTGGGAACGCGTTGGCTTAGTAGCAGGGCTGCCAAAAAGGATTCTTGGGTTACCGGTAGATGGAAAGGTTTGAACATGAGCCTACATGTGCTCACTTGGTAGCCAAAAAGGCTTAAATACATACGCTGGGCGTATTAGAAGAGTGTCCGAGCGACGAGGGATTATGTATTCCCCCTATTGTCGGTGCACTGTGAGGCCGCATCTGGAATAGTGGTGTCCAGTTTTGGGCGCCAACTACAAAAAGGACGTGGAACAATGCGAGCAAGTCCAGCGGAGGGCAACAAAAGGATTAGAAGGACAAGAGCACATGACTTATGAAGAGAGACTGAAGGACTGGGCTATTAGCCGCAGACAGAGGGAAGCAAAGGGGGGATTTGATAGCAACCCTCTACTCTACCGTGATTGGAGGTCGTCCCAAGGAGGAGGGACTAGGCGGGTGCTCAGTGGTGACGGAGACAGAACAAGGACAAATGGTTAGAAGTGCACGCTGCGGAAGGCCGAGTCGGGATAGTTAGACAGAACAAAACTCTGACTAGGAAGTGGGTGAAGGTAGTGAATGGGTGACCTAGGGAGGTGAGAGGAATCTTTAGAGCTATTTAAAGTCCGGCTAGACCGCACCCTGGCTGGGATTATTTAGGGAAAATGGTCCTGCCTTTAGCAGGGGGTTGGACTAGATGACCTCGTGAGGTCCCTTCCAACCTTTTGATTCTATGATTCTATGATTCTATTTCCATGAAAAGCTTGGTTTCAAACTGACATTTTCTGGCAAAAAAATCATTTGACAAGAAATTCCCACACAGCTGTACACCTCTGCCTCAATACACTCTAACTGTACGAAGTCTAAAACTTCCCTCAGCACATCTAGACAAACCTGCAAAAAACATTTGACCAAGCTGCCAGTAAACAAATTGCTTATTTTATCTTCCTATAATATAATATAATATAATATAATATAATATAATATAATATAATATAATATAATATAATATAAAAATCTGTATAATTGGATGTTTTCTCTTTCAGGTCTCTTTCAATCTGTAGTAATGCATTTTTTGTGTATCTACGGCCTTGTCTACACTACAGGGGAAAGCCAATCTAAGCTATGCAATTTGAGTAACGTGAATAGAATAGCTCAAGTCGACATAGCTTAGACCTACTTTCCACGGGGTCCACACTATGCGGTGTTGACGGGATAGCGTCTCCCGTTGACTCCTGCTATTCTTCGTGTTCCAGTGGAGTACTGGAGTCGACGGGAGAGTGATCTGCAGTCGATTTAGCGGATCTTCACTAGACCTGCTAAATTGACCGCTGATGCATCAATCTCCGTGCGTCAATCCCCCAGTAAGTGTAGACAAGCCCTGTGACCGTGAAGGTGTAGTTATGATCTCCCAACTGTGCAGTAAGAAAAACAAAAAGGTAGAAGTTACAAATATACAAAAGAGACAAAGAAGGAAAGAGAATGTTGTGAGAACAGATATCTTCACAGGTGCTGGAACTAGGAATGCTGGGGGCCGGGCTGTCACACCCCCTGGCTTGAAGTGGTTTCCATCATATAGAGGGTTTACCGTCTGGGTCATATAGAGGGTTTACAGTTTGGGTCAATGGCTCTCAGCACCTCCATGATACAATTGTTCCAGCGCCCCTGGATAGCTTGGTCTTCTACAGAGTTCTTTAATACGTTCAAGAGTCAGGCCACATCTACGCCCCAGCACTTACAGTGCCACAGCTGCACCGATACAGCTGTTCTGCTGTACCATTCGTAATGGAGATGCTCTAATCTCTCCCATTATAACGCCTGCCTCTGCAAGAGGCAGTAGCTATGTCAGCAGGAGAAGCACTCCTGACGACATAGCACTGCCTACACCAGGGCTTAGGTTGGTGTAATTTATGTCGCTCAAGGGTGTGAATTATTCACAGCCCAAGTGACGTAGTTATACTGAAGTAACGTGTAGTGCAGACAAGTTCTCACCTGCAGCATAATTGAAGTGGCTCACTCTGGAGAATGTAGGAACTGCACCCTATTGGAAACGTAAGTTGAGACGCTATTAGCAGGGGATGTGGAGATTGGACAGAAGTTTCTGGAACTGGTATTTGATTGATTGGGAAGCAGAGAGGTTGGAACAAAAGAATCTGATTGGTGGATGTCGATTACCGGTAAAAAGACTTGGAAAAAAGAAGAAAAGGGTCACCTTAAACTGTAGCAGCACAGTCTGAGCCCCAAGGGAAATGAGAATTTTGCCATTAACTCAGGAGCAGGCCTGGGCCTCAAAGATCAATGGGGCGATAGACATTAAACACCACCGCTTGTGTTGTGCTCAGAAATTGGCTACGGGGAAAATGGCTGATGTAAGTTTAATTTCAGTATAAAATAAATTGCTTGCCACAGATTACAACCAGAGCTGGCTGGGGACTTATTTTTTTCCCTATACGTTTTTGTTGCAAAATTTAAAACTGAACAATTTTTTTCTGATTTTCAGCACAAATAAATGAATGGTTTAATGGAAAACTATTTTTCAAGGAAATAAATCATTTTTGAAGAAAATAATTGTTTGACAAAAAAAATTATCAAAAAATGTTTCCAACAGCTCTAATTGAAACATCGTTTTTCATGGAATTCGACGAATGAATCTAATATCAGTGCAAGGACAAACACTCAGGCCACAGAGTCTGCAGGCTTCATTCCTTCCCACGTGCTGGCCAGAGCAGCTGGCTAGGAGGAGACCACTGCTCTTCAAGAAGGGGTGAAGTAACTTTCTCCCTTCCCAGAGAAAGGAGAATGGTTATGATGAATCTGAAGCACGTTTCATTCTCTGCTTCTGGGGCAATACAGACAGGCACTGATTCTGTCTCAGGGCAGACTGTCAAGTTACATCTCGCCCAGAGAGTAAGTGGCTTTCCCAGGGTCACAAGGAATGCATGCCATGGCTGAGACTTGAAGCTAGCTCCTTGCCCAGTGCCATACGCACAAAGCAGATGCTTGCTTTCTAAACCAGCCAGCTGGACCTACACCCTCTGATGAGGAAAAAAAAATGTGAAAATGATTGATCAGACAGATAGAAGTGGGCAAGTGCTGCCTAACTGCCTATCTGCTTATCCATCCACCCAGATGGATTTCTTATTCTTTTTTATCTTTTCTTTATTTGCCATCTGCTTTCCTGTTTCTTCATTCCATTCTCCCAGCCTATAGAGTTATCAAAACAATTCCACCACTTTGCCCACCAAAGGACATTTTGCCTGTTTGTTTGTTTTAATTTACTTCCTTAAACGATACTTCTTGGTACTTTGAATTCCACACTCGTGTGCATGCCTGCTGCACGTTTGACATTGCTCCAAGGTCGACAGCACTATAGAAAAGCTACAGGATTCAAGTCATGCTGCAAATTCTTGATAAGTAGCTGGTAAGCAGTTTCATTTGTATAGGTAATGACAAATTTTAACAGTAATAAGATGCACATCAAAAGTTAGCAGATTTAATTTATTTTGTTTGTATTAATGTGTTTCTGCATGACTAAGCCCAACCAGTTTGAAATTAGCTCATTTAAAATTGCAGAATAATCAATCGAGGCTGAAAGACCCAGCTTGCTGTAAATATCTTGCCGTGTGATCTTCGGCTGGGTAAGTAAGAGCACTAATACATTCTCCCACTCTTCTTGATTTCGTTGTTTAACCCATATATCAGCGTCAGACTAAAATCCTAATGGGGGACGGTAAGCCTTATGTGTAGTTTTATTTACTACAAACCCCGTTCGTGTCCCCACTGAAGCCAATGGGAGTTCTGGCTGCAAGAGAAATGCAAGGTTAGACTATAAGCAAATCACTGTGATCAAGTTGCAGGCAAAATAATAGGCTACCAGCCAGTAAGTTATATAAGACCATGATTCAGTGAGTATTTAAGTGTCTGCCTAACTATAAGCATGTAAGCAATTGTACTGATCTCAATGAGACTCCTGTCCTTCATACAGTACTGGGGCCTATCCAACATCCTCCTGAAATCAATAGAAATATTTCCATTGACTTCAATGGGCATTGGATCTGTGCTCCTTGAAATGGATGGGAAAAGTGCTATTGAGTTTAGCGGTTCAGGATCAGGCCTTGAAGGAACAGCTATTCAGATGCTACTGTGGTGTGAAATAGAGAGCGTTTGAGCCATAAAATTCAGATCTGTGCTTCAGCGCCCGAGGAGCGTTCAGATTTGTGGTTTCGATTCAGCCCATTATGAGCATTAGGGCCGGTTGCAAAAGTCAGAGCCAGATTCCGTTTCTAACCTTCGGCCTGGCTCCCAAGGTGTCAGAGACGGGGGTCAGTTCAGGCCTGTCTCTGAACTTGGCTATGTAAGCTCAGTTAATTCCCATGTAAAATCCATCAGACTGTGTCAAAATGTCCAAATGCCCACACATCCGTCCATTTCACGTAGTGGTGGGGATAGACCGCAGAGCCATGTGGTATGGAGTCACCATGCCCCTTGAACAGTCTCATCTGTACTCTGCTCACTAATCCTTCTCCCCCGGGACACATTCCAACCCTCTCAACAACTCTGAGCAGCAACCATCTTGTTCAGAGATCAGCCAGCCCCAGAAACATTTCCTCTTCCTCTCACTAAATGTGGAATACATCCACCTCCTGCTCCCCAGCACCACCACCCTCACACTGTGTGCAGTTACTCCTGCACGGGCAAGATTCGCCATTGCGACAGTGGTGGTGCTTCTTTATGTGAGCGTCTCGCTGTCTGACAGGCTGCTCATCCTGGTGACCTGCCATGGTCCGAAACGGGAGCTGTGTGCCATAGGAAAGGGGAGGTCCCTAACCTCCTGACGGGCAAAGCATGGATTTCTAGTCTTGAAGGCTTCAGAGCATTTTAGAGCCCTGTCAGCCATGTGCAGCAGGATCAGTGATGACTCAGGGACACGGCTTTACAAGCAAAGGGACACACACGCAGAACACACATTCCGGCCCCGATTCAGCCAGGTACTAAAGCACATGCTTAACTTTAAGCACATGAGTAATCCCACTGACTTATAGACTCATAGACTCATAGACTCACAGGTCAGAAGGGACCAATATGATCATCTAGTCTGACCTCCTGCACAAAGCAGGCCACAGAACCCTACCCATCTACTTCTATAACAACCCCTAACCTATGTCCGAGTTACTGAAGTCTTCAAATTGTGGTTTGAAGACCTCAAGCTGCAGAGAGTCCACCAGCAAGTGACCCATGCCCCACGCTGCAGAAGAAGGCGAAAGACTTCAATGGAATGACTTACATGCTTAAAATTATGCACATACTGTACTTAAGTACCTTGCTGAATCAGGGCCACACTCCTTGACTCTGCCAGGGGATCCACAGGCACCCAGTTCTATTGACTTCATTAAGGCGTAAGGGTCCACACCACAGACAAACATCTGACAGGGATGGTCTGCGTGTACTTATTTCTGCCTCAGCTTGGTGGGGGCACTGGTTGGCTTCCTGAAGCACTGTCCAGCCCTACATTTCTATACTAGCAGACTGCACTGCAGTATCAGGGCTGTATTAGGATAATGCACATGACTGGAATATTGGTATAGGAGGGTACAGCTTGCTCAGAAAGAACCAGCAAGGAAAAAAGAGGTGAGGTGTTGCCTTATACGTTAAAAATGTACACACTTGGACTGAGGTTGAGATGGAAATAGGAGACAGACTTGTTGAAAGTCTCTGGGTAAGGATAAAAGGGGTAAAAAACAAGGGCAATGTCATGGTAGGGGGTCTACTACAGACCACCGAACTAGGAAGAAGAGGTGGATGAGGCTTTTTTTAAACAACTAACAAAATCATCCAAAGCACAGGACTTGGTTTAATGGGAGACTTCAACTACTCAGACATCTGCTGGGAAAATAATACAGCAGGGCACAGATTATCCACCAAGTTCTTGGAATGTATTCGAGACAATTTTTTTATTTCAGAAGGTGGAGACAGCTAACAGGGGAGAGGCTGTTCTAGATTTGATTTTGACAAACAGGAAGGAACTGGTTGAGAATTTGAAAGTGGAAGGCAGCTTGGGTGAAAGGGATCATGAATTACTTGGACAAATTAGATGTCTTCAAGTCACCAGGGCCTGATTAAATGCATCCTAGAATACTCAAGGAGCTGACTGAGCAGATATCTGAGCCTTTAGCAATTATTTTGAGAAGACATGGAAGCCAGTCTATAAAAAGGGAAATAAGGACAACCCAGGGAATTACAGACCAGTCAGCTTAACTCCTGTACCCAGAAAGATAATTGAGCAAATAGTTAAGCAATCTATTTGCAAACACCCAGAAGATAATAAGGTGACAAGTAACAGTCAACATAGATTTGTCAAAAACAAATTGTGTCAAACCAACTTGATAGCTTTCTTTGACAAGGTAACAAGCCTTGTGGATAGGGGGGAAGTGGTAGGTGTGGTATATCTTGATTTTAGTAAAGCTTCTGATACAGTCCCACATGACCTTCTCATAAATAAACTACAGAAATACAACCTAGATGGAGCTACAGATGCTCCCCAGGTTACGCAAACCCTACTTACGGAAATCCGGATTTACGGAAAAAATCCATAAGTTCTGTAAGCTTTTTTTTTTTTTTTTTTTTGCATAATTTTCAGAGATACGTTCCCGACTTACACAAAATTTGGAACGGAATAATTTCATAAGTCGGGGACCTTCTGTACTATAAGGTGGGTGCAAAACTGGTTGGAAAACCATTCCCAGAGAGCAGTTATCAGTGGTTCATGGTCATGCTGGAAGGACATAATGAGTGGGGTCCCACAGGGATCAATTCTGGGTCCAGTTCTGTTCAATATCTTCATCAGTGATTTAGATAATGGCGTAGAGAGTACACTTAAAAAGTTTGTGGACAATAACAAGCTGGGAGGGGTTTCAAGTGCTTTGGAGGATAGGATTAAATTCAAAATGATCTGGACAAACTGGAGAAATGGTCTGAAGTAAATAGGATGAAATTAGTAAGGACAAATGCAAAGTACTCCACTTAGGAAGGAACAATCAGATGCACACACACAAAATGGGAAATGACTGCCTAGGAAGGAGTACTGCAGAAAGGGATCTGGGGGTTAGAGTGGACCACAAGCTAAATATGAGTGTAACAGTGTAATGCTATTGCAAAAAAAGTGAACATCATTCTGGGATGTTTTAGCAGGAGCATTGTAAGCAAGACATGACAATTAATTCTTCCACTGTACTCTGCTCTGATTAGGCCTCAACTGGAGCATTGTATCCAGTTCTGGGCGCCACATTTCAGGAAGGATGTGGACAAATTGGGGAGAGTCCAGAGAAGAGCAACAAAAGTGATTAAAGGTCTAGCAAACATGACCTATGAGGGAAGATTAAAAAAACTGGGATTGTTTAGTCTGGAAAAGAGAAGACTGAGAGGGGATATGATCACAGTTTTCAAATATGTAAAAGGTTGTTACAAGGAGAAGGAAGAAAAATTGTTTTTCTTAACCTCTGAGGACAGGACAAGAAGCAATGTGCTTAAATTGCAGCAAGGGCGGTTTAGGGTGGACATTAGGGAAAATTTCCTTTCTGTCAGGGTGGTTAAGCACTGGAATAAATTGCCTAGGGAGGTTGTAGAATCTCCACCATTGGAGACTTTTAAGAGCAGGTTAGACCAACACCCGTCGGGGTAGTCTAGATAATACCTAGTCCTGCCTTGAGTGCAGAGGACTGGACTAGATGACCCCTCAAGGTCCCTTCCAGCCCTGTGATTCTATGATTCTGTGCACTGTGCTCATTTACTGTTATGCACTTGATGCTACAGTTCAAGCCAATGGGCAGCAGGCTTAGAAAAATCTCAAAACAGCATTTTAACATTTCGATCTCATGTGTCAATATTTTTCTCTGCAAAGACGTAACCTTTTGCTCTTTCTTTAATGATAAAACATCTGGCACAAGACAAAATCCCGCTTTGCTGATGAAGCAAAATCTTCCTAAAAAGAATTGTTTCTCTTTGATTTTCCAATATCAATAGTCATTCTTTTTCCTCCATTCTTTGTTTGCTTATTGTTGTTTTTTAACGATCAGTCCTAAATGAAACCATTGATGCATCTCAGACTTCCTTTGTCCTCTGAGGCAAATCATTTTGCTCACAGCTTGGTGAGTTTTAATCATTTTTCCTTATCGAAATAGATGCATTCTGGATGGGCTGTCTGACAAATGGCTGCTAAATGGAACACATCCTAGGTTCAGCTGTTTGCAACGCATCCCTACAATCAGCGGATCCAGACCACACATCCATCACAGGACTCTGAATAAGCCCAATCCACTCTTGATATTAATTTACAAATACAACAAAAAGAGACCTGACACCTACTGAACACTCAGGCAGGATTTTATTTAAATTATTGCCAGGACAATGGGATCAATAGAAGAAAGTAAGCATAGAGACAAGCAAGATTGAGAAAAGAAAGGCATAGGGCCGGCATTTTAAAGGTATTTTGCCACCTAACTCCAGTTGATTTCACTGACTCCTAGAGACTAAAAAAATAAGGGCCAGATTGTGCCACTTTTACTCACATTGCACCAGATGCTAGGCTGCTGTAAATCAGTTAGTCTCCAATGGAGTTACATCAGTTTACACTGGATCTGGATCCATTGTATAGGACCTTCGTCACTGAATAATTCCAACAGATTTCAATGGGACTGACTGCAGAATAAAGCCCTAATTCTGCACGCTGTTCCACATAGGCATGAATATGGGTGATCAGGTCTGTTCCTCAATGACTATACAGGTTGGATCCTGAGCTGGTTTAAATTGGCATGGCCTCTGACTCTACATTAATTTACACTGGCAAAGTATCTGGTGCTATGTCTTGAAACCACATTCTGGTACCTTCAAGAATACTGTCACCTCAGTGATTTTCATTTCTAGTCTCAGCTCAGCAACAACCATGATTATTGCCTTCCAAAGGCCCATTTGCGTTGATATTCACTGATGAAAATCCCTTGCCCACAGTTTAATGGAAAAATAATCAGTGCTTCTCTTAAATTCACCCACCAAAAATCTATTTGATCAATTCACCATAAAAATGTATTTCAAATACATCTGATCCAAGCAGAGGCTATGGAAAGCAAACAGATACGGAAGCTACTCGTTAATTACAACAAGAACAATGTTTCAAACTTCAGTGTAGCCTGAATCCAAGACACTCAAAGGGATTTTAGGCTGAGTCAATAAAGTGGAGATTTTCAAAGGCACTAAGGGCAATCAGGGCCCCAATATCCATTGAAAGTTAGTGGGTCTCGGACGTCTGACACCCATGTGTGCCTCTGAAAATGTCCCTCTTACTCATCACTGTGCATACCATTAAGCACACGAGTAGCCCCATTGACTTTAAATTGTGTTAAGTCTCATGATGCTCTGTGAAATAAGCCAGTATTTTAATGTCCATTTGACAAATGGTCAAAGAGAAGGTGAATGAATTACTCATGGTTACACAGCAAAGGTAAAAACCATCCCTAACAAACTATGCAAAAGGCCTGATCCTAAACCCTTAAATCAGTGGCAGGAGTCCTGTGAAATAGTATTATAATGATCATCACCTGCCTCCCGAATTGTCTAAGAGTCACACATCTTTGTATATTCAATTAGTGTAATCCCAGGACAGGCCCTGATTTAGCAAATCACTTGAGGCCATGCTCATGTCCACTTGACTTCAATGGGATTTAGGGCTGGTCTTCACTACGGGGAGATCGACGCTCAGGAGTTGATTTAGCAGGTCTATTGAAGACCCGCTAAACTGACGGCAGAGCACTCTCTGGTCGACCCTGGTACTCCAGCTCCCCCAGAAGGGTAAGGGAGGTCGACCTCCCATTGAGGCAGTGTGGTGAAGACACTGCAGTAAATCAACTTGAGCTACGTCGACTCCAGATACGTTATTCACGTAGCTGGAGTAGTATCACTTAGGTCAACTGACCCTGGTAGTGAAGACAAGCCCTTAAACACATGCCTGACTTCAAGCATTTGAGCAGTCCAATTGAAGTCACTCATATGTTTAACGTTCACTATGTGTCTGAATACACTGCTGAATCACAGCCATGATCATGCAGAGGAGCAAGGTGGGGTGGAACAGACACTTCTCCCCCTGATACATTACAGACAAAAATTCCATTGCCTGTAGCATGGGTACATCTGCACCCATCAATCACAGTGTTTCCTCATGACTTTGTATGAATTCCATATAACAATACCACAGCGAGGTCAGCCTGGCAGAGTTTGAAACGAATGTTATTTCACTCCACAGCTCTATTCTGCCAACGCCAAACAATGGGATCAGAGTACAACATACTGAATATCCGATACGAAACACAATTATCTACGTCCTATGTTTATTTCACTGAGATCTAATATATTGCTAGTGTGCATATATTATATGAAGAACATACCGATATAATACAGAAAAGTGAAAACATTAGAAAACAGTATTTACATATCTTAAAATTGTATATATGGTATTTCTAGGTAGACATACTGACGATAGATAGATCTTGCCCTATTCTGTGTATATTGTACCTCTACCCCAATCTAACGTGACCAGATATAACACCAATTTGGATATAATGTGGTAAAACAGTGCTCCAGGGGGGTGGGGCTGTGCACTCCGGCGGATCAAAACAAGTTCGATATAACGTGGTTTCACCTATAACGCAGTAATATTTTTTGGCTCCTGAGGACAGCGTTCTATTGGGGTAGAGGCGTATATCATTAAGGTGTGTATTCTGCCTAACCCACTGTACTGGCTGTGGGTTAAGTGACCACTTAATAAAGTAAAAAGGTTTTACATTTTGCTAATCAGTCTATATGTATGCATAGGAGTAACACCTATAGTGAGAATTAGAGTTGGATAAACTATTTACAGTGACAGGTGTATTCAGTAAATTTAGCACGTTTTTCTCCGCATCTTTTGTTTGCCAGCAGACTTTGACGTTCATAGATTTGTTAGTGATTCAGCGAGTCCCTGTTCCCAACAGTGGTTCAGCACAGACAGCCCACTGGCTAATGCAGGCATAAAGAACTGGGACAGCTTGCAGGATTGAGGCCTGAATATTCAATGCAAATGGAAGTCAGTCCCTGCATTGCTCCTGAATGATGCATGTGAGGTTGATTGTTATTTTCACATTAGTCACATGGCATTGTTCTCCTTTCGTAACTGGATAAACAGTAAAGTCATTAGACCACTGATTCTTTCAGGAAGAGGGTGAGAACACTTTGTGACAGTAGGAGGTGCCAAGACTGCAGGGTTAGGGGATTTTAGGTAGAGTTGGTTGAGAATTTTCCGGTGAAACATTTTTTTCATTGGAAAATGCCAGTTCATCAAAACCAAAACCATTCACAGAAAAGGGCCAGTTTTGATGAATCTCCCAATTCAAAAGAATGTTGGGGAAAATATTCAATTTTCCATGACATTTTTTAACTGAAAAGTTTCAGTCTTTTGTATTTAAAAAGACTTTTTGTTTTTGAAATTTTAGTTAGTATATACTAACTAAACAAAATTAAAAGATAACAAAGTCAAAACTCAAATGAAACATCTCGAAATTATCAAAATGAAGTGGTTTGACAAACCCAATCCAATTGGATTTTTTGGATTATTGGTTTGCAAATTTTAGTTTAGTTTTAGTTTCCAGTATTTCATCCCAATTCGGAACAAAAAAATTGAAATCTTAAACTCAGGGGATGGGAAAACCATTTCCAGTCCAGCTGTAATTATGGAACCTATTCTATTTTAAAGGCCAGGTGACCTTGCATCGGGCCTTGTCTTAGACATCGCTGATAGAGAAATTGACCTATTTGAGTACTGTAGGTAGATCTGAAAGGATTAATTTTTTATTGGTAAATGTCAGTACATGTCGATTTCACCATACACACAAACCAACAACAGAAAAATACTTCCATCCATTATAATCAAAATTGACAGCTGGACAAAGTAAGAACAACGCTGCTTGAGAACTTATGAGAGTTTGATTTCAGGACATTTACTTTGTATATTTTGACCTGTGATGTTGACAATTTGTAGTTTAACAATCACAAAGCTTTCATTTTTTGAATCTCAGCATCTACTAATTTTGCCAAGCCTAACTCTAGGCGAGGTCTCATTTAGAATGCTTTGTCTCTCATCACAGTCAAACAGAATAACTGTGTATGGTATGTTCGTGCAGCATCCCAGCTGAAAACATTGTGGCCAGATTCCCATCTGGGTATCTAATTGTCTCTGTGGCAGGGCACTGATCGGGGCTTTTTCCCTGGTGAAATCATAAGCCAATGTCCATCTGATTTAAGTGCGTTCAGCCTGGGCTCTGGGGAACACACTTCCTCCCAGAGGTGCTGTGCTGGTTTTAATCACAGTACAGCAATATTTCATGAGTCTGCCTTGTGAAATTATTACACTTACCAGTTTTCAGCTGGCTGTTCCCTCTCACTATTTGCCACTGTCACTGTGGCAGATAAATTAGTAACTGCAGTGTGTATGTATGATCCTACTCAGGTCCCTGCCTTTGCCTCTGTGTGGGGCCTATGGCCGGGGACATGGAAGCTACATTATCCTTTGCCACAGTTGTTGTTGCTAAACAATGTCTCATATGGAACAATATTGCTTATATAATGTACCAAAAGAAATGTTTTAATAGATTGGTTTCTAGCTTTCTGCCACCCATCACAATGCAGCACAGTACTGAGATACAATAATTGCAGCATAGATGCACATGGTCCATCCCAGCTGGGATGAGGTGGAACAGTCCCTTGGTAGGGCTCTGGCTCAGGATCAGAGAAATAATTAGTTGGTCTGTCCCTCTGCTGTATAAAGCATTGCTTAGTTGGTACTTGTCACCACTTTTAGTGGACATCAGTGCACACAATCAACAATAGGTAGTTCTGGTGGGAGATAAACATGTGCTAAAAAGACACATTTGGAGACCAGGCAGATGCCAGGGGATAGTCAGAGACCTGCTCTACACCTAAAACTTAGCGGAACCTACCTATATCACTCAGGGGTGTGAAAAATTCACACCCCTAAGAGACATAGTTAAACCAATCTAAGCCCCAGTGTAGACAGCACTTGGTCAATGGAAGAATTCTGCCATTGACCTAGCTACCGCCTTTTGCAGAGATGGATTTACAGTGACAGAAGAACCCCTCCCATCGCTGTAATAAATGTCTACACCAAATTGGGGCAGCTGTGCCATTGTAGAGTTTCTAGTGTAGACATACCCATAGTGTGGACACAACAGCATTGCACCAATGGCACAACTGGCACTGAAGTTTGTGCATGTAAAGAGCATTCTTTGGATAAATTAATTGGGTAGGAAAGGAAGATTCCTATGTCTGGAATACAGTTTCCCTCCAAAACTAATATCGGCCATAAGGCCAAAATTCATCTTCCATGAACATTCTTACAACAAAGCTTCCCAGTTCCCACAAATGAATGTTGGTGAAAAGTGACCAAAATTTCATTTCTAACTTGCCAGATCCATCACAGATAATTTCTTCTCACTCAGCAGCCAACTTCAGTAAGAACCAATCCACACACCTTACAGCCTTGTTCTACTCCAGTTGGAAATATACATGGGCCAAATCTGATTTGTTTGTCAGCATGCTGTTAGAGCCAAATGACCTGTCATCAGGGACCACGTCAAAGACCAGGTCCCAAATCCCACTAACTTTTATCCTAGAAGTTATAGTAGTTAAGGGCCAAGCCATTCTCTGCCATTGGAAAACCCATTGTGGAGTGGAGCAAACTGTAAAGTTCTCCTCACAATGTTGCCCTTTAGTCACTGAAGGGAACTGAATCCCAAAGGCCAGGAGATCTGCACTGATTGATTCCAATAGCACTGTTCATAGACATAAGGCTATCCAGGTTCAGGTTCACACTGACTTAGTAGATCTTCAGCTGGTATAACCATCCAGGCTCTACTAAGCTTTGGTCCCACTGCTGAGGATTTTTCAAAATCCAGCCCTAAATGCCTCTAGTTTGCAAAAGTATTCTCTGTTGGATTCAGGAGAAGAAAACGCTGTGCACATGGGAAGTGCATGATGAAATTCCATCCTATTTGCTTCCAGAAGCCTTTGAAGAAACGTCGTTCTTCCTGGTTTTCTTTAACTGGTCCCAAGGAGGTGTGCAATTCAACTGGCGTCAGAATTTCCATTGCTTGCCACTTACACGACAGGAATGAGTAATGGGTCTCTCTGGGCCAAATTACACGAAAGTGCACAATGTCAAGAGAGCTGCATGTGGGGAGAAATTATCCCCACCCAGATAAAAGACCAGACTAAAATAGCAGGAGGGATAATTTATCATTGCCCAAGGTATTACGCTGGTAACAGTAAGGGGGCCAGATTCTCTGCTCATGTCAGTCTAACATGGGGGGTAACTCCATTGATTTGAATGGTATTAATTCTGATTTCCACCCATGTGAGAGAGGAATTGGACCTGAAGGGTGTAACTTTGCACAGTGGAAAATGTTCTCAGAACACAGCAATGTTGGTCAAAATGGTATTAAATATAGACAAACTTATACAAAAAGAACTTGTGAAAGACTCATAGATTCTAACGCTAGATCATCCAATCTGACCTCCTGTGTTACACAGGCCGAAGGACTTTCCTAAAATAATTCCTAGAGCACACGCCTATGGAAAATGCAGCAACCACATCATGCAAGATACTCTAGCAAAAACAAGCCTACTTGCCCGTAAGCCAGTGAGAGTTGTTCCATTGACTTGAAATGCAAGATTCAGTGGGTCTTCACATGAAAGAAGAGGAGTTGGCACTTATTAAAAACAATAAAATGTACCATTTAAAATAAAAATGGACATGAGGACCTGTTTTCTGAAATGTACATGCAGATTTAGAAAATCAACTCATATTTCAAAAATGCAGAGAAAATAAACAACGAAAAGCATCTCTGCGTGGGTTCCGCACATAAAACAAATAACTTTGAAAACACTCTGCCAAAGCATAAGTTACATTATGCACCTACAATGCTGGGATTAACTCCACCACAAAGACTTTGTTTCTTGATTCCCAAGTGCATGATTTTACAAAAACGGAAGAGTAGACTTATGTCCAGAATAGAGCAGGGATATTCGGACCTCTCTGAGTTAGCAGAGAAAGAAAGAATAGTTTCTCGACGTACAAAACAGTTACATGAAAAAATATGGACCCCGTTTCTTGATACATTTGGGTAAAGAATGCTGAGATACCATTGCAGCAAATACCAGACTGGCATTCCACTTGCCCTCTCTGCATTTTCCCTTCCACCCCATCTCTTCCTTCCCTTTTGTTCCCATTTATGGACGTCTGTTTTTACTGTTATTGTTACTGCCACCCTAGCATGTTATGCCTGCGTAATATTGTCTGATTTTCTGTTGTCTGGTCTTGCAGCTTTGACATGTTGTGTAATCGCATAATTTCATTCGCTAGCCTATGAAATGTGCAGTATTTGGTAACATACAAGCTATAAGATGTTTACCTTTGTGTAGCTTTTGCTGCTTGTTTCTTTGTGAACATTAATCAAAAACACATGCAAATTAAAAACTCTCTGCCAGCTGTTTCAGCATAATGCACATGCAGTGCACTTCAGTGTTGACAATGTTATGTTGAAACAGCTGGCTGAGTGATCCTTACTTGTGATTTTATGTATCTGTGGCAATTCAGCTTGCAAAAACTGAAACCTGTTAATGATGTTGGCTGTGGCACTTCACTCTCATTAATTAGCATTTAATGATTTTCAACAATGCAGCAGTTACTTCTCTTTATTAGACAAATGGGGGGAAAGCTAGACACATGGTGAGCGAGTCGATGGTACCAACGCCTGGGAGATGCAAAGTGACTTGACAGTGATGCCAGTCGCAGCATGTGCTTGATGCGTCAAAAACAGACATAAAATGGTTTTTAAAACTGCCTTTTTGAATGCCCCTGTTATAATGCAAATATTGACATTGGCGTTTTGATGGGATCGATGCCTGGTTAGGATCAATGATCCTTAGCTATGCCACAGGCCATCAACTCTTCCCAGCTGGTTATTAATCCACAGGAAACGGTGTGCACCTCAATTGGTATTTATTAATTACATTTCCACAGCATATGACATTGCAGGTCTTTTGGTCTCTGTATTTTTTTCCATCAAAAGCCAGATTCTGCCATTTTTAAACACAATAAGCAATACCTGACTACATAAGTAGTCCCCCGGGTCTGAGTGTCCTATACCTACTTGCAATAAGTAGTACTCCACTCTGCAAGTGCTGAAATTAATTTCAGTGGGATTGCTCATGGCGCAAGCTTGAGGAAAGGTAGCAGAATCTGCCCTCAATTAAATTATTTCCCCTTTGAAATGTGCACTGAATTTAATTAAATGTGACAACACATTGTGAATCTGCCGTGTCAATTACGGGTTCAGATATTTTCTGCCCAATAATGCTGTACAACCCAGAAGAATTAAAATTAAACTCTTTTATCCGCAGCACCTCAGTACGGACTGGTGCTTTCTTACTGATTGATTTTTGCAATTTACAACTGTTAATTTATTTCACTTTAAAAAGTGAAAACTGCATTTTCTCTTGAATAAAGGAACCTCTCATAGACATGAACAGTGACTCTCGTGGCAAGTGTCCTTATAACGTGTTTATAATGCATCAAATGACTTCACTAACACAGTGCAGTAAAACCGCACTAGGTCCAATGACACTGCAGTTTGTCCAAAGGACAGTTACCGTATGATGGGAATAATCAGAAAATTGTGTCCTTGACCTCCTATTAGACCTAAACATCCCATGTACCTAAGATATATTCAGTATTATAGAATGAGTGAATTGTAATGATCCTGCTAAAGGCTGGGTCGGAATGGGCCACACGGACAGCATAGAACGAGGGAATTCTGTTATAAAACATTTTTCTTCGCCTGTGTTTTTCTTTCATTTCATTTTTGCACCGTCGGGGTGGAAAAGAATCGCCATCCACAATAAGAAATGCATTAAAATAAGGAGAAAGGGCATCAAGCACAAGCCAGGAAAAAGATACTTAACTGATATAACGGAATCTGCCTGTGGTAGCCGTTCTAGAAAACCAACTGTTCTTATGTACTGCATAAAATGTCTGCACCATCTGGCCGGGTAAGAGTTTGCACAAAGTTTTGTGTCTTTGTAATAGAATTTAGGGTGAGCTCTTCCACATAAGATTTTATCAGTTATCTGGCCTTACTCTGGCTAGATCTGACCACTACTGGCCGGCTCTTTGTCTGTAACTAGCACGCTGGACTGGCACAACCACAGGGAGACAGCGAACAGCTCACTGTCAGGAGCAGTGAAGCATGCAGTGGCTGTTCTGTATGGGCGACCAGCTGCTAGCGATGGAAGTTTGTCAGTCTGCCTAGGGCCCCAAAGTTCCCAGTATGTATGGGCCTGATCTGAAGTCCACAGAAGTCAATGGAAAGTCTCCCATTGACTTAAAGGGGCTTTGAATCAAGTCCTGTTTGTTGCTCTCAGCGCTGCTGTCCCCTACTGGCAATCAAATTCAGCAAACATGCAGCCACTACTTTCCCCAGGATATTGGGGCCAGAATGTTGGCTCCCCCGGTAAGACCTTTATATAGGGCCTCTAGGGGAAAGAAGTGGGAGGGGAGGTGCTGGGGGGCAATGCAATGTCCTAGTATCAGCACCACTGCCTGGGGCTTCTCCAATGGATTCTCCAGTGGGATTTTAAAGATACAATTTTGCTCCTGGGTGGGGGGATGCGCTACAGAGAGGGGGACCCGTGTCACTGTCCGGCACACACCCAAAAGCATCAACTGCCCAAACCCCACTTACCTCCTAAAGCTTGTTTCATAACAAAATCCATGGTGATGGCTTTAGATTCCTTCTAGCTCCGGCAGATCTCACATGCAAGTTGAACGGAAAGGAGTCCTCAGGTCGCAGCCTGCGAGGGACCCCCCAAAACAAGACAAAACAAAGGTCGGTCTAGAGGACAGAGAGCCGGAGCGCGAGTGTGTGTGTGTGTGTGTGTGTCCACAGAGGAGCCCTTCTAGGACAGCTCTCAATTGCTTCCAGGACATTGGAAGTTACTTGGCACTATAGTGAGCCCATGCTCATTGCGCAGTGTGATCGTGTGTGATCCCGTACACGGAGTATCACGCATTCCCAGGATGCAAGCACATCAGCATCCGCCTCCGCTGGCCGCGAGCCAGGCACAGCCAGGACCGCTCCCCCGGACAGCGCTGCGCGGCCCCTGGTGCTCCCCCGGGGCTGTCTGGCGGGGTCACCTTGCTGCAGCTCCGCGCCCGGGCTGTACAACTTCGCTAGCCGCGGCGGGCTCGGCCGAGCAGCCCCAGCCTGAGAGCGCCGCGGGGACGTTTGAAGGTGAATCGGCAGCAGCTGGTGCAGGTGGGCGAGTCCGACCGAGATCCGAGAAGTCCTGCGCCGGGCACCGGGGGGCGGGCGGGGCGCGGGGCTCAGAGGCCCCGGGAGTGACCCCGAGCAGTGCCGAGCCGCCGGGCACCGGGCGGGGCGCGGGGCCTCAGAGGCCCGGGAGTGACCCCGAGCGTGCCAGCGCCGGGCACCGGGGGCTTGGCGGGGGACGCGGGGGCCTCAGAGGCCCCGGGAGTGCCCCGAGCCAGTGCCAGCGCGGGCACCGGGGGCGGCGGGGCGCGGGCTCAGAGGCCCCGGACGTGACCCCGAGCAAGTGCCAGCGCCGGGCACCGGGGGGCGGGCGGGAGCGCGGGGCCTCAGGCCCCGGAGTGACCCGAGCCCAGGTGCCAGCGCGGGCCCGGGGGGCGGGCGGGTGGCGGCGGTGGAGAGGCCCGGAGTGACCCGAAGCAGTGCCAGCGCGGGCACCGGGGGGCGGGCGGTTGGCAGGGCTCAGAGGCCCCCGGAGTGACCCGAGCAGTGCCAGCGCGGCACCGGGGGGCTGGCGGGGCGCGGGTCAGATGCCCCGGAGTGACCCGAGCGGGGCCAGCGCCGGGCACCTGGGGGGCTGGCGGGGGCGCGGGGTCAGGAGGCCCCGGGAGTGACCCGAGCAGTGCCAGCGCCGCCCGGGGGGCGGGCGGGGCGCGGGGCTTCAGAGGACCCCGGAGAGTGACCCACAGGCAGTTGCCAGCGCCAGGCAACCGGGGGGCGGGCGGGGCGCGGGAGCTCAGAGGCCCCGGGATGGACCCCGAGCCTAGTTGCCAGCGCCGGCCCGGCGGCGGGCGGGGCGCGGGCTCAGAGGGCCCCGGGAGTGCCCAGACGTGCCAGCGCCGGGCACGGGGGCAGGCCGCGCCGGGTTTTGGCGCAAGCACGCGCGGGCAGGGGAACTCGGGGCAGGGCTGGAGGAGCGTGCAGCACCCCGGCGCGCCTCGGGCGGGGTTCCTGGTTGGCGGCCCCTCCCCGGAATGCCCCAGCGGTGTGCGCGCTCCGTCCAGCGCCCGCGTGAAACTCCCGGCCTTGCCCGTGTCAGGCCCATGGGGACAGCGCAGCGGGGCGGGGCTGGCTTTCGCTACCGAGAGGGGCCGCCGGCTCCGGCTGCCGCATTGCTCCGCTTCCTGCCCCCCTGCAAACTTCTAGCCGGGACGGTGGATCGCGCCCCCCCCCCCCGAGAACCTGCCCTGCCCCCCGGCGCTGCCCGGGCCCCGGGAGGGGGCAGGGCGGGTTTCTCCGGCGGCGGGTCCTGCAGCTCAGCCCGGGCCAGGTTCAGCACCGGGCGGCGGCGGACAGCGCGGGTTGGCGGGTGGGCACATTACCTGCCCCTCCGGGTCCGCAGCCGGGTCGGCGCCCGCTTAGCATGCTCAGCCCGCGGCTCCGGCCGGCCGGGTCCATGGGGCAGCCGCAGGCAAGGCGGGGGCCGGAGCGCGTCCCGTGAAGATTGGAGCCGAGCCAAGCGAGAGCTTCCCGCTCGCCCGCTCCCTCTTTTTATCACGGAGAGTTCCGGAACATCCTCCTTCCACTACCGTAGGGGCGACCTGGCGGCAATGCCTCTCCCCTGCCGCGGCTAGGCGGCATCTCCAGCTGGCAGCGCCCACGCCCAGCTGGCACCCGGGGGGGGGGGTGCAAGAGGTTTGCAGCGCTCCTGCTGCGGGGAGGTTGCAAGGGACTCTGGCGGGGGGAAGGTTGCAGGGAACTGCGGGGGGGTTTGAGGGGGTATGCAGGGGGGGAGGTTGCAAGGGGGGGAGGAGGTTGCAAAGGAGCTGCTGGAGGGTTGCAAGGGAGCTGCCGGGGGGGGGTTCAAGGGATCTGCGGGGGTGGGGTTGCAAGGGACCTGCAGGGGGGGCGGTTGCAGCAGAGAACCTCCACGGGCGGCAATGGCAGCGACGGGTCCCTGGCCCCACCCCAGCCTTTCTGTACGCGGGGCCCGGCTGTCAGTCCCCAGGCAGGAGCTGCCACTGGAGGAGCCGCGTGTCTCTCAGAGACGTCGGGAGAGAGCGGCGGTGCGGGGCCAGGAGCGAGCGGCGCCAGCCCGGGCAAAGCCTCTGTCCCTGCCCTGCGGCCAGCGTCCACACACAGCCCGGCGTCCAGCCGCTCGCTCGCACCTGGAGGAAGGGGGGAGCAGCCAAGGAGAAGGATCTTCTCCCCCAGGGAACGGCTGAAGGGTAAAACGGGGGAGCTGCCCCCCCCCCAGTAGGGGCGATGCTAAGCGGAAGCATTCCCCCCCCCCGCAGCCCCCAGTCAGCAGAGCCATGGCCCCTGTTGGGGCAGGACAGGAAGGGAGGGGGAGAAGAGGGGCCTGGGAGACGGGCTCTAGCCCTGCCATGGCACGGGGCGTCTCAGAGCCCCAGTCAAGGTCAAGAGGTTGGGGGTGGGCGGGGGTCTGGATTTTGCCGGAACACAACATAAGGTTCTGTCCCCAGCACTTCTGAGACTCCTCCCTCACTCCCGGGCTCGGCTGGCGCAGCTCCCAGTCCCAGCCCTGAGATGGGGCCAGGTGCTGATGTCGGTGTGAAGCTGGAGTAACTCCGCGGAAAGCAGGGGGGTTAATCCGCCTGAGCCGCTGCGGAACAGAAAACCAGGCGCTCTCTGCGGGTTGCTTTGCGGGCGCACAGGCACATCTCGCTGGGATCTGCCCCTCTGGCTCCTGACTCAAGGCCTATCTGCATTTATAACCTTTACCCTTTCTGGTGCGGTGCAAAGCAAACCCCAGTGGTGGGCGAGTCTCCAGCCTGCCTCAGGGGAGGCCCAAGGAGACCCGCCACCTTAGGGCATGCAAGCCCGGTACCTGCTGTAGGACAGCTAGTGGGTCATTTAAACTATTTTTAAAAACCAAAACCAACCCCCTTTTTGTTCCTCCTTGAAATCCCGCTCCAGATTTGATGTGGGCTTTTCGGCCCTGGCTTTCCATCAACAGGCTCTCAGCTGCTCAGTGGACCTGGGTTTCTTTCTATCACTGTTGCCTATGAAAGTCTAGATTCCTGCTCTAATTCCAGGTGGTGAGTTCCATGGGCAGCTGCAAGGTGGTGATGGCCTCTGATATACAGGAGAGTCTGTAAGGAGAGTCTCCTCTGACCTGAAACTCCATGACCAGGAGGGATGAGTCACTCAATTTAAGCCAGCACCTAGACAGGGACTATCACTGCTACCAGGAACCGAACACTTCCAGGACTGATCTGTGTTGTATCCACCTATTGTTGCTTATCCTTAAATCATAAAATCTTTGAGGGCAGGCACCATCTTTTTGTTATGTTTGTACAGCACCGAGCGCAATGGGGCCATGATCCCAGCTTAGGGCTCCTGGTGTATTGCTTATTATTCAGGGATAACAGAAGTGGAAGCAACATCAGGGCCACCAGCAAAATGAGGAGGACCCAGCCAAGAACGGTTGCCAGAATTATTCTTGTTGCAGATGGAGTGATGCTCTCATTCTTGTCTCACTGAAACCAGGAAACCAAAAGGCAGTGATGCCCAGTGGGTAGGGCGCTAGCTCAGGGAGTGTGAAGGGACAGCCCTGGAGACACTGGCCTGGAACAGGCTAGCCAGCTCCTCTGGGTCTGTGCTGTGCAAAGGAAGCACACCTGCAAGCTTGTTCAGCCTGAGGGAGAAGGGGAAGCTTACCCTAGGCAGGGCTGGTGACCAGGCAGAAGGCTACTCCATGCAGAGATGGCTACTAACAGGCAGGCCAGTTGAGGAGATAGCTGTGGGGCACAGAGCTTCTGGAGGCGCCCCAGGTGACAGCCAAGCAACACGCCCAGGAAAAGGGGTGGGAGGTAAACCCTACGCAGGGACAATAGACTTTGAGAGACTGAGCCCATAAAGCCCTGTCTGAGAGGCTGACCCCTGTTCCAACCAGACTCTCCTCCCTTGCAAGGAGAAGGGAGGAAGAAGAACTAGCCCTCTCCCAGGGTACAATTGCCCCAGGGGCAGCCACTGGGGGAATACAGAGGGTAAATGACAGCCAGTGGGACCTGAGAGGGAGGATCTAGGGAGTCTCGCCTCCTCCTACAGGGAGGCAGGACAAGTTCTACTCCTGATTCTGCTGTGGTGTGACCTTGAGTAAGTTGGCTCCTCTGTGCCTCAGTTTTCCCATCTGTAAAGGGGGGTTAATTACACCTACTTCCTTTGTAAAGCACTTTGAATCTATGGATGAAAAGTACTGTGTAAGTACTAAGTGTATTTATTGTGTCTCCTGCGATGGGGTGTGATGTTGCTTCCACACCCTTTATTTCTGTATTTGAAAGTGTTTCATTCAATGCAGCTTTTTAAAAAGGCAGAAATAGTCCCCTCTCCCCAATCCCATGCAAACCACTGAGGAGAGAAGGCACTTTGAACACTTCTGCAAAGCTTCTCAAAGAACAAGTTAATCCACTCATGCGACCTAGAGGACAGAAGATGAGATGGGGAAGGAGGACACAAGAAAAGTTCCTTCTTACGTTACTCTGGGTTCCACTAGTCTCAGAGGTGCCCAGACTTTCTCACATGTGTAGACCCTTATGTTTTAAGAACTGCCCAGAAATTTGTCACTTAAGGGATGTGAGAGGCCATGGGTCTCCACACACCAGAGCTCTATTCCCAGCTCTGCCACTGATTTGGTGTGAGTTAGCAAGTGCCAGCCCCTTCGCTGTCTGCCCCATCTCACCTCCCCAATCCTTTGTCTGGTCTGCTTACATTGCAAGCTGCCTGGAGCAGGAACACTCTCTTACTATGTGCTGGTACACAGGAGCAGCCTAGCCATTTTGCCAGCCAGGGTAGGAAGAGTTTTGAAGCACCCCACCTTCCAAATCCAGCTGGCTAATCAGAGCAAGACAGAATAGGGGAAAAAAAGCAGAGTGAAACAGCAGTACCATGCCCCCTGGAAGTTGGCACCCTGAGTGACCACCTTGCCAGTCTGCCCCTAGAATCAGCAAAATGGGCTCCTGATGTCATTTGGGGTTTCCAGGAGATAGTCCAATAATATTTGGTATAACTGAATGGGGCTTGTCACTCACCACCATTCCAGCACCTCCTCCTGGTTGGTCTGGGGATTAGCTCGAGGCCAACGCCCTCAGCTACAGTCTTGCACCCCATCACCCCATCTCTGCAGTCCGCCTGCAGCCCCTCTTGCAGCCCCAGGAAATGCAGTGTCCTCTTTGGGACTCAGCCCTGTGGTTGTGTCACTATCTGTGTTCCCCACTTCCAGGGGAGACTGCAATCAACAGTCCTACCACTTCTACAGTGGTCTGTGGGGAAGAGGGGGATCCAGGCCCACACACTGCTCCAGGTCCCAGCCCCAGGACCCTCTGAACTGCAGTCACTTACTGTGTTCCTTTGCCTCTACTATCACTGCATTTCCCTGGCCCACTTCCCTGTGGCCACAGCACCCTCAGTCTTGGCAGCCTGTCTGGAGTGCTGCTTTTTCTCCCCAGGTCTCTGCCTGCACTGCTCTCTCAGGTGCTACTGGATTGCAGCCTACTCCAAGCACAGTCCTCAAGCTCTAGGCAGCTACTGACCTTGTGCTGCCCTGAGGCTCTTTTTATATGGGTTTGCTGGGCCTGATTGGCTGCTCCTCACATCCCCTCTCCTAGTGGCTGCTTTTCACTCAGCCTCCCTAGCACTCTATTAACCCCTTACTGGCCAGTGTGGGGCAGACACCCCTTCCCAGTCACATATCATGCAACTCTCCAATTCTTCCCCTCAGGAGTCATACCAGGACACAACAAGTGGTGGAACCTTTCCAAGCTCTCCGCATTCACAACGCCAATACATTCAGCTGCTAAGCCAATGGGCAGGGTACAAGGCACCTGGATAAAATAAGGGAGAGACTTACCAATATGTGGCTGGGGTCTCAGCAGTTCCCCGTGCTGGCAAAATTGCGGTAGGGAACTGGCAGAGATGGCATTTTATGACCTTGAAATTTGGCATTACCAGCTCTGATTGACCAATGTCACTGGAGAGGGACAGGGAAACATGGCAGGTGGCTCAGAGAGGTCTTTGAGAGATGGGCTTAATATACTTAAGCATACCCTCAATTGGAGTCTTGCTTCTCGCCCTTCCTTAGATCCTGCCTTTGTCATATGCCATAGGAACTGGGGAACTGCCAGACTGAATCAGGGTAGTGGACTAGATTCGGGTCTCTTTCTGACCTTGGCATCAGATGCTTCAGAGGAAGTGGCAAGAACCCTGCAGCAGACCACACAACTGGAATTTGGTCAGAGCTTCTTTGCCATCAAGAAGAAAGAACAAAAAACACATCGATCTGGGAATAGATCTGTTGCCAAGAAGGTCTCCAGATAGACAGATGAAGGTTGCCGCATCTTTGGAACAGGCAGACTTTGAAACATGAACTTGGCCATAAGAAGGAGGCTGGAGAATGCAGCTGGGGGGGGTCTCCAAAGACTGGCACAACTGGAAGAGCCCTCTGCTTTAGCAACGCAGAAAGCAGCAGGGCCACTGGTCACATCATCCACTCAGGGCAATGATATTTTTAAATGCCCAGCTATCTATAGAACATCCCTGAGCCACATGAAAACAACAGGATGTGGTCAGAACCCCCTTATACATGTGAAACTGAAGGCAATGTGATTTAATAGCATATTAAATGATCAGCAGTAAAATCAGAAATGGCCACATTTCTCCATAATGATAGCACTGCGTAAAGTGCTATCATCAATATATGAGTATCCAAGCACTGAGCAAAGATGAGAATGGAGATTTTTTTGATGGAAGCTGTGCTTAAACATCTCAAACTTACGTCTCTCCAGCCTCCCAAACAACAGTAAGCTCTATTTATACCTTGTCTGTACAGCTTCACTGCAACATAAGCTAACTCCCTGCACCAGGAATCAGATCAGTGCAGGCAAGCTCTTGTCCCCCCCTGGGGAGCCCGATTGACTTGAAGGGGGCCTGGGAGCATGCTCGATGCCATTGGAAAGTCCAGAAAATCTAGAGTAAATAATAAAAGAATAGCTATAATCCTTAGCTCTTCTACAGCGCTTGTCATCAGATCTCAAAGCGATTTACAAAAGAGGTCAGTGTCACTATAACCATTTTACAGATGGGAAAGCAAAGGCACAGAGAGGGGAAATGACTAGCCCAAGATCACGCAGCAGAGCAGTGGCAGAGACTGAACCCAGACGTGCTGAGTCCTACCCTGATGCTCTGTCGGCTGCTGCAAGAGGAGCTCATGAGTTCAGTCTGGGGCAGGATGTGGGTGCATGCATCTCCCCACCCGTATCTGATTGCAAGATCGGGGACTGTTATGTATCTGCTCCTGCTCCCACCGACTTCACTGGGGGCAGGCTCAGAGCCTAGGTGAGGTGACAAAAATCTTCCTAACATGGATCCTGCTCTAATTCTGGTGACATTGATGACTCTGTCACAGCAGATCCCATGCTGTGATTCTTACATATCCTGCTGCTGAGCTGTGGAGATGTTGCTGAGCGCATGATGCAGATTCCTCCCCCTCTTTGCCAGCTGCCAATTCACTAGAGGTGGTTGAAACACTTTGAAATCTGAATTTTCTTTGTTCCTGATTGACCAGACCTTATAATTCATAGATAAGAAAGCCTAAAAAAGGCTACAGCTGCCCAGCAAACTGGTGAACTTTAAAAAAAATATGGTTATGAAAAGGTTTGAGGACCTGATCTGTTATATTCAGAGAAACACAGAGGGAATGGGGTCAAAATTACAACAATGGAAATCTTAAAATAACTAAAGAGGATTGCATCTATCATTTCCCTTGGGAGATTTCCATGATCTTCTGCTGTGGGTTTACTAGGCCCTTTCCTCTCCTGGTCACCTCTGCCCTGATGCTCTCCTGAAATAGGCTCCCCTCTAATGTGTTGCTGACGATACCTGTCTTAGTTTCGTACTGCCACTCAGCATTGCAGTATCCAAGTGCCTTCCACATAAAATCCTCACCAACAGACTCTAGATTCTAGAGCCCCTCGGAATAAGTAGAGCAGTTTAGGAGTTGATCCAATTTATACCAACTGGCAAAGGTCCCTAAGGGACCTATGAATTGGCACAACACAGGCATACTTTACCCCAAGCTCCCTCAACCCCAGCACACTCCTTCCTCCCCTCAAAGCGGGGCGGAGGGATAGGAGAGAGGTGGGGTGGAACATAGCTACGTCATTCCATAAGAGCTGAGAGCTCCCGAAGCCACAAATTCTCAGCTGGCCAGCTTGGACCAGATTCTCCCTCTTTGCATTCCCTGAGTGGGACAAAGTGGCCGGAACAGAGGGAACGAGGTGTACATTTTCCCTTACTCAGTTCCATCTCACTCCTTCTAGGCACACTATCCAGGGACCACACTTAAACACTAGCCTAGTCAGAGGAATGATTTGGGGATCTCTCTTTAGTGTACTCAGGGCTACCCAGCCCAAGACGGCTCCAGCTAGAACTGGTTGAAAAAATTTTACTGTATCATTTTCCAGTCAGCAAATGCAGTTTCATATCAATGGAAACATTTTGCTGGAATGTCAATTTCCACCGAAATTTTTGATGAGAGAAAGTCAAAATGAGGGATTTTGTCTCTCCTTTTCATTTCAATCATCTTGGAAAGGTAAGTATGTTTTGCCTTGACTTTACCATATTGTTTTGATTTTTATATTATAATTAAATTAGTATTTTAGCATATATGCCCATTAGATCTCATATTTTGACTTAGATCATGTTCTGACATTATCAAAATAATGTTTACATATTCTTATATCAAAATTTAGGGGGATTTCTGTTTCATGGAAAATTTCAAATTTTTGAGTTTTCATTCCAATTTCAAAAGAAAACTAATTTGAACACATGGGAATTTCCTGCGGAGTGGAAAATCCAGCGCCACCTCAGCCGTCTAGCACAGTTCAAGTGCCATGGCAAAGAGGATGGAGAAGGGATGCTCAGATGAAAAGCCAGCTAACTACCAGATGGTTTAAAGGACTCAAATAAACTTTCATTCCTCCCATCTATTGACAATGATCCAAAGTCCATCACATTAGTGCAAAGATACTTGTTGACTTTAATGATCAGGCCCATGATGTTCACTGTAATCTTTATTTTTACCATTTCGCTGGGCACGAAAATGAATTGGTGCAAATCGTTCGTGACAGAACTTTCATTACCAAGGAGATTAAGTTGCTTTAGCATGATGCTGGCAAAGAGGACTGCTCGAATTTCATGTTGTGTACATAAGATCTCGGATGGAAAGTTAATAACCGTACTAATGAATAATTCAATATACAGAACCCTGGAATCATCTTGTTTGCCATTTTGAAACTGGCCTTCTTAGACCCCAATTCTGCAAAGTACCAGAGCATGTGGTTAAATCCATTCCAATTCAGCACAGCACTTAAGCAAGTGCCTGAGTGCTTGGCTGAGTAGGGATGATTTGCTAAATCAGGGCCTGGAAAGGTAGTGCTACATATAAAGAAAGGGTTTACACACCATGCCTGGAATATATAAAAATGAGATGTCAGAATGCTGTGCTGCTTTGATTTGTTTAATAAAGAAATAAAATTTAGCCAGCCAGTTAAGTCCGGTGGGTCTTTCCTCTTCCCTTAAGTGTCTGATTCTAGTCTCGGTGGGCAACACAGCCTCAACTGATTTACACTGGCATAACCCCATGAATGTTGAGAGCACTATGCCTGGGACCTGTCCCATTAACTTCAGAGTTGCAGAATCATGCTCTAGTTCAGCAGGGCATCTGGAGACCGAGAAGCCTGGTTGGCCACTGCCTTTCACCTTGTGCAGTCAGTTACACGGATGCAAAGTCAGTGCAAAATGGGCATAAAATGGAAGGTGCAAATCCAAGGGCTTGATCCTTTTCTCAGTTATATGCTGATGTAAAAACCAATGTCTTTCTTGACTTCTATGGAGTTAGTTCTGTTTATCTGATTGGAGACTCAGACCCACAGAATTTTACCCTAACTGCACTCATTTTGTGCCAGTGAAATTGGTCCCGCATGGCTATGGAAGAACAGACTCAAAGATTTCACATACATACACACTTTTTTATATCTATCTAATCTACTGATCCTTTACACACACACACACACACACACACCGTGTACAGTAGACCCCCTAGCTTATTAAGCAATTGGGGACTGAGGCGTTCATGAAATTGAACGTCTCAACTTTACAGTAGGTACATGTATTAGTCATTCAATGATAGTGGGAACAAATGTCTACTGGGTGCCAGATTTTTCTTGGAGAGAACCGCATCTCTTCTTCGGCACCACAGCCGTCTTTTCAAAGCTGTCCAGCTGCTGGAACTTTGGCTGAAGAGCTGAAGTCACAGTCGACAACAGAATGACGACTTCAACAGCAGAAAAATGGTCCATGTGATCAAGCATTCAGAAGATCAATGTTCATAAAATTGGGGTCTGTGTGTGTGTATATATATAATTAAACCCCCCAAAATGCAGTGCCAAGCACGCAAGAGTTAGGAAATGCTTGAATGAAGGCTGCCCAGGCAACCTTTATTCAATGTATGCGTTATGATCCAGTCTTTAATGACATGATCATGGGCTATTTTTTCCGCAGGACCTCTGCTTCATTCAGTGCACAGAATGGATGGTGCTCAATCAACGCACAGCTCTTCGATATTTCCTTTTATCCTCATCTTTCTGCCCCATGCACTATTTACTGCTCACCGTCTAAGCCTTGCACTGAATACAGAATTACCAGTGTCCTCATGGACTTCTCTCTGATGCTCTCACAGTATCTTAGTTCTTTACAAACATTAATACACTGATCTGCACAAGGCCCCTGTGACATCTGATGGCATTATCCCCACTTTGTATGGACAAAATTGTGTCTGGGATTAAAGTCACAATTGTCAAGCGTCAATTAATTTGGGGAGCCCAATGCAAGAAGCCCAGGGCATGACTTTTCACGGTACTTAGCATTTCATAGCACTTTACATGCTCAGACTAGAGAGCTCCCACTGATCTCAGCTGCAGTTCTGAGTGCCCGGCCCATCTGAAAATCAGACCGTAGCTGTCTAAGTTGAGTACCCTGGGAACAAGGTTAGTGGCCACCTGTGAAGGGTTTTGGTTTAAGTGAGTTGCTTGGCATCACACAAGGAGGCTGGGGCAGAGGCATGGATTGAATCCAGTTCTCCAGGGCAGCTTGCAGCTGACCCATGTTGACAGAACAGAGCACAGACCAGTCATCAGCAGGGGATGAGCTCTCGAGATCCACACCACAGGCTCGAGCATTCAAGCTAACAAAGTGACTGGTAGCAGGAGTAGGCTGTTAACTTCTGTGTAAATCTACCACTAGAGGGGAGGATGGGGTCACACACTTTGCCAGTGGCTTTCACAGCGATTTGTGGACAGCAGGGGACCCTTGGGTTTAATTCCAGGTTCTGGAGGGGCGTGTGCACTAGTGGTTACAGATTCTTCTGCCCTGACTCTCCCCGCACTCCTGTTCTCCCTCCTCAGTTCCTGAGACTGTCTCCTACCCATTCTTCCTGCTCCCCCTTCTCCTGTCCTCATTCCCCCAACTACTGCTCTCATCCTCCATCCTCTGCTTTTTCCCCTAATCCATTTCACTTCTATCTTTCCCCACCTTTGGCTCCTGGCCCTCTCTTCCCTCCCCCTGCCTCTCTCCTTCTTATTCCCATCTTCTGCCTTCTTCTATTCCTGTCCCTCTGCTCCTAGTACCCTGTGAGCCCAGGACCTCAATGCCAATGGGCAGAGGGGTGCATAATGCTTACAGGGATCCCCTGGACCTGGTGTGTACATACTAGTCCACCAAAGAATGTCACGTAAGGTTTCTACTGAAAGCCTGTGTCACATGGATCATCATCATTTTTGTGAAATGTGTGTGCAGATAGTGTGTAAGGAGATACGTACATGTATGGGGAGATATGGTCTTCAGGCCCTGTAGTTAAAGGCAGGTATCCCAAGATAATGTGCTTTAAGACAGGTCCCACTAGACTGGAAGTGGGAGGCACTTTTCTCCCAGGCTGACCATTGTGTATCTTACACCGGGAATCTATTTGCATCCGGAGTCAGGTACTAGTGAAGGGATTGCAGACATCAGGAGAAGAAATTAACAGCAAGTGTTGAACAGCGGGGGAGGGAACCCTGTTTACAGCTAAAGAATAAAAGGACTTGTGTGATATATCTGGAGATCCTGGCATGCTTCATCTAGTGAGAAGAGTAGGCTTGGTCTTATGAAAGGAGGTATTCAGCCATCGTGATTAAAAACACAAGGAGAGAAGCTTTGGGGTATGTAGCACCTTGGTAGATAGGAGGGCATCCTGCTAGTGGTTCAATGGAGATGTTCCCACGGAAGGTTTCGATTTTGACCAATCGGCATTTTCCCATGTTGCTAGAAACTCTCTGACCAGCAATATTTTTAATGTCCGGGAGCCAGCGTGGGAGTGAAATCAACAATTTGCAGAGCAAGGCCCTGTGTCAATTAGTGCAGCTCCCTGGTGGAGCTCTGAGAAGGATCCTACTGCAGAAGGAATCCCTCCTGCGGACAGTAGGAGGGTACCCACTGCTCCACACTTCACACGGTGCAGGAAATTTCCCTTGGGATGCATGGACAACCATAGCCCCACCCCACTCTTCTCCACCCCTCCTTCCCTGGACCATGCTATCCAGGCACAGCCCTTCACTGGCTGCAAGGCAGGCCTATCGTGGAGAGCAGCTCTGCCTCCATGAACCAGGATGCTTCAGCTCCTGGAGCACTGGCCAGTGAGAAGGAGGAGCAAAGCTGTAGCTCCACCTCTGGCCTTCCCCTCCCTTCCCCCCACACCAGAGGATTAGAGGCAGTGCCTCCCTCAGAGCACAGGGACTGCTTTCTCTCTAACCCTTACCCAGGCTGCACATGAGGCCAGGGGAAGCAGAGTCTCCTTAAGCCTTGCGTTTCTCCCCCCACAGCTGCACACCTGATCAAAGGGCAGGTGAGCGAATGTCCAGTGAAAAACTGCCCCTCTGATACCAGTGAGGAGTGGGGATCATGCACCCAGTGCGATCTGGTTTGTAGGGGGAGCAGGAGCCCAGAAGCCAGATAAAGAGGCATTCTGACTCAGCGGTGCGCTGACATCCCACACGCAGATCCAGCTGCGCTGCCTGACCAGCTCTCCCTGGCTTTAGATGGCAAAGGGTCGGGAACACTGTCTAAGAGTTTTTTGCACTGACGGTCGAACCACTGGAAATGCCTTTGATTCAATACTAATGAAACCCTGCACAAAGCACAGTAGATGGTATGTGATGGAATGGAGACCTGAGGAAGGGCTCTGTGTCAGCTCGAAAGCTCATCTCTCTCACCAACAGATGTTGGCCCAATAAAAGGTATCACCTCCCCCACCTTGTGTCTTTAAGATCCTGGGACCAACCCGGCTACAACATTGCACAGAGAGAATTGTGACGTGGAAGAGACGAGTCTCTGAGGTTCTTTATCCTGGATGCTGAGCACACACCCTACCTCTGTAGCTGTCATGCAGGCTGCAGGAAGCAGCTTGTGCAGCAGAGTGTTACCACCATGGGTCTGCCCTGGATTAAGGTGTCAAACAGATTGCAGACTCCACTACGGCAATAACTGTCAAAAGTGAATGACCAGCACACAGAACCCTGAGTCAGCAAAACACTTAAGCCCAGGTTTAACTTTGAGGACGTGCTTGAATCTCAGTATGTGTTGGACTTTAAGCACATATTGAAATCTAATGGAAATTAGGGGGATTTAAGCAGGTGCTTAAGTATTTTGCTTACTCCAGGACTTAGTTCCCTTTAGTTCTGAGTATCTTGACAAATATTTTCTAGGAAAACAGATGATGTGCTAAACAAATACAATCCTCTTCTATTATCTTCTTATATGACCTGTCCTTACCTAAAATTAGACATATAGTAATGAGAAAATTCATTGCATTTACTACATATTCTCACAGTGTGGATTATAAGAAGAGAAAAGTCCCATGTTCAGAGATAAATCATTTCAGGATTCAAGGATTTAAATGCACAAACATTAATGTGCTCCAAATCCCTTTTAATCACAACAAGCATAGTTCCAGACACTTGTCTGCCTTTTAACACCATGTTCCTTGTCATTAATGAATTGTGCTCGACCGTTCCTTAAGAGCATGTGCCATTTCTCCATCTAATCTTTTTCACAAAATTTAATCTTCTGATGACGTGGATCAAACACACAAACCAGCCTGATGCGCATCGAGCATAGCCGATAATTATTCTTGCAGATGAAAATAAAAGGATCTCTGCCAACCCCCTCGGCTCTGTGAGTGCCGTTTTGCAGAGCCCTGGCTCTGATCGGCTTTGTGAAGCTAAATGGGGAGTGGAGGGGAACAATTCCACACCACTGCTGTTGTACTGTGCTTGGCACACACAGGCACTACAGGGGAACAAGTGAAAGAAGCCTCATCTGCACAAGACATCCAGTTAGAGGCTTGTTGAAGTTTGTCAGACAGGCTTCCAATTGCCCACGTATGGTGGTGAATTCCCTGCAGGGGCTTGCTCTGCAAGTGGCTTCTTTCCCTCCCACTCCGGTTGTCCTGCAAATTCTACTGTGGGCTAAAGCATTCCCTGGCTTTGGCAAGTCTCTTCCCTAGAGTCATGGTGAATGAACAGTGGTTAAGGAGTTGGGCCACATGCCATCACAAGCTTAAGGACCCTTCCTGAAGCAAGCAGAGGTACCTACCCGGCCATTTACCTCGTCCCCACAGTAGGTGGCCAGGGAACGGGCTCCCTCCCTGTACTTGGTGGCCAGAGGAACAAACCACCACTGCGTGGAGAGAAGTCCTAGTTGTTTGCTGCTGCTAATAGTCAGCAGCAAATTGCTCCCCTTCCCCCAGAGGAAGGAAAAAGCAGGGGAGGAACTGCATCTCAGAAGGGTGTCTCTACCCCACTTTTGGAGTGGTACATTTTAGACACCACCAAGGCTGTGCCGGTCACTGCCTAGCAATGTACTTTGAGCATAATGCACCAAACCCTTTTAATATGCGCAGCTACGTCGTTCCATTGTGTGAGGCTCCCTGCCCCATGCAAAGGCATATGCAATGCTGAAATGTCCCGTAAATCCTGAAAATGGGGCGTTAGTCATTGTATCTTGTGAGGATTTCAGTCCCTGCTCAAGCCTTGGCTGGCTCGCTGCAAAAGGGGGGAGTCTCACCCCCTGGCAATTAGAGCTTTACAAATGCATATAATAGATTCCAAGGGCAGAAGGGACCGCTGGGATCATTGAGTCTCACCTCCTGTATAGCACAAGCCATAGAACATCCCCCAACTAATTCCTGCAGCAGATCTGTTAGAAACACATCCACTATTGACTGACAAATGGTCATTTGTCAACATGGCCCTTAGTAAATTGTCCTCATGCTTAATTATTCACTGTCATAAGTTTCTGCCTGATTCCCAGGTCTGAGTTTGTCTGCCTTCAGCTCCTAGCCATTGAACTGTGTTCTACCCACCTCTGCTACACCAAAGAGCCCATTATTTGTCCCCAGTATTGGAACTTATAGACAATAATCAAGTCATCCCATAACCTGCCCTTTGTAAAGCTAAACAGATGGAGCTCCTTGATTCTGTCACTACCAGGCATATTTTCTAATTCTTTATTTGTTCTTGTGGCTGAACCCTCTCAGATTTATCAACATCCTTTTTGAATTGAGGGCACCAAACTGGTATTTAACATTTACTGGTGAAAGGGACACAGCCCAGGATATCGTTCAACTAAGGGAGGGGGAAAAAAAAGCATCTGCCTTCTTTAAGAGCAGCATTTTAATGGGACTCTCTAGGAATTAGTCCAGAATAAAGTATCATCTCTATTATAAAACAGCTGTTCCAGTATTAACATTGCATGATACTGAAATAACTCAAACTACCACACAGTTCTTTAGCTAATCAGAGAGAAGCAATCTCATGGCTGGAGACCAAAGGAGGAAGCATCCTAGTCCACCAAGAGCCAGAAACTAAAGGAAGCGGATGCAGAACATGGTGTTTTCATGTTCCTGATTTACTGAATATGCCAACGACTTTACAATCGAATCCAGCTGGGAGCTTCTGAACCAAGAGTTCAATCCAGCAGGGGCTGAGTGAATGGGATTTAAGGAATCTGTGCCTCGCTGCAGTGGGACTGGTGAAGAAAGGGGTGATGTGAGATCAGTTACTCTGGTTGAGTGCATGTGCTTTGATAGTGTAAACTGCCTGGAAGCCAGCATAACCAGCCAGGGGAGGATCCGTTCACAACAGACCAAGGTGCCACAGAACCATAGAAATGTAGGGCTGGAAGGGACCTTAACAGGTCATCTAGACTAGTCCCCTGTGCAGAGGCAGGCCCAAGCCAGAGTGACCAGATGTCCCAATTTTATAGGGACAGTCCTGATTCTTGGGCCTTTTTCTTATATAGGCTCTTATTACCACCCCCCGTCCCGATTTTTCACATTTGCTGTCTGGTCACCCTAGCCCAAGTAAACCTGGACCATCCCTGACAGCTGTTTGTCCAACCTGTTCAGAAGAACCTCCAGTGATGGGGATTCCACAACCCCCCTTGCAAGCCTGCTCCAGAGTTAACTACCCTTCTAGTTAGAAAGGTTTTCCTAATACCTGCTGCAGATTAAGACCTTTACATCTTGTCCTAACGAGTGGACATGGAGAAGAATTGATCACTGTCCTCTTTAACAGCCTGTGGCACTGTACCTCCTCTGTCTCGCTGGGCTTAGCGCTTCCTCCTCTCGCAGTGGGTGGGGACCAGCCGAAAGCCAGCCCTACTCCAGATACCGTTCCCACCTGGGGTTTATTTCTCAATATTTTCCGCAGGCCCAATGACGGCTCCTCCGCCCAGCAAAAGGAAACAAATTCACAACACAAAACAAAGGGGAATACCTTTTCCTGCCCCCTCTCTGGATACATGTGGCCTGGTTATTGGCCCCAGGCTGCCAATTGTGCCCCTAACTGGGCAGTCAGGTAGCTTTCCCTGAGAGAGGAGAGCAGCTCCCTGCTGCCAGTAGCCCCTCAGCAGCTTGTCTCTCCTCTGAGGAGGGGTTTTTGAAAGGTCCTAGGCTGAGTCACTGGATTCAGCTGTCCCTAGCTGACCTGAGGTAACTCCTTTTCAGCTTATAGGGGAAAAGGGCCTTTATTTTTCTAGTGCTAATGTGCCTGCCTTCCCCCACCCTCTGCCAGCTGTCCAGCCTGACTTTGTCAGAAACCCTTAACCGGTTTGAAAACTGCTAACAAGCCCGCCACTCAGTCGTCTTTTCTCAGCTTGCCCAGGTTTTAACAACCTTTCTTCATACATCAGTTTTCTAAGCTTGTCGCTCTCCTCTGGACTTTCTCCACATCTTTCCTCAAGTGTGGCACCCAGAACTGGGCACAGCACAAGTCTCACCAGTGCTGAGTACAGAGGGAACATTACCACCTGCAACTCCTGTCCATACACCCCACAATGATATTAGCCTATTTTGCACATTGTTGACTCATAACCAATTTGTGATCCACAGTAACTCTCCTCCCCCTGTTCCTTTTCAGCAGCACTGCTGCCTAGCCAGTAATTCCCCACTGTGGCACTGAACATATTTGACCCTGCGAGGGGGCAGGCCATGGTCCCAGAGCCTGGGCTCCAGCCTGAGCCCAAACATCTGAACTACAATTTTATAGCCTCACAGTCAAAGCCTGCAAGCCCGAGTCAGCTGACATGGGTCAACCGCAGGTGTTTTATCGCAGTCTAGACATACCCTCTGTGTGCCAGCTAAAATGGAGCTGTGTTCCTCTCTCCTGTTCTTTGTCCATCTCATCTATTGACACTGTAACCTCTCTGGACAAGGACTGTCTTGCACTATGTCTCTGAACACAGGCACAGACCCTCAAAAGTGTTTAGGTTCCTGACTTCCATTAGACTCAGTCAGGGTTCCCTCCCCACTCTGAACTCTGGGGTACAGATGAAAGATCCCCTAAACTTATTTCTACCAGCTTAGGTTAAAACTTCCAAGGTACGAATCCTTTCCTCGTGCTTGGATGGTATTGCTGCCACTACCAAGTGATTTAGACAAAGATCCAGAAAAAAGGGCCACTTGGAGTCCCCGTTTCCCCAAAATATTCCCCCAAGCCCCTTCACCCCCTTTCCTGGGAAGGCTTGAGAATACACTAACCAATTGGTTACAAGTGAGCACAGACCAACCCCCTGGGCTTTTAGGACACTGAAAATCAATTGGGTTCTTAAAAGAAGAATTTTATTTAAAAGTAAAAGCAAAAGCATCATACCTGCAAAATCAAGATGGAATGTAATTTTACAGGGCAAGAAAAAAAGATTTAAAACACAGAAGATTCCCCTGTAGGCTTAGCTTTAAAGTTACAAAAACCCAGGACCGTCTGCTCTGCCCCCAGGATCATCATTCATCCTCCCCAGGACACGTTGCCTGAAGTGGGGAGCCTCTTGGACCCCAGTGCCCCACAAGGCCTGGGGCCTGCTCATGTCCACATCTGACAGGGTGGGAAACTGGGCCTCACTGCTGCTCCCAGCTCCTGGGGAATGGCTGCACCCCCAGAAACACCATTTCTCCCCCCCCCACACACACACAACCCCACCCTGCCACCCTTGGCACATGCCTTAACTAAGAGCTGCTTTAGTATATGTTAACTCCCTGAGGGCCCATCTTCTGGTCTGTTCTGGCTTTGGGTCCAGCCCAGGTTCATTCCTTGGCAGAGAAGCCTCCGCGTGGGTGTGGCTGAGTCACACAAGCCTGGGCAGCCTGGTGCCATTTCTCTGTTGCTGCAGAGAACAGGACAGTCTCCGGTTACCATTTCCGCCAGACACCTTGCCAGGACAAAGAGGACATCACCATGTGTGCTGCAGAAGCAGCAGCAGCTTGGTGCCCTCAGCACAGAGTCTCTGCCCAGCTGTTGTTTGTAAGAGTCTCATTACCATCAGCTGCCTTTGGCTATTTAGGCTCAGTTTCTCCCCAGCTTTCTCATGCTGAGTAAAACTTGGCTGTCGGGGAGGCTGCTGATAGAGGGAGGCCCTGCTCAACCTCCATAAATGTCAGGTCCTTCAGGTGGGGGTGAGGATAACACTGCTAGGCCCATAAGCTTTGAGCAGCATGGTTGTTGCAGCCTGATTTGTGGGGTGGGACGCCCATGGAAGTCAAGGGGACATTAGACCTGATTTTTTTCCCTTCATTCTCTCCTACACTGAGATGATTTGGTAAACGGGAGTGTCACGGGGCAAGTACACCCCATTACTCTTGGGGTGGGTAAGGGCTTGGTGGCCCTGCAGTTAAGTCAATATGGCTGCCCTTCACCTTAGGGCTGCGTGGCCCAATGGCCAGAGTCAATAGGACTCTCCGTGACTGCAGTAGGGTGACCAGATGTCCCAATTTTATAGGAACACTCCGGATTTTTGGGTTTATTTCTTAGATAGGCTCCTATTACCCCCTACCTCCTGTCTTGATTTTTCACACTTGCTGTCTGGTCACCATAGTCTGCAGGAAGGGTGGCCAAATGGCTGGAGTCAATAGGAAGGGGTCTGGTGGGCTCCCCCACAAAAGAAGCCCTGGGGTAAGGGGACCCAGGCCCTCCCAGCTCTACCGGGTCCCAGCTCTGGGCCCTGTTAGTGGCAAATGAGTTCATCATTATGTCCATGGGGAATCTGCCCCAAACATGCCAACTGCTGCAAGAATACTGGCTAGTCCCTCCCTGGGCTACTTCCTACCATGATTCTTGTAGTTGAAGGCTGGGTGTCCTTGGAGTCTCTGGGCCCCTTGGGCAGCACTGCTCCCAGCGACTGCAATCTTCTTGGGGCATCCACAGGTACCTGGGGACACCTGTCTGGGTCTCAGCATCTCCTACCCCCATGGTCTGGGATTCCAGCTGCTCCTTGGCTGGAGCCAGTGAGGTGCATCCTTCCTCCTCAGCTGTCAGTCTAGACTGAACCGAGCTGCTCCCTTTTATACTGCAGCAGTGGTTGGAGCATGCCCAGCAGAGGCAAAGGGGCATGGTTTCCGTTGCCAAAAGTGCTGGCTTAACCCCTTCGTCTCCAGTGTGGATCTCTGTCACACAGAGATCTACACACAGTTCACCCTGGCAACAGAGTGAAGCCTTATCCGTAGACAGGGGAGCCATCCAGCAATTTAGATGTGACGACTAGGAGCCAGGACTTCTAGGTTTTACTCCTGGAGTCATCACAGACTTTGGGCCTACCTCGTGATGAGCCAGATTCTTAGCTGTGTCCTGTGTTCACTGAGGGTGCAAAGGAGCTGGCCATGGCTTCCTTGCCCTGGGGCCAGTTCTATGCCAGTCCTAGCAGAGTGTGTATTTAAGAGCAGTCCTGGGGCTGCTCTAACTCACAACAGCCAGCTATGACCCCAGGGCCCACTACACCACATGGGACTAGCCAGAGTACTGTAACACTCTGGTCAGGCCCTGTCTCCTCCTGGACTCTCTCTACCTTGAAGGCTACAGGGTGGGTGTAGGCACTACGGGGCTGGAAGAAACAGGGTGAATCTGGCCTGTTATGTGTATTCCTCTTTTTACATATCTGTAAAGTACCCCAGAGGGCTGTTACGGGAATGAGTTAATTGTCTGAGAAGTGCTTCTGAGATCACTGGATGAAAGGCCTGAGACAAGTGCAAACAATTATTATTTTTCGCCACATGCGAAGAAACGCCAGCATATTAATCCATGGGCATGTATCCAAGTGACAGCGGCTGCTTGTGGTAATATATTGTATGTAATGTACTATATCTCCTTAGAAAGCATTACGCACACTAGGTTATAGACACTAACTCAGGCTAATCAGCCATGGCATAAACCATTATTCTGCTGTGACAATTATGGTAAGTTGTGCATAAACTGGTTCTTCCAAACGGTACTGGAATCCAGCAGGGCGCTGAGAAGGGGATGTTTTTCACCTGAGTCATTTATGACTCAACAAAACAAGGCAAATAAAAAGGTCAAACCCATCTGAAAATAATAATTACTGGCTGTTCTCTAGCATTTTTCCTCAGGGATCTCAAAGCGCTCCACAAAGGAGGTGAGGAACATTACCCCCATTTTACAGCTGGGGAAACTGAGGCACAGAGGGGGTGGCACCTTCTCCACCTTGGGGGGCTCAGTGCTTTCCCCTCTGGTGGTGGGGGCCTGAAATAAGTCAGCCCCACTCTAGACAGTGTTTATTCTCCCACTTGGGGTTTATTTCCCCCTGCTCAACACCGTGGGGTTGGGCTACTTGGGCCAACAAACAGTGCACCATTGACAGGCCATCAGCCTTGCCATGCCTGAGCCCTGCCCTGTGTTCCACTCTGAAGTGGAAGGGTTGGAACGATAGGAACCATCCCGTTATCCTTGCATTTCTTTCTTTGTTCCAATGCAGCCATTTCAAGGGAGCATGCTCTGTGACGAGGGTAAAATTCCATCTGAGTAGGTAGTATCAGAGAGCCCACTTTACTGCAAGGCATTCCCTCTCTACCACAGCATACTTCTGCTGTCTGGGAAAGAGTTTCTTGCTAATGTACAAGACTGGGTGTTCTTCCTCTCCTGACATTTGAGAAAACCCAACCTCTGAGGCATCCGTTTGCAGTATAAACTTCTTCTCAACAACTGGAGCTGCTAGCACTGGATTACTGCAGAGGGTGGTCCTCAGATCTGCAAAAACTTCTTCAGCTGTGGTGGTCCATTTCACTATGTCTGGGTCCCAGGCCTTTAACAGGTCCATCAAAGGGTGTGTGCTCTGGTACCAAAGTGGGGAATGAATCTCTTGTAGTACCCACTATCCCCAGAAATGCTCTGACCTGTTTTTTCCAGATTGGTTGGGGCCAACTTAATATCTCCTCCAGCTTGTTCAGTCGGGGTTTCTCTACGCCCCTCCCCACAAAGTACCCAAGGTATTTGGCTTCCGCTAGCCCTACTGCACATTTGGATGGATTTGCGGTGAGATCCGCTTTCCTGAAGGCATCCAGTTCCACTTCCACCTTTTCTAGGTGTGTCCCCCAGTCTGGGCTGTGTATGACCACAACATCTAGGTAAGCTGTGGCAGACCTGACAAGTGGATGTAACAGCTGATCCATGAGCCACTGGAAGGTTGCTGGACCCCATGTAATTAAAAAAGAGAGGACAGTGTATCGGTACAACCCTTATGGCATAGAAAAAGCGGTCTTCTCTTTGGCTTCCTTTGCCAGGGAGATTTGCCAATAACTTTCGTCAGGCCAAGGATGAACAAGAATCATGCTTTTCCCAATTGGTCAATTAGTTAATCCATCCAAGGTATGCGATAGGCATCGAACTGGGACATCCATTTAATGTTTGGAAGTCATTGAAGAATCTCATGGTGTCATCTGGCTTAGGTACCAGAACAATTGGACTGGACCACTGGCTATGGCACTCCTCAATGACTCCCAGCTCCAGCATTCTCTTACCTTTGGTACTGATCTCTTCTCTTTTTGCCTCTGGGATCTGGTATGGTGTAAACTTCACCTTTAATCTGGGATCTGTGATGATGTGGTGATGAGCTTCTATGCTTCTGCCTGGCTCCTCTAATAACACATCATGGTTTTGACCAATCATTTTGATGACCTCTGCCCATTGTTCAGGGGTCAATTAGGGAGATACTCTCACCCCTCCCTGAGGTTTATTTTCTTGAGGTGGTGTCTCTAGGGTGACCACATAAGCTTCTCTATCTTGCCAGGGCTTCAATAGGTTGACTTCTAGCGATCAAACTATCAAATCTTATAGTCAACCTCCCCCATGGCTTCTATTACTTCATCTGGCCCCTGCCATCTGACCAAGAGATTGCTTTCAGCTGTGGGCACAAACACTATTATCCATTTCCCCATCTGGAATTTCTGGACCTTCGTTCAGCCATTGTAATAGGTCTGCTGGGCCTCTTGTGCTCTTTCCATATGTTCCCACACTATAGGGGTGACTTGAACTATTTTGTCCCACATCTGCATCACATACTCAATGACATTCCTCCTCTGGTTTTGAAATGGGGATACCACATCTACACGCAGTATTCAAGATGTGGGCGTACCATGGATTTATATAGAGGCAACATTATATTTTCTGTCCTATTTTCTATCCCTTTCTTAATTATTCCCAGCATTCTGTTCACTTTTTTGACTGCCGCTGCACATTGAGTGGATATTTTCAGAGAACTCTCCACAATGACTCCAAGATCTCTTTCTTGAGTGGTAACAGCTAATTTAGAACCCATCATTTTATATGTATAGTTAGGATTATGTTTTCCAATGTGCACTACTTTGCACTTATCAACATTAAATTTCATCTGCCATTTTGTTGCCCAGTCACCCAGTTTTGAGAGATCCTGTTGTAGCTCTTCCGAGTTTGTCTGGGTCTTAACTATCTTTAATATTTTTGTGTCATCTGCAAATTTTGCCACCTCACTATTTACCCCTTTTTCCAGATCATTTATGAATATGTTGAATGGGACTGGTTCCAGAACAGATCCCTGGGGGACACCACTATTTATCTCTTTCCATTCTGAAAACTGACCATTTATACCTACCCTTTGTTTCCTATCTTTCAACCAGTTACCAGTCCATGAGAGGACCTTCCCTCTTATCCTGTGGCAGCTTACTTTGTGTAAGAGCCTTTGGTGAGGGACCTTGTAAAAGGCTTTCTGAAACCTAAGCCCCTATATCCTCTGGATCCCACATGCTTGTTGGCCCCCTCAAAGAATTCTAGTAGATTGGTGAGGCATGATTTCCCTTTACTAAAACCATGTTGACTCTTCCTCAACAAATTATATTCATCTATATATCTGACAATATTGTTCTTTATTATAGTTTCAACCAGTTTGCCCAGTACTGAAGTCAGGCTTACAGGCCTGTTATTGCCGGGATCACCTCTGGAGTCCTTCTTAAAAATTGACATCACATTAGCTCTCCTCCAGTCATCTCGTACAGAAGCTGATTTAAATGATAGCTTAGAGACTAGAGTTAGTAGTTCTGCAATTTCACCTTTGAGATCCTTCAGAACTCTTGAGTGAATACCATCTGGTCCTGGTGACTTGTTGCTGTTTAATTTATCAATTTGTTCCAAAACCTCCTCTAATGATACCTCAATGTGGGACATTTCCTCAGATCTGTCACCTAAAAAGAATGGCTCAGATTTGGGAATCTCCCTCACACCCTCAGCCATGAAGACCTATGCAAAGAATTCATTTACGTTCTCCATAATGGTCTTATCATCCCTGAGTGCTCCTTTAGCATCTCGATCATCCAGTGGCCCCACTGGTTGTTTAGCAATCTTCCTGCTTCTGATGTACTTTAAAAAATGTTGCTATTACTTTTTGAATCTTTGGCTAATTGTTCCTCAAATTCTTTTTTGACCTTCCTAATTGTATTTTTACATTTCGTTTGCCAGTGTTTATGCTCCTTTCTATTTTCCTCACTAGGAGTTAACTTCCACTTTTTAAAGGATGCCTTTTTGCCTCACCCAGCCTGGACGGCTGCAAAAAAACAGCCAATTAGGGCAGTGGCTGGACCAGCCAATCACGGCCCAGCCAGCCCACATAAAAGGAAGCTGCAGGCCAGAGCAAGGCAGTCTGCTGCAGGAAGCCCAAGGGAGGGGACCAGCTTCCTAGAGGGCTGCAGAGACTAGACTTCCGAACAGGGCTGCTAGAGCTTGGAGGCCCAAGGCCCTGGGAAGAGGCTGAAGGAGCCAGAGTCAGGAGCCAAAGGTGCTGGGGCTGTGGGAAAGTGGTCCAGGGAACTGATACAGACTAGTGGAGAAAGAAAGGAGGGGCAGTGGGAAGCTGTTGTTTACAGGGTCACTGGGCTGGAACCCAGAGTAATGGGTATGCCTGGTTCCCCCTCCCCCACACTCACCGCTGAAGAAGCGGCCAGGCTATGGACTGACAAGCTGCTGCGAGTAGTGGCTAGACTGTTGCAGAAGGGGCGAACCTGGATTATGACACAGCTGGAGGGCTGTGCCATGATGCAGAGGCAGCGAGACTGGAACTGCAGTGGGTCTGCAGGCGGAGACAAGGACGGGAGAGGCACCACCACTGGCAGGCACACCTGCTGACCAGAGCTAATTCCTGACATGGCCAGCAGGAGTTGCCAGTGTGGAGAGTGACCCTGTGACAATGGCCCGGTTTTCCCGTACCCTGGGCCGCCTTTTACTTCAATGACCTCTTTTCTAATATTGTGATACAGGGGATCATTGACTTGTATTCTTGTATGAGGGACCAATATGTCCAGACTCAAGGAGACCTATTTCTGTTTCACCCCCAGGACTGGTCTCAGTGGAACTGGGTCCAGCCTCAGGTTCATCAGATATCTGAGTTGCCTGCCCATCTGCTGGATGAGATCGCTTACCTATCAGCGCCACCTTTTGTTTCTGGGTCAAGATTCTGATCCCCAATACTTTGTCTGTCCTCCTTTCTCATCTAGTCTTTCAGGGCTGTCCAGTTGTGGACACTACGTCCTGGGCTTATTCAGACAAAAAATTGGAGGAGGGCTATTCACTGAGGCCACAGTATCAGTTCTTCCTCTGTCTCCCCACCGGGAGCAGGTTTTCAAATACAGGAAAGTCTTGTCCTATGAGCACCAGAAACAGGTGTTTAAGGGCCACTCACACTGTCACCCTTGTTGTGTTTCCCTAAACCTCAATTTGTAAAGGACTGGTCAAGTAGTAATTAACTGCCCCAGGTACACAGGTTATTCCTGTGCATTTGGCCCGAGACAGTTGGTTCTGCCTCAGCAGTTTCCCAGAGACCAGCGTGACAACACTTCCTGAGTCTATTAATGCAATGGTCTCTTTGCCATTCATCTTAGCAAGCCACGTGTAGCTATGTGGGGTCCTCACAACTCCCATGAGGTTGATTAGGCCACACAGATCTTCACAATCACCCAGACTGCACTGCATAGGACATTAAACTGCTATACACCTCAGTTCCCCACAAGCATAACATCTATACACAGGCTGGGACATCTTTGGTCTACTGTGTCTCATCCTGCAATCTTCTTTTTCCAGTTCCCCAAGTCCCTTTGTGGCTTGAGGCCACTCTTTGGAATCCCTCCTTCCCAATATGGTCCTACTGGTACTTTTGGAGATCCAGGCCTTCGGGGCTGAGACTGGCCTTTTGGTCTGGCACTACTCTTCTGAGGTACTCAGAGAAAGTTCTCTGGCCTTCAAATGCCTCTCTACAAGAGCGACCAAATCATCATAACAGCAGGGGTCATTTTGGCCAACCTACCCTCATGGTAGTCCTCTCATGGATCTGTCCAACACGAAGACTTCTGTAATCGTCTCTGTACTGTGGGTCTTGGGATGCAGCCACTGCCACATTAGATGGATCAGGCAGACCAGTTGTCACCTTGGTGCTTTGCTCTCTTAGTACCACCCCTCATGGAACCTCTGGGTCGTTATTGCTGTCATCACCCCGGATCTCAGCTGTCAACTGGACTAGTCTGTAGCAGCTTCCTCTGCCATGCAGTAGGAGGCCTTCTGGGCCTCCTCACACAGGAGAGGGATGAGGATACTGGCCCATTAGTCTCAGTACCAAGCCTCAGATAGGGCCTTTCTTTCAAACATGAAAAGGTGTTCCTCCATGTCCTCTTCCATTGTCATCTTTTGTAGGTGCTGGCCCTTAGGGATCAGGTCTCATCATGGCCACCTGCCAGAGTGGTCAGGGCTTTCAGCTGGTTTATCACCTCCTGGTGGCTCAGTCCTGGGCTGCTTGGTTTATCAGCAGTTGATTTGTCTCCTGTTGTACTCATACAGGTTCCTTTTGGGTGGCTCTATGGACTCTGGTAGTCTCTTGCTGTTCCACTATGAACTGGGCCAGTGCCCTCACCACGTTGTCCCTGGGACAGTCCACTGCGTCAAGATCCCACTCTCACACCACATGTGGAAGGTACCTCCTTCACCTCAGCAGGCTCAGTGCTGCCCCCTCTGCTGATGGGAACCTGCAGTAAATCAGCCCCTCTCAAGATGGTGTTTATTCTCCCACTTGGGGTTTATTTCCCAATATTTTCCAGGTAGGCCTCGAGGTTGGACCAAGGAGTGCTCCTCCACCAAACAAAAAAACAAAACAAAGCAAAATTCACAACACAAAACACGGGAATTCCTTTCCCTACCTGCATCTGGGCATGAGTTCTTGAAGGAAAAAGGACCATTTTCATTCTAGGGCTAACATACCTTGCTTTCTACCACCCTCTGCCAGCTGTCCAGCCTGCCTCTTTGTTGCAGAGGGTAAACGGCTCACCCACAGTCACCCAGCAGACCTGTGGTAGAGGCAGGGGTAGAACTCAGTCCTGATTCCCAGTCCAGTACTCTCCACTGGGCCGCACTGCTGAAAGAGCAACAGGGCACCCAAGGGAGCTCAACAAAGAGGGGCGTATAGTCCACTGTCTCAGAAGCACCCCGAGACCACGTGAAATCCATGAGAAGCTACAAATGAGTGAGAATCCTTGAGTGGCACTGAGAGATCAAGTGACTTGCCTGAAGTCACACAGAGAGAGTGTGGAGACCCAAGTCGCAGACCCGTGTTTTCACTGGATACGCTGCCTTGGCTACCCTTTGGTGGGAATTGGATCAAGCCCTACACTGCTGTAACAAACTCCATGGACGGCCGTGGATTCACTCCAGATTTACACCCATGTAAAAGAGCTCAAAATGTGACCAGGTATCATCTTCAAGCCTTTGCATTTTTGTGCATTGGCTTTCCTCAGACCTTCGCTCCATGGGATTAAATGTGGTTACTCATTTGATTAGTCTTTAAAATTCAGTGGTTTGGAGTATTTTCACTTCTCCAGATTATTGATATTGAACGTTGCATGTGTTTGAATCAGAGGTTGGGTCTGCATCGCTGAGCTGCTTTGGTGATGAGGCCGGAGCCAGCCTCAATGAAGACACAACAACTGGGATTTGTCTGATTCTGGATACTGAGCTGGGGGTCTTTAGCTTCAGTTCTGCCTTAAAAATAATGAGGCAAATCGAGCTGCCAGACAGTGCGCTGGGCAGGCGCTCCCGTTCCGATACCCACTGAAGTCAATGGAAGCCTCTCCACTGAGTTCAAAGGAGAGAGGATCAGGCCCTGTGTAGGTCCAGCACTGGAGGCCCCATAAATTCAACACTTCCATTTGGTGGAGGGAGATGTGGGAGGCTTTATCCCTGGGGTCTCGCAGAGATCTACCACTTCGCCATCTGAGGGGCAGCATACATGAGTGGACAAGCTGCTGGCCTAGAATTTAGAGACCTGGTTTCGATGCCCAGCTCTACCATTTTTCTGCTTGGTGACCATCGGCAAGTCCCTTCTCTCGGTTTATCCTCCCATCCTCTGTGAAAATCCAAACCCCTGAGACAGGTAGTTCAGCCGCTGTGTAGACAACAGTAGGTCACTGGAAGAATTCTTCCGTCAACCTAGCTCCTGCCTCTCAGGGATGTGGATTAACTCAGGGATAGGATCACTGATCACTGCAGCAAGTGTTTGCACTGAAACCCACCGTAGCTGTGCTGTTGTAACGCAGATGCAGCCTCAGCTGGGGCCTCTCGCTGCGACCGTAATACAAATAACCACACTACACACGTGTCCTGTTCCATAATGGGAAATAATTCCTCCTCCTCATCAGCAGCAGCATTAGCATTGTATCAGAATGCTGTAGACATGTGTAAGACACAATCGAACACGGCTTTAAGGCAACTAAGTCAAGCCTTCTGTGTGTGATCTACGTCATTCGGAAGCATTTTGGCAGGTCCTTTGACACCTGAAGTATTGCTTAGCAAGCAAATATCTGCTGAGTTGCCTTTCAATCCCTTTTTCATAATCTGCCACTCTGCAGGCTGACCAAGCCTAAAGAAGCTGATGCCGTCTCAGAACCTAGTAAGAGCCATCACATCTATATTATCGTCATGACAGTGGGGTTGGTACAATTACAGCACTGACAGGTAGATGAATTAAATGGGCATTTTTCATTAAGACTTTTCTCTAAAACCTGAAACACATTTTTGCTAGATGGGGTATTAAATCCCTGGAATCATCCAACTCCTGTGTAAGGCCGTATACCTTTAAAATAACCCACGCTTTTATTGCAAAGCTCCTTATGGTTGCTCTTGGTTAACTTTCTTTTAAGATTACGTGTTAATAATTTTCAAAGGAGCAAGTATCCTTCATCTTGCTACATACATACAAGAAAAATGCAGTTCTGCTTTGTATCTAGAAATAATGCAGAAAAACACCCCTCTAAGTGCAGATCCTGGCCAATATTTTCCAGGTTGACTAGTGATTTTTGGGGAGCCTGACATGGGACACCTCCAAGGAGTCTGATTATCAGCGGGCAGGTGTTGGCATTTTCTGAAACACAGGCCTGTTTGCTCAGTCCTGGAGGGATTCAACACCACACCCAGAACTTCTTCAGGCCCTTCTCTCAGGGCACCATTTGTTAATTTGAACAAAAAAACCTCGCAGAGTTCCACAAAATGCAGCTCTTCCCCTGAAAAGTACAGGCTGCAGGGACCAGCAGCTTTTCCTTCTGCAGCCTTCTCTCTCTCTCTCTGCTCAAGGGCCAGAGACAGGAGAGCTCAGCTCTTTATAGGGATCAGAGGCACTGACTTTTATTTTTCTCTGGGGGTGCTCCACCCCTGCTCTGCTCTGAGGCCTGCCCCCATTCTGCCCCTTCCCCCCCTCGCTCTGCCTCTTTCCATCCCCCTCCCCAAGGCTTCATCCTTGCTCCACCCCTCCTCCAAGGCCCCGCCCTTCCTCCGCCTCTTTGTGCCCCCTCCCTAAGGCCTCACTTGCTCCCTGATCGCTGCTCTCCACCGTCCCCCAGCCACCAAACGGCTGTGTCTGGTGGGTGCTGAGTACCCGCTGTGTTTTTTTCTGTGGGTGCTCCAGCCCCAGAGCACGCACGAAGTCAGCATCTATGATAGGGATCACCTGACCCCTTCCCAGCTGGCTATCTTAATTGAAGAGGTCTAGCTGGCCCAAGGCCCTTGGGCTTTTAAAGGGGCAGCCCATCCTGTTACAAAACCCCTCTAAAGTGTTTCAAGTCCAGATCCCCAAAGGTATTTAGGTTCCAAACGCCCATGGAAATCAATGGATGTTAGGAACCTAAATACCTTTCAATATCTGGGCCTTTCCCTCTAGCTTTAACAACAAAAAAGGCCACGTGTTCTGTCCTGCATCAATTGCAGCAACAGCACCCTCTAGCATGGGACACCGGCCAAACAGGAGAGCAACACAGTAACCCAAATACATGAATTCCAGACAAGTCCCGAGCAGTCCAAGCTGCATCTGGCCAACAACAGGAAAACATTGTTTCATCTGGCCTGCTGGCTGCACAGCTCCTGATGGCTTCAGGTGCTGACATAATTGAAGAACGGGTGTTGTGTTATTGAAAAGCTGGGTGCAATTCACCCCTGGGCGAAGGGCCAGGAAAAGACCCCTGCACCACATGAGACCTGCTGATAGCCTATTTTGTGAGCTGAATTAGGGATATAAGTTATAGGCATGGGGTGGAATTTCATCATTAGCAAGTGAACTTGAGCAGGAAATCTTGTTCCAGTTCTGGGACTAGACTGTTATTAGGTTGGAATGAAAAGGGCACTGAGCACTCTAAGGGAAAGGTCAAACTTTCTCCATTGTCAATAAACCTGGGCGAGGAAAGGATCCGATGCATTAACTGCAAAAATCCAAGCGCCGTTGCTATATTTAACCAACTAAAGGGCATTGCCTGCGATGTGGCTGAGATAAAAGCTCCTCTGGCTTCATAAAGGCTCCAACATCAAGTAGAGGGGGCAGAGGGACAAGTTTTAATCAATGAAGCATCATTTACAGGCCAAGCACCAGCCAGGGCTGAATTGTAAAATGAAACAAATAAAACTTCCAAGATGATGGCTCATACCAGACCAAGGAACCATTTTCAAAGGGAGGCTGCCTAATGAGAGCTGGGCGGAAAAGGCCCCTTTAGTTTTCAAATGTGCTTTGAATTAAAATGTTTGAGTTGGGGTAAAAAAACATTGATTCCTTTTCATTTTTCAATGTCTTTATTGATTACTAAAAATGTTTTTCAGAAACCATTTTTTTTTTGTTTAAACCAAAACTAGATTTTGAAAACTAAAAAATAAAAAAAGAACAACAACATTGGTTTGAGGTTTGAGATTCTCAATGGAAAATCCAGATAACTTTTATCTGTTTGTTTGTTTGTTTTAATTTTTCAGAATTTCGCAAGGGGGCATCACAGCCAGCACTGGGAAGTGGCCTGGATTTTGACAGACCCCAGGAAGGGAACTGAAGTCTTTAGTGGCCCTTCTGAAGAGCTGGCTCCAGAAAGGCCCAAAGAGGTGAAGAGTCTCTGGGGCGGGAGCCCTGGGGGACATGGCCCCAAATCAGGGCCAGGGCTGCTGAAAGAGCAGGGACAATCTGAGGGAGCCCAGGTGGGGCTGAGAGACAGTTTGGTCCCGGGTACTGTGCTAGGCCTTTCTGGACTGATTGAGGCACAAGCTAGGGATAGGGCTGCAGGTAAAGGGACATTACCAAGGGCTTTGAGGTAGGACCACTTGGACTTGTATCTGGGACCGGGTTTGATTTTTATCTCACATACAGACTGCGTGGGACTCCACCAGAGAGCGGAGTCACCAAAGACCCACCACAGAAAGAGAGAGAGAGCACAAGCACATGCACTTGGACAAGGATAGGGTGGCCATATTTCCCTATGCCGAAAATAGAACTTACAAGTGAATTCAACAGCAATCAATCAGACCTGTGCAGTACAACCGTTCAAATTAACATCATGTTGACTGAGCCCGGTTACAAAGAAATACTGTGCAGCTGGATTCTTTTTATTTACTTCTTTAGGCTTTAGAGTTCACATGGGGAGAGGTGACACACACACAGTCCCGTACGCCTCTCTCACACAGGAGGGATGATCGACTGACCTGACCCTCCCTGGGCCCCTGGGACAGACCCGACTCTCATGGTACCTGGCACTTCGTTTTCCCAAGGCAAGACATGGGGGAGCATGCAGGGTCACATGCCCCCTCCCCTCAGATTTCCACCAGGGTTCACACCAGAATGTGGCCAGCAGCAGCCTTTCAGCACTGTGCAGGAGGGAAGGGATAGGAGCAGCTTCCAGCTGAGGAGGAGGATGGGGAGGGAGGTAGGGATAACTTGGCCCATGTCTTTGCAGAGCTCATGTCTTCCACCCCCGCTCCCCAGTGGGTGGAAGCAGCTTGTCGCTTCCTGCCTGCACAGTGTTGAAAGGTAGCTAACACCTCCCCCAGGCTGCATCTGGCCATGGACATAACCCAGCTGCCTCCTGTCTCCTGGCTACAGCGCGGACAGGAATGGGGTTAAACCCGAGCTGGGCAAACTTTTTGGCCTGAGGACCACATCTGGGTATGGAAATTGTATGGTGGCCATGAAAGCTTATGAAATTGGAGTTGAGGTGCAGGAGAGGGTGAAAGCTCGGGGGGGTGGGCAGCTGGCGAGCAGGGATCTGGCCATCAGTAGGACCTGCCCATACAGATGGGAGGAGACAGAAAATATGGGACAATTTACCCGTTTTTAAAAAGTCAGGACACCTGCAGGAGGGCTTAAATACGGGGCTCTCCCTTTAAAAATGGGACATCTGGTCACCTAGACAAGGGGTGCTTACGAGAGGCAAGTATGAGCCCATTACATAAATAAATTCATTGTCAGTTTTCAGAAAAATCAAACATTTTAACTGAGAATGATTTATTTTTAACCAAGACCCAGGCATTTTAACCAAATTTTGTTTTATGAGTTCTCATTTTTTGCTGAAAAACAAGCAATTTGTTGATTTGGATTAAAAATATCTGTTGCAAAAATCTTTTAAGGAAAAAAAAAAATCAACCAGGTCTGATGCTCACCCTTTGGGAGGAATTTCAAGGAACAGAGGGCATGAAGCTAATCTGTTTCTAACAGGAAGTTTTGTGAACATATGGGATTAGGGCCATTATACCCCTTTGAGATAGAATCAGATTTTAGAATGGGAACGAAAGCAGAATCAGGGCTCTAATTGTAGGCTGGTGGTGGTCACATTTAGAGCTAGGCAAATAACAGATTTTTTAGTTTGTTGGCAATTTCAAAAGGTTAAAAAAAATTGTTTTGGGTCAGACTGAAAATGAAAACATTTCTATAGTTTTGGTAAATCCAAGTAAAAAAAAAAAAAAGTTTTGGTTCATATGAAACATTTCTTTTCAAATCAAAATTTCTGGAGTATAGACACGAACACCAGTGGAGGCCCTAATCCTTTGCTGACTGCAATGGAATGGAGCTGATTTGCACCAGTTTAGGGTCTGGTCCTGGATCTCCTTCCTCTTGTGAAGACCAGCAGAGAAATCATTGGTGGTTTTGTTATAGTCTACAGATGAAAGAGGACTCCATCTTTCAGCAATCCAGGAATTTCAAAGAAAAGAGGCTTAATAGTTAAAGAGTCTTTTCCAAATTATTACCGAATCTTATACAAAGCTGTGATTGAGTTATTGCTTGATGATACTACACTTTTATGTGGGTCTCCGCTTAGGCTGATTACTTGCATTGCTTAATTACAAGGTACATCACTGCTTGCGCTGATTTACTTTTTTGATTATAACAGCATTGATTCATGTGAGCTGACTAGTTCTCAAGAGCAATTACATTCAGGGAAATCACTACATGTCTGGAGTATTGGACTCCTGTGGGGAACAAGTTGTGGGCTTCATTTTTTTTATTCTCCTTTGTGGAAGTTGTTTATAAATCAATACATTAATCCTAGATAGCTCTTAAATGATGATGAGTTACAGGAAAATCTGTTTCAGCTATCAACTGGAATTGACCAGTTTCCACACGCAAATAATGTCTGTGCAACATTATCAATGGGAATCTGATGACCTCATGGGTGATTATATACACACACAATGGAAATTAAGGCCAACATTTGCAATAGGGACTAATGATTTTAGATACTCAATAGGGGGTGGTCAAAATTTTCCATCAAAACGTTTAAGCCAAAAATGGCTTTTCAACCAAAACAAAATCATCATTTTGGTGAAAATGTTCTGGTTTTCCAATGACAATGCTCAATTTTTCCATTGTTTTAATTAAAAAAAAAAAAAAAAAAAAAGACTTCTACAGGAAATCAATTTTTCCCTCAAAAACGATTTTTGAAAACAAAATCCCATTTTTTTAAACAAACCTTTCTTATGGAATTTTAAAGACTTCAAAATTTCCCATCAAAAAAAAAAGTTTTTTGTTTTTTATGTTTGGTTGGATTTTTTTTACTAGCTCCGGTGCCAGCCTTGACATACTGAAAAGGTGGGCTGATTTCCAGAAAGTGCAGAGCCAGGGCCTGCGATTCCATTTAGGCGACCTAGGCCGTCGCCTCAGGTGCCAGGATTTGGGGGGGGGGGGCAGTATTTTGCCGGGATGGCAGCAGGTTGCTCCGGTGGACCTGCTGCAGGCGTACCTGCAGAGGGTCCGCTGGTCCCGCCACGGCTCCGGTGGAGCATCCGCAGGCACGCCTGCAGCAGGTCCACCGGAGCTGCGGGACCAGCGGACCCGCCGCAGGAACGCCTGCAGGAGGTCCACTGGAGCCGCGGGACTGGTGAGTGGCAGAGCGCCCCCCCGCGGCATGCCGGCGTGCTTGGGGCGGCGAAATGCCTAGAGCCGGCCCTGCGCCTAGGGCGCCAAAAACCCTGGCGCCGCTCCTGTGCAGAGCACCCACCCTCTGAAAATCAGGGCCCTTTAAGGCATCCCAAGTTCAATTTAATTAAAAAATTAAAAACACTCAGACACTCGTTAGTTACTTTTGAAAGTGTTGGCCAAGGCTGGAATTTATTTTTACTAAACGGGCCTGTCAGTCAGTCCAAGCACCAGCCAGAATTCCCTGAAGAAGACCCGTGTTGGAAAGAAGCTGGCCCCAGGAATACTAAAGACAGACTAAAGGAGGAAAATTAAACTATATATAACACCCATCATGAAGGACTTTCTGCTTTGCCACATTGTGGGCCAATCCCTGATCATAGGCCAGATCCTCAGCTGCTATACATCAGCGGAATGTTATTTCCTGCAGCTGAGGACTAGCCTCTTGTCTCTTCTGGCATATCACAGGAGTGTTCTCTGATGAGTGTTGATAAAAATAAAAACATGTATGTGTACAAGCAGCTTGTCAGGGGTTTGTTGCTGGGGGACAATGTTTCAGAAAGAGAGAAGTTCTACCACTCTGCAGCAGCTCGATTATGTTTAGACAAGCAGGGGAAGTGGCGTCAGGCTGAATAACTGGAGTTCGTGATTGTTCAGTGGCTACTGAGGGATCCGTGCACCTGTCTGCTATTGAAATGGAAAAGTGGAGGTCCCGTGTGCACAATGAAAACATGTGAAAACTGCCTGCCTGCATCAACATCTCCTTTGCATTCGCCAGCTGCGTCTGAGAGACGATGAAAAAAGACAGAAGCATAAGAGGAAAAAACACGAGAATAATGAAAATGGAAAAAAAAAAAATCTCAGGGCATGTCCGTGGTGCAATCGCAGAGTGAGAGGGCAGGGCAAGAAGACGCCCCCAAGCTAGCTGTGATCTAGCTAGCTTGGGCATTGAAGATGACAGTAAACACTTCAAGGTGAGTTAGCCCCACTGCACTAGTATCCTAGATTTAAGTTCTCTCAGGCTGCCGCTCAGGATTCTCCTTTCTGTTTTTATGGATTCCCCCTTCTAACTTGCCATCAGTCAAATAAGTGGCGGCTGGGGGAGTGGGGGTGTTTGGAAGATGGAGTAACACTGGCTCATGCGCAGCTGTGAATCTTTACCAAACAAATACATCCACTTGTCATTTTCCTCACCAGTTATCCAGCATCCCAGTGTCTCAGAGTTGGGGAGCCCCGCCCCCCGATGTTTGACAGGAAGGAAGAGGGTTGCACTTGCTCACTTCTCATAGATGGAGTCGTCCCATGGTGATCCACCTCTCTGATCTCCTGCATAACCCAACCTATTGAGTGTCACTTAGTATTTTCTTCATCAAAATGAAAGGAGCTATAGATGTATTCTCTGCTGCCACAGCAGCTGCTGCACCACCAAACTCTCCCATCCCTTCCCGTCCTTCCCTCGGTAGCCTTATGGGCTGGGTGAAATATCGTTATGGGTGGAGTTAAAGTCTCCTTGAGATTGCTAGGTGTGAACTCACCCTTCAGTTAACATAATTATAAGCATAAGCCCCACCTAAGACCAAAGGTGTGTGTGAACCCACCCAGGAGCTTTGGGTTAAGTATGGTTGTTTTGGGCACAGGGGGTGGGGGGGAAAATGGAGGTTAGACAAGAACAGATGATGTGAGAGAGGCAGCCTGAGGAAGGAGTTAAAAGTAAGTGACTGTCTTTGGAGGAAACCTGGGGAGAAGTTTTGGGGTCAGGGTGCAGGCTGAAAAGTGGGTTCCTGGTTCTGTGAGCAAAGCAAGTTGTTTCCTGCCAGTGGATTTCTTCTGCCTTCAGAGACAAAGGCATAGGTGCTGGAACTGGGGTGCTGCTGCATCATATACAGCATTTATAGTTCAGTGGTTCTCAGCACCCCCACTATACAGATTGTTCCAGCACCCAGGACACAGGATTCCACGCACTGGAAACAAACAAAATTGCATCAGAGAAACACCTGTGTCATGATACAATTCCCCACTCTGAACCTTAGCATCCAAAAGATGGGGTACCAGCATGAATTCCTCTAAGCTAATTACCAGCTTAGAACCTGTAGTGCTGCCACCAACCAGAAATTCCAGTGCCTGGTACACTCTGGTCCCCCCCAAAACCTTGCCCAGGGACCCCCAAGACCCAGACCCTCTGGATCTTAACACAGGGAAATTAAACCCTTTCCCCCACCGTGCCTCTCCCAGGCTTCCCCTCCTGGGTTACCTGAAGAATATCACTGGATGAATTACACACTCCTGAATCACAAACAGAGAGACAATTCACTATACCCCTCCTTCTCTTTCCACCCCAGACTCTCCCTGAGAGAGAAAGCAATCCTGACACAGAGAGAATTAGCCTCTCTCTCCCCTTCCCTCTTTCTCCCCACCAATTCCCTGGTGAATCCAGATCCGTCCTCTGGGTCTCACCATAATAAAAAAAAACGATCAGTTTCTTAAACAAGAAGAATTTAATTAAAAGAAAGAAAACAGTAAAAATTATCTTTGAAAATTTAAAATGGATAGGTAAGGGTCTTTCAGCTATAGACACTGGGAATACCCTCCCAGCCTAAGTATTCAAGTACAATATTAAAATCCTTTCAGAAAAATACAAATTTGAACCCTCCCAGCCAAATCACAATTAAACTCTTCCAGCCAAATGCAATTTGCAAATAAGAAAACAACATAAGCCTAATTCACCATCTACTAGTACTTACTATTTGGAATCTGTAAGAACCTGTATCAGGAGATTGGAGAGAAACCGTGTTTGCACGTCTGGTCCTCTGAAGTCCCGAGTGAACAACCACCAAACTAACAGCACACACAGAAACTTCCCTCCTCAGATTTGAAAGTATCCTGACCCCTGATTGGTTCTCCGGTCAGTGACAGCCAGGCAAAACACTGGAATTGTGAAATAATTTCTCCTTAAACAGCAAAGAGATATAAAGTACTTCTGTGCTATTAACTTTTCTTATCTGTTTATGACAACCTGACTACCACCAATTTCTACTCCCAGCTGGAACACTGACAGGGCCTCCAATTTTTATCCTCTCTAGCCAAAATGGGGCAACGGTACTTTGCATGCAAGTTGCATCTGCTGGCTTTGCAGATTCATTGCAGTGAACTGTAATTGATGCATGGAATGGAAAAAAAATCCCCCTTCCGTGTGTGGAGAGAATACAGACCTGCTGCTGTGAGCTCACTGCTGTACTGTGCAGACTCATAAACAGGCAAGTTAGATGTAGCCAGCATTCAGCACAACCCACTTCCCATCCTCTCTGAACTTCAGTGGAGCTAAGCTAATTTACTCCAGCTGAGGATCTGGCTCACAATATATGCATTTACAAAGCATGCATCCCTGTCTCCGGAACCTCTTTTCTATGGTTGGGTAAGCCGCATTTTGCAATACAATCAAAATCTCACTTCCTTAGGACATGTGTTTCACAGCAATGAAAGAATAATTAGTTCCTTTCATTCCTGGCAAGCTTCTACAACCTTTCACCTCTTTCCCTCCCTTTCTGCATTCATTAACAATAACAAATAACTCTAGGCAATGTTTTCCAAAAAGCTTTTAACAAGTTTTTAATGTTCTTCCCCTGACCACATTCAACAAGATGGACAAAATTTCCACCTATCACACAATCAGAAACTGCCAGACAGAGCTGTTAATAAGCTTTCCAGATGCTGCTGTGTTACTCCAGGAAGCATTATTTTTTTAATTGACTAGAAGTTTTGTATTTATTAGATTTGGAAGGGAGTTCAAATGAGATTTTCTGTTTATGTCTGCCCATTAATTATCACATATTGTACTTGCAATGAGCTTTCCTATAAGGTTCTGCAACTGGAAGTATTAATATGCAATTAACTATAGTTAGGACTAGTGTGGTGTTAGCTTGTTTGTCTTTATGAAAGTCTCACCTTTCAAACAAACAAACAAAAAAAAGAATTGCTTGAGAAATGTTCCTTTTCTTAGAAAGCTCATTAACCTGAAAAACACATTTATTACTTAACTGGGATAAACAATAATAATGCACCAATGGAAGCTTAGATCAATGCCAGATTATTCCAGATTTTGTAGAACGAAAAACTTTCCACCCCCCACATACACTCGAGTTTTCATAAATTATTAAAACAAGTTTTCTGAGCTGTGAGCTGAAAATAAAATCTAATTAAAATGAAATTGCTGGAAGAATTAAGAGATTTGGTTTTGCACAATAAAATGATGAGCAAGGTTTTCATGCAATGGAGACAGACTATTCCAAAGACCTGCTTGTCTCCGGTGATATCTCAATCCATGAATACATCCTTTAATTGATTTTTGCCCCTGTGACTAAGAATTCTCACTTTTGGGCTTACGTTGGTCAACAATTTACCAAACCCCTGCAGGATGATTCCTATAATATTCAATTAAGTATCAAAGAAAAATCTATCTGTAATATACCATTCTGCAGTTCCCTTTAACATTGTTCTGAGAGACCCTGCTGCTTGATAATTGTTAGTATATTAACCTTATTTATCAAACAAGGCATAAAGTAACTTGCTTCAGGGCCTGATCCACTGCAATTAGTGGAGATACTCCCCATTAGTCTAATAGGCCATGTGAGAGGGCAGAACAGCCCTGCACTGGTATCTATTGGGTTCCTGGGAAGCCCGCCCACTGCTAAAGGATCCCCCCCAGCCTAAGGGGAGGACCCACAGGACCGCAGAAGCCCACTGATTACAGGGGACAACTAATAAAAGAACAGGGATGGGAGTGTGGTCAGAGGGTCATAAGAAGGGAGCCTGACGGGGACACCGAGCAGAGAACCCCGGACAGCGCCCACTGCTCCTCGAAGGTGTCAAGGGAGCCAGTGGACTCTGCCCAGAGGAACTCAGCCCGGATACGTGAACGGACCATGGACCGGAAACAACCCTGCACTGGTACTGCAGAGGTTAACCCTTCCTTCCTAGCAGAGGAAGCCACACCCCTGAGACTCTGCTGGGCTTGCAGCCAACTGGAGAACAGGTATAAAAGCCTGCAGAACTGCTCAGTCTGGGCTGACCACTGGAGGGGAAGAAGGTACTTTGCCAGCTCCTGAAGAGAGACAGCCTATGCACCAGGATCTGGAGCCAGGCTGGGATGCACCCTGATGTAGTACATCACAGTAGAGGAACAGACTGGAGAACCCCCTGAAGCAGAAAACATAGAGTTTATGGTAGGAAGTGACCCAGGAGAACTTTAGAGGAAAATGGCATTAGAGCTGCAGAGATGCTTGGTGTGTTTTGGATGGATCTTTGCTGAGCTGGTAGTAAGGGGAACTTGCCACAACCAAGGCTCTGGGTTGGGACCTGGTAGAGAGGGCAGGCTGGGTCATGCTACCAATTGCCCCTGCCCCATGCTGTGGAATCATACAGACTCTGGCTGCTAGGCCATGCTACCCTGAGAGGGGTGATTATATGGATGCTGGCCCTTGGGCTGCACTGCTCCAATGCTGGGAGTGATTTATATGGATTCTGGCTGTTTGCGCACACTACCCTGCCCAAGGGGTGATTGCATGGGGAAAGGCCATTAGGCTGCATTGGGCCACTTACAGAAAGGTGAGCATGTGAACTTGGGAGTGGTGAGATTCTGACACCCCATCTCACCCCTGCTGGGAAAGGGTGGTATGGTGCCAGGCCCACCACAGAGCACTACAGATCAAGCCTTTGGGGTGACTCTGGATGTGGTTCTCCAGAGTCTACAGGTAAAGTTTTCAAAACCACGGAAGTCCCATTTACAGAGGGGATTTGGGCACTTAAGGCCAGATTAAGTTAGGCATTGATCTACTCAGCATTGTAATGCCTAAGTGACTTAGGGTACTTCTGCACTTCAAGATGGCAGTGATATTCCCAGCTCAAGGAAACAAATCTACACTACCTTTGACCAAGCAAGCACACTAGAAAGGCAGGTTAGCTGCCGTGGTGCAAATGGTAGGAAGGGTTAGCTGCTCAATACATACATAGCATCTTGGTCAGGGTCATACTGGGGCTAGCTGTCCCCTTGTGATGCTGTGGCCACACTATTCTTAGTGTGCTGGCTTGATCATAACTAGCATAGGTGTCTCCTTCATCTGGGACTCCCATGGCCAGTTTGATGTGTAGAAATACTCGTAAACAGCTAGGTCCCATTTTCAAAAGTCAGGATTGTAGCTACGTGAAATTTTCATCAAAAAATTTTTTGGGGGGGGGGAATTTGACACCAATTTTATGAATTGTCATTGGTTTCACCAAAACCTTTGTTTCCAAACCAATTCAGAAAAATGAATGTTTCCACTTTCAGTTCATAGCTACTCTTTGTTTTGAAATTTTTTTTTGAAAAAGCAAAAGTGTTTAAATGCTGGAAAGTGAAATGAAAGATTTTCATTCAGTTTGAATGACATGCTGTTTTGTTCAACCTGTAACTATTTTTTTGGCCTTTTTCTAGTCATCAAAAACTTAAAAAATTTTGCTTGTGAACTGAAAACTATTATTTGCACAGCTCTGTTTAGGAGCATAAATCCTACTGACGCTCAATGGGATTTAAGCTTTTATATGCTTAAGTCACTTGTCCTAAGTCAATGAGGGTAAAATTTTGCAAAGTCCCTAGGCTCCTAAACCTCATCTCCAATTAACTTTCAGAGATGCTAATTCTCCTGCAGTTCCCAAAGGGAGCAGCTCTGAAAAGCCAATGGGATGTGTTCCTCTAAAGAATTTAGGTGCTTTAGAAAATCCCATCCTGTGTTTTGAGTTGAAAATACTTGTCTCCATTCTCATAAATGCGCCACATCATTACAAGTGCACTCTGCATAATACTGTGCCCTTCAAAACCTGAACTGTCCAGTATGCAGCGCTTCGGTATTGACTCTGTGGGCCCAATTAACTTCTTGGCTCCTGCAGGAGGACACCAGGTTACAGAATCCAGATTTAGGAAGCTTGTCTGGAGAGGCATAGGCACAGCATTACACATTGCTTTCAATCCCTGTCCCCACTTAGACTCCAGAGCTAACTGACATCACCTACAAAGCTGAGGACGCAGTGAGGATTGGCTGAGGAAGAGTGGGTCACTCCAGCAGCCACTAAGTCAGAGGGTTTCAGTGAAGTGCCAGCTGGAATGCAGAACTTATCACCTACAGTAGCAGTGGGTATAACTAGAGCTTGGGCTGGAAATGCTGTTTTCCTATAATTTAGGCTTGGAAGTGTAGCAAAGTGCCTCCAGCTGGTCATCTTGGGGAATTAGCTCAATTCCAGCCCAGAGCACCCTCTGCAGGCCAGTGGCTCACCTGCTGCTGGCCTCATGTCCCTCCCAGTACCCCTTTCTGCAGGGCTCTGAACCAGCAGTACCCCCTTACTCCAGGTCTCCCCTCCCAGGGGAACCCCCAACCCTCACCCCCCCCTTGCCTCAGTGGCTACTGCCAGTCATATAACCCCTGCTCACTGGGGCAGACTGTAGTCTAATGGCCACTCATCACTGGCAAGGACGCTGGACCAGCTGCCTCTGCCTAATCCTGGGCTGCTCCTCCCAGCTCCAGTACCTGCATAGGCCTTTACCAAGGCCTCAGCCTGGGGAGTTGCCAGGCTGGAGCTCCCCACTCCTCCTCCCTTTCCCCAGCCCTGCTCTACTCTCTCAAATTCCCTTCTCTCCAAAGCAGCCAGGTCCTTCTCTCAAAAGCTAGGGAGTCTCCCTCAGCTCCTGCCCCCCAGCCCTCTTATAAGGGCCAGCTGGGCCCTGACTGAGCTGGCCACAGCAGTGGCTGCTTCCCCAATCAGCCTCACTTGGCTGCTTTTACTCCTTTTCCCCAGCTGCAGCCCTCTCCAGGGCTGCTTTTACCACTGGCTCCCCAGTGCAGCCCCTTCAGGGCTGGAGCGGGGTGACCACCTAGCTACAGGAAGGTTGACATCTGTCAGTAAACATCAATTTCACCATACACGCACAAACAGACAAAAGTATCCCCATGGATAATCAAAATGTACAGCTAGGGGAAAAGACATTGTTTGAGAACATCATGCTATTTACTGTGTAGTTTGTCATGTTTCATTAACAATTTGAGATTTAAAAAATTAAAGCTTTCTAACTTAAAACACAGTGTCTGGTCATTAAATAATTCTGATCCCTCTATACAGTCCTGTGACTGTGAAAGTTTAAAGGAATGAAATGGGAGGGGGGAGAAATACTTAAACATTGTTAAATCTAATTCTGCCAAGTTGACCTATAATTGGGCAAAAAATGAAGAAAATTGAAAATGTGATGGAAACTTTCTTTGAAACTTTGTTAAGACTCAAAGCCCAGTACTTTAAAACATTGTTGGCTGGGGGGGAGGGGGAGGAATGATTTCCAGTGTTTGGATGAAATGCCCACAATCAGAAAATTCCCATTTGTTCAAAAAGCCAGTTTCCCTTGGGAATAAAACAAAGCATTGGGATGGGAAATGGTGGACCCTCTCTGGCAAGAATATTGCTTATCCACTAAATAGTGCTTGTAAAGTGTCATTGACTAGGCTAAGAGGACAGGCCCTCTGCACATGGGAAAGATGACAAATGCCCTGCCTCAAAGTACTGAGGCTCAGATCTTAAAAGGTATTTAGGTGCCTAACTCCCATTCATTTCAATGGATGTTAGGCACCTAAATCCCTCTCAATCTGAGCTGTACACACTAACAAGACAAAGCACAGACTAGGGAGAGATTGAAGGGAGACATTCAGCCAGCTATCTGTTGGCCTCATGATATTTTTTTGAATGGGAACACCTCTCCATGAATGGCTGAGTTACCTTCTCTTTGTTCTACAGTCAGTTAAAGCAGCAGTGATATCTGGACCACTCTAGTCTGCAATCTCACTAGTTTAGAGGGCCCAGCTGAGATCAGAAGCCTGTGCACGTGCACACAGTAAGACTCCATGCCCCAGGAGCTTACCATTCCAATGGCCAACACAGGCCTGCAGGTTGTGAATGCTTCCTCCTTCATGGCTCAACTTGCACGTTGCAAATGAGCTTAGAGCAGTGTTACTCAGTGGCCTGCAATGAAGATCTTTGCAGTTTCAGGCTTATCTTTGGCTTCTGCTCTGATCCCACCCCCACAGCACTACTAGGCCTCTAAGATCCACAGAGTTCTTTAGCTAATCTGTTCACCTCCCTGCATTTTAACATGGTGAGTCAGAGTGGCCCGAGCAGGGAAAGAGAAATCTGATGTTCTTCCAGGTCAACTGGAGCTGAGATAAGACATGGCAAACTGAGAATAACTCCCCTCTCTACCTCCCCTTGCACACAGGGGAGATCAGGTTACAGCAAGGCAAGGATTGAAGTATCTATCAGTCAGTGAACACATCACATGCTAAGGAGGATCCTGACTAATGGAAGTCTCCTGTCAGGGTTTAATAAAGCTGCTGAAGATGGGCTGAACATCTGGAACCAATCAAGCTGTAGGAGATTGTGACAGCTCTACTCTCCAGCTCCTGGCTTGGTGATGAACCCAGCTGTCATTTGCTGTGGGTTGGGCATCAAAGGGGCTGGCAGCTAATCAGTCCTGACTTGTGTGATGACTGTGCATTGCTCTTGGGTAATATACTTGATTAATCTGACAGGGCCATGGCAGGACAATGGGAATTTTCCAGGTCTAGAAGTCAGCAAATTGATAAATATTTAGGTGGAAGTGATTTAAACATTTAATCAAGTGAAAAGCTTCCCAGAGATTATGTGGATTGGGGTTGATGTGGGGGGATTTTTTGTTTAGAGCAGGAGGAAAAAATGCCGTACAATCTTTGCTCCATTGCAGGATCACTTTCTAAAGGCAGCTAAGATTCTAATCCGCAACAAAGTCTGGCAAACCAAAACAAAGATCTCTCTTGCTAGATTATCCCAGCAGAAAATGGACTTCTTACACTAACTGCTCTGAAAGGCTGAATTTTTCTTATCCACTTGACCATACCATCCATGGCACAGTATATAAAGCAACTCTGGCTTGCTGCATTAGCTGTCCAGAACCACTGCACTGCAGAGCTATAAATGATGAGTTTTACTAGCACAGAGTTCCCTTCTTTCAATGCACTGAATTAAAGCCCCAGTTGCCTTTTTAACTCATGGGTTTTACATTCCCTTTCTCTAAGTGGGTTGTGAGGAATTTCATTCTAGCAGACTTGAGCTCTCTGCTACCTCTTTGCACCAGCTAGTTATCATGGTGTTGAATGGAATTCAAGGACACTTTCAAGATGTTTGAATGATTTCTTTTAGTGACCATAATGAGCTTTAAGGCGAGTTTTGCAAAAATGGCCAGGAGATGTGGATTGGAACTGAGCATCTCAACCTAAGGCAACTGTAAAAATCTTAACTATATGAAACAAACCACCTAGGTAAGAATTGTTGATTATGCAGACTCGGCCTATTAAAGTTAATGGAAGCCCATTCAGTGAGTTCATTAGGGATTGGCTCAGACCTAAAAGCAATGTAACACAGTTTGGTGAAATCCTGGCCCTATCAAAGGCAATGGCAAAACTCCTATTAAGTCCAGGATTTCACCCTCTGTATTCAGATTTACCTAACTCCGGGGGCTTGTGTATGAGACACTATACACTGCCTCTGATTTTCTAAGCAAAGTCCCTTTCCAAGAAGAGTAGGCTGGGGTTAGGATAATGACCTACAACTCAGAAGACCCCCCAGGTTCAATTCTGTGCTGTGCCATCAATGTCCTGTGTGAATTTAGCCTCTCTCAACCTCACTTCCCCATTCATACAATGCAGATGCTAGCTCCTTCACTAAGGATCATGAGGTACTATGGTGATGGGGGGGCTGGATAAGTAGCTTTGACAGAAGTGAGTTCTATAGCTATGCTTAAAAAGAATCTGCCCCTCCAATCAAGGAGAAGTCACACCCTGTGACTTAGGGCTTGGCTACACTGGAGAGTTGCAGCGCTGGTGGTAGGTTTACAGCGCTGCAACTTACTCACCGTCCATACTTGCAAGGCCCATATAGCTCTGCATCTCCCTAGCTGCAGCACTGGCTGTACTCCTGCTCTGCCTGGGGTATAACGATTGCAGCACTGGTCATGCAGCGCTGCTCTGCCAGTGTGGCCACCAAAAGCACTGTAATTGGCCTCCAGATGTATTCAGAGGTATCCCAGAATGCCTGTTCAGCCACTCCCAACAGCGCTGCAAATGTGGCCACACTGCAGTGCTGGGAGCTGTCAGTGTGGCCACACTGCAGCACTTTTCCTACACAGCTGTATGAAGACAGCTGTAACTCCCAGTGGTGTACAGCTGCAAGTGTAGCCATACCCATAGAAGACATATCATACACCACGAGGGATTAGCTGAAGACCAGAATGAAAAGTCTGCTGGCAGAAATGTGTTTGCAATAATATTTCAGGAGATACTTGTAAATAGAGACATTCATCTAAAGTGGGATTGGTTTGTAAATGACTCCCAAACAGAAGAAAGGCTGGAATGTATTGAATAATTGAATCAGTTCTAGTTAGAATCCCTCTATTCCTGGCATTAGCACACTGGTTAACCTGGCAGTTTAACCAAGAGCTGAGCATTTCAGTCATCAAGGGAATACAGAAAAGCATCCCTACTTGGGACAGCAGTAAATTGCGTGCTTAACTTTAAGCACCTGTGTAAGCACACCCTTAGAGTAAACTATGTGCTGACTTGCACAAATCCAATGATTGAAACTGAAGCTGTGTGTGTCAGTTCCTTGCATTGCTTTTAAAAACCGCAGCCTCTCTTTTCATGAATCCACATCTTGTCCCTTCCCAGTATAGCTAAGCTTTATACAGAGAAATACAGCAGTGCTTTCAAGTGTCTCACCCCTTCCTATTAGGTCCTTTTAAGAAGGCATGCACCTTAACGCTTTGCTATCTATTTCTTTTTCACTTGTTTACTGATTTAAAATATCGGACATATTTCTCCCCAGTACCTATCACACTACCCCCAAACAGAATAACTTACCTTTTTTAACTTTGTAGACAACAAATATATATTTCACTTTAAAACTCAACAGCTTGAGTGAGGCAGCATGAAAATAATAAATACATCACTAGAAGAAACCTCCCTGGTATATTTTAAACAGTTCCAATGTTAATCATTTGACACAGCTGACATACTTTGCAAATAAAACCAGGAATCAGATCATCTCTATTTCCTGTCATTTTAAAATGAATCATTCCCTACTCCCTTTTGATGTTGGCAATACACAGAAGAGGGAGAACAGATGTTAATACCTGGAATACTCCCATTTTTGAGGGCATAAGACCAGATTCTGAAAAGCACTTAAGCATGTGCTTAAATTTAAGCATATTCTTAAATCCATCACTATTCAGCAAAGTATTTAAGCCTGACCTTATATTTTAAGTTAATGGGACTTAAGCACATGCTTAAATGCTGTCCTGAATAGAGATGGACTTCCCCTGTGCTTAGGGGCCTAGCTGAATCAAGGCCACAGTGCAGTATGGCAGAGAAGCAAATACAAGCATGTTTTCTATCCACACTGATGAATCTGTTTCCTCTCTGCTTTGTTGCATCTTCAGGTGGCCTCTTGTCATGTGACCCTGTGGCAGCCTGCAGACTGCCAGGTGTTGGGACCGGGTCCCCTTCTCACTCGAGTCAAAGGCCAGCCAGCTCGCCCCTTTCCCAAGGGATGTTTCAACATTAAAATGAATCAGTGCCTCTAATCCTTTGTTCAGCTGATACCGGCTTGCCCCATGTGCTGCAGCTGTCCTGCGGAAGCAAGTCCAGCTCAAGTGCTAGCCCTCCCTGGGGGAAGGTCTCTGTAAGTGACTTCATTTAGCTCTTTTTTATGGCCTTGTCTACACACAGAAGCTAGGCCTGCTTAACTTAAAGGGCAATGTCATGGGTACTGGCCCTTTCAGGGAGGAGGAGGATCAGAAGACCCCAGTTCAGGAAGTTGAAACGAACAAAAAGCCAGGAAATGGGTGTGTAGCAGAAGAATAGAAGCAGTCCTGGGGAGTTGGGGTGGGGGGGAAGCCCTAGGATACTGTCCCTTTAAGAGCCTGGGATGGGGAGCCCTGTAGTGTAGGGTGGAGCAAGGCACCCCTCTCTTCCAGCCAATCAGGAGGCACCTCTGGAGGAGGGCAGCTTATATACAGCCTTCTGGTTCAGAGCAGGGGAGATGCTGGGATGAGGAGCAGGTCTGGGTTAGGAGCTCCAGCCGAAATGGCTAGGAGCAGTGGCCATGTGAAGAACAGACTGAAGCAGGAGAAGAGCTGCGTTTTGGGGCCAAAGAGCCAGAGATAAGGGAGACCCCTTCGGGTTACAGTAATGGGCTTTATATGGGGGACATTAAGGACTATTGGGACTGGTTCAATGCGCACCCCAAGCAGAGGGTGGTGGCACACTCCTCAGAAAGACTGTGTGAAGTTTGTGAGGGGCCCTGAAGAGGCAAAACAGAGGGAGAGTGCTGCAGAGGGACCTCCAGCCATGAGGAAATGGAAGGTATGGGGACCTCAGAAGGAAGCTCAGAGAGTGAACATGGGGAGTGGGGGCTGCTGGGAATCCTGTCTTGGCTCTAAGAAGCCTGTGATGCACAAGTATTACTAGATGAGAGGGAAACAAACACCCCAGTCTGTGTTTGGCTGAATCCATCTGAACTGGCCAGGCAGTGGGGGTCACTGGGGAGTGACAGACAGAGCCCCCTCCCCCCCCCGTGATAGCCCCATACATTTGAGCGGGCGATCATTTGGCATAAGTGGGAAACATCTTGCTTTCCTGATCCTCTGGGAGCACCCAGGTGCCTGATCCTACTCCAGCATCCTCCACTTACTCCTGTGTCAATCTCTCTCTGGTTCCCATGTGTTTTTCTGTTGGTAGAGATTTCCAGCAGCACATGACTTTGAAAGCTGAGCCTCTTTCCATTAGCAGCCACTTTACCTGACCTGCCACAGAGACAGTCTTCTCTGAACTCAAGTTATCCCATAAAAGGCTGGGGGGGGGGGTTAAATCTGCTTGCATCATAGGTCAGCAGCAGGGTTTGAACCTCTAGCCTTCAATTAACACTGCTTAAGCTAAAAGCGCAACTTCATTTTTTTGGTAGCAGTAGTAGGCTATTATCCTTCCGTGGGCCAACAATTGTACAATGTATAGTACACACTTGGCCAATATTTACTCCATGCTTCCTGATGTGCAATAAACCCTTTACTCTTCTTCTGTATATGCCACTCTGCCACCATGTTTGGCTCTCAAGGAATTTGTGATTTTCCCCCTTTTGCCATGCTTGAGTTGGGGGTGGTCTAGAGGGTTTCTGAGCATGCATGCGGGGGGAGGGGATGGCTCTCAGTTTTCACAGCAGCGGGAGCAAATCTTGTGCCTGGCAGGTGGACATCCAACAGCGTAATGGCTATTTACGGCTAAAAGGTCTCTCTTCCCTGCTTTGAGCTGTAGAGACCCATGGCTTTTAACAGGGATGTCTTTCAGCTAAGGGATTTTCCAGCCCACAGTGCAATCCCTGATGCTAGCACTGCAGAGGACCCTCCAACTTGTTAACAATCCAAACAAACCGCCTCGCTCTGAGCCCCCCCAACACGCTCTCCTGCAGCCAGATCCAGGGACAATCTGTGTTTGACTCAGGGCGGCATCGTTTTCAGCATTGCTTTTCAGCCGGGGCTTGTCAGGGTGGGGGTGTAGTGGCTGTGGAGGAAAAAGACCATCTGCCATAGGGCATCCAACAGCCAGCTTTGTCTGGGGTGAAGTCAGGGAAACGGGCACCCTGCCAGCAGTGACTAAGCATATAGTGGAGGTGATGTGCTGAGAACCATGGGGGAGCAGTGCAAGCATTTCTCTAGCTCAGCCCTCACTAGCCACTTAGCTACACAGGTCCTGGAGCTAGCTCCCAAAGGGGCTGCACTGCTCGCTGGAGACACTGCATCATGACTGAGGGCAATGCAGTGCTTGAGAAGAGGTGAGCATGTTTGCATGTGGCGGGACAGAGACTGAGGTGATAAGGCCCTGACTGAGCAAGGCACTTAAGCACCTAACTTTAAGCATGGAGGCATCTCACTGCCCGTGGAATGTGATTGTTTACTCAGCCTTCAGGTTGTATTAATTCCAGCATTTACATACAATAATTTGCCATCTCTGATGTGTCACTTTCCTGCTCTTCTTTGTTTGTAAGAGTTCTGTGTGGGACCAACATGCCCTTGAGAGGCTGAGGGAACTGGGGTTATTTAGGGCTTGGCTACACTTGTGAGTTACAGCCTAATAAAGGAGGCCAGGGCACCATAGCTCACTCCCCGTCCACACTGGCAAGGCATGTAGAGCTCTCTGACTCCGCTAAGGTGCCAGACAGATAATGTGAAAAATCAGGAGTGGGGGGGGGGGGATAATAAGAGCTTATATAAGGAAAAGACCCAAAAATCAGGCCTGTCCCTCTAAAATCAGGACATCTGGTCACCCTAGACTCCGCGGCTACAGCGCTGCTGGTACTCCACCTTGGTGAGTGGAATAACATTTGCTGCACCCCTGCTAGAGCGCTGTGGCATCAGTGTGAATGGGGTGTTGCATTACTGCACTCTGACTGGCCTCCGGAAATGTCCCATAATCCCCTTAAGTCAAGTGGCCACTCTTGTCATTGTTTTTGAATCACTGTACTAATGCGGGTATGCCCTTTGAAAGCTCCGTTTCTGACAGCCGGCTGCTTATCTGCTCTGAGACAAAGCAACCATTACTGTGGAATGCTGTGTGGGAGAGAGAGAGAGGCAGGGGTTAGAGGGGGTCTGCTGCTGTCTGAACTTACAAGACAGCATGCTGACATGCTCTCAGCCCCCCAAAAACCCACTCTCTCTCCCCCCACATACACACAATACACTTCCCGTCCCACTCCATCCCCATTTGAAAAGCACATTCCAGTCACTTGCATGCTGGGATAGTTGCCCATAATGCACTGCTCCCAATGCCACTGCAAGTGCTGCAAATGTGGCCACACCAGTGCACAAGCAACTGTCAGTGTGGACAGACTGCAGCGCTTTCCCTACTGCACTCTCTGAAGGCGGGTTTAACTCACAGCGCTCTATATCTGCAAGTGTAGCCATGCCCTGCAGAAGGTAAGAGTGAGGGGGGATTTGATAGCAGCCTTCAACTACCTGAAGGGGGTTTCCAAAGAGGATGGAGCTCAGCTGTTCTCATTGGTGGCAGATGACAGAACAAGGAGCAATGGTCTCAAGTTGCAGTGGGGGAGGTCTAGGTTGGATATTAGGAAACACTATTTCACTAGGAGGGTGGTGAAGCACTGGAAGGGTTCCCTAGGGAGGTGGTGGAATCTCC